>NC_132998.1:11841030-12147935 GCF_048564905.1 Vicugna pacos
GGTAGGTGTATGTTTACCTTTAAAAGAAACTGCCAGACTGTTCCCCGAAGTGGTTGTACTGTTTTATATTTCCACCAATAATGTATGAGAAATTTAGTTGCTCCATATCCTCACCAATGCTTGGGATGGTTGTCTTTTTAATTTTAGCTATTCTAAAAGGTGTGCAGTGGTCTCTCACTGTAGTTGTAACTTGCATTTCCCTGGTAATTAATGATGCTGAGCATCTTTTAATGGATTTGCCATCCATGTATCTTCTTTGAAGTGTCTGTTGAAATCCTTCAACATTTTTAAACTGGGTTATTTTCTTACTGAGTTTTGAGAATTCTTTGTATATTCTGAGTGCAAATCATGTATCACATATATGATTTGCAAAAATTTCCTCCTAGTCTGTGGCTTGTCTTTTTAACGATGCCTTTAGAAGTGCAGAGATTCTTTCTTGTGCTCTCCTTGCTTGCTTTTGGTATCAGGGTAATGCTGTCTTTGTAAAATGAGTTTGCAAGTGTTCCTTCGTCTTCTGTTTCTTGAAAGAATTTGAGAACTTCTGGTATTAATTTTTCTTTAAATATTTGGTGGAATTCACCAGTGAAGTCTTCTTTCTTTATTGGGAGATTTTTGATGACTCATTTCATCTCCTTACTAGTAGTAGACCTTACTAGTTCAGGTCTCCTGTTTCTTCATGATTCAATCTTGGTAGGTGGTATGTTTCTAGGAATTTATTCATTTCTCTTTGGTTAACCAATTTGTTGGCATATAATTGCTCATAGTAGTCTCTCATAATCCTTTGTATGTCTGTGGTATCACCTGTAAAATCTCCTTTAATGTATGGTTCTATATGAGTCCTCTCTTTCCTGATAACTCTGGTTAAGTTTTGTCTATTTTGTTTATCTTAAAAAAAAAAACCTGTTAGTTTCCTTGATCTTTTCTATTGTCTTTTTAGTCTCGATTTCATTTATTTCTACTCTAGTTTTTGTGATTTCCATCCTTCTACTAACTTTGGGTTTTATTTGTTCTTTTTCTAGTTTCTTGAGGTGGAAAATTATTTATTTAAAAAAAATTTTTTTAGGGTTTTTTTTTTTAAATTGAAGTATAGTTGATTTACAATGTTTCAGGTGTCCAGTACCATAATTCAGTTATACATATATATAATATCTATTCTTTCTCAGATTCTTTTCCATTATAGGCTATTAAAAGATACTGAATATAGTTCCCTATGCTACACAGTAGGACCTTGTTGGTTATCTATTTTATATATGTTAATTCCAAGCTCCTAATTTCTCCCTCCTCCCCCTTTCCCCTTTGGTAACCACGGTTTGTTTTCTGTCTGTGAGACTATTTGTTTTGTAAAAACATCGATTTGTATCTTTTTTTTTTTGATTCCACATATAAGTGGTATATGATATTTGTCTTTCTCTGTCTGCCTTACTTCACTTAGAATGACAATCTCTAGGTCCTTCCAGCAGTTTACTTTCAAATTGTTCAACCAAAAAAAAGCATGTGTGGAGAGAGAGAAAGATAGTGTGCAAACAGGGCAAGATGCTAATATTTGGGGACTAAAGGTGGGCAGTTATAGTACTTACTGTTCAACTTTTCTGTAGGATTGAAAATTTTCAAAATAGCTGGGGTAAAATAATGCTTAAGAAGAGTTTATAAAAATTCTTGTTATAATAAGTCAAATAGGCAGGACTCATGGTAGCTATTTTTGCATAGAAGGGCTATGGATGATTTTCTTTATACTTGTTTTCTGTAATTCCTTCAGTTAATATGAGGATATACTATTTGAGGAATTACAAAAATAAATTTAAAAATAGAATACTTTTTAAGTTAAAAGTTATTTGTATACAATTTTAAAGGTTGCTTTCTATTTACAGTTACTACAAAATACTGACGCTTTTCCTTGTGTTGTGCAGTACATTCTTGAGCCTTTCTTATATCCAGTAGTTTGTACCTCCCATCCCTGTATTGTGCCCCCCACCCCTTCCACCCAGTAGCCACTAGTTTGTTCTCTGTATCTGTCAGTCTGCTTCTTTTATGTTAAAAAACAGTATATGTGAGTAGGACTAGAAGCAAGTCCTTTGAGTGTATAAGTAGAAACTAGTCCTTTGTCTTATTAAGTTTTTCAGGTGAAAGTAACAAGATAGTTATCCAATGCCTAATGATCTATGCAATGAAAAGGCTCATGTGAATCACTGATGGGAAAACAATAACAGTAACCAGTTACTGAGCACCTTCAAGGTATCAAGAACTTCGTATAATCAACTTATTTAATCATCACAACAATGCCATAAGTAGGTATTAATAATTGTCCAAACTCTTATAACTACTAAATTAACAGAATGAAATTTGAAACAAAGTCAGTCTTAGATTCCAGAGTCTATCCTTTAATGGTCTCTTGTGGTGGGGAGAAATGTTATATAACTGAATTCTGGTTGGCTGAAATAAGGGAACTAAGCTGGCCAGAAAGATAAGAAGTTGCAGATGGTAAGTCCTGTGTGATTATAAAGGCAGACCTAAGAGGGGAGGGTACAGCTCAAATGGTAGAGCGCATGCTTAGCATGCATGAGGTCCTGGGTTCAATTCCCAGTACCTCCTCTAAGAATAAACAAATAAATAAACCCACTTACCTCCCCCCAAAATTAAAAATAAAAGAAAGGCAGACCTAAGGAGTAATTAGGATATACCTTTGAAGTGAAAAGCTATGCTTTTCCCCTCCAGTGTTGTCAACACATTTTAGAATAGTTTCTTTATATTACTAATATGCAGACTCCTTTGGCTCAGAGTCAGGTAGAAAAATGGGAAATGACTAATGTATTATACTGATTTTTATATAACCATTACCAACTAATTCCCTATAAAACCTTGTCAATGGGTAAACTAGGGTCTCTTTCAAGAAAGAACAGTTAATATCCTCTCACTGTTGCTCACAGGCCTATAAAAATCACAGTCTTCCACCCCTTGAGTGATAAACCAGTAATGATCCCCAGGGGAATTAATTGATGGAAAACTCATGCTTGCTTTCAGTTAAATCCTGAAATGAGGTCAAGCTAAGCAAAACAAAACAACAACAAAAATACGTGGTTTTACCTGGCTGAATGTGAAAAACAGGGATGAGAAAATAATTACTTCTCCTTTCCTACATGGGTTCTCCAAAGATTAAGGGAGATGTGAGTTGATTAATAGTAGATATTAATCCAGTCAACTTTTTCTTAGTCATGGTAAAATGAATCCCAGATTGGCATCCATCCTTTTCCAGCATGCTTTTCAGTTACCTCTCCTCACAGTTCACTTAAAGGGCCCAAGGAATACAGACTTTTAGCATGGGCTTCAAGAAAATAAGGTTCAGAAGCTAGGTTATAATGCTGGGGAAAAGGTCACAGATACATTTCTAAATAAAGAATAAATTATTTGGGGGTATTTGCACCACAATTCTCAGCATAGGAAAGAAAGTATTAATATTAAATAGTTTTAATTAGAATTTGATAAGTAAGCAGATACTTATTGCTCCAAATATCCTTTGAGAACCAGAAACAAGATGATAATTCAAAAAATAAAATATCATACAAAAATAATATATCATACAAACAAGTATTTTTGAATAAAATAAAATCTAACTTAAAAGAGCAGCTTTTGTTTTAATTATAAACTTTTTACTATTTGACATTTATACACATAAAATATATATTTATTTAACTGAATGTTTTATACAAACTCCAGGAAAGTATTCCAAGTGGAAAATTATGATTATAAAGTAAAACAATCAAGATACATCAAGGAGGCATGTGATTCAGTGCCAAATTTACAATCACATATCTGTTATGTCACAATCCTTTTATTCCAAAAAATGTTCTCATGAGAACTCCATAGTGGGCAATTACTTATGAAAAGAATAAATAATTTTCATTATGTAGAACATGGAAAAGTACACGATGCAAAATAAAGATTCTTCAGAATTTCTTCATGGAGTTGCTAGTAAGACAACAGAACCTAAAGCTACAAGGACCTGTCCAAGTAGAATATTTATGTCAAATATGCCTTTATTGCTTGCCTGGTAGAAGTGATCTGTCAGCCACTTTTGGAAGAAGACTGGCCCACTATAGACACCAGGGAAATTTTTTCGACCACAGCCGTATCCATAACTGGTAATTCCCATTACAAAATATCGTTTATGTTCTGGTAAGTAGCACATTAATGGTCCACCACTATCACCCTATTAAAAAAGTTCCAAAATAATGTTAGTTACTTCCAGTAGTCCTTAAACAACAGTAAAGCTGGAATAAAGTAATCACATTAAACATATATTTATATAAATATACATTTCCAGTATACCTCCAAGTTACAAAGATCCATAGGTTTTTGGTTTTATGTTTCAACTCAAACAGGAGGTATGCAGTCTGGCCTGGTATTTAGAGGAGTCATATAGTTGGAGGATAAACTTCCCACCTGTATAGTTTTGAACCAGAATACTATACATCAGGTTGTTTGAATTTTTTAGTGCAGTTACTCAGGAGAAGTGATTGAGGAAGTATGCAAAATACTGTAAATACTGTCTATTAGAATACTTCTGTTGCTTACTGCTGTGTGGGAAATGGGAACTAAAATATCTGAAGGCTTCTTTTAGGTGTGTGTCTGGTTTGCTAACTGGAGGAGAGGAGTAAGCTGGCGTCTTCCTGAGTGTTGACATTGGCTGGTGTAGGATAAACAGGAATAAGTGCTAAGCCTCCCAACAGGATTACAAGTACAAATCGCTCTCGTAGTTCTCGTAGTTCACAAGACGGTTAACGTACTGAGACACCACTGCTAAGAACTGTTAATCATTCAGAACAAGAGAGACACTGCCGTAACTGTTTCAGTGCCTAAAGGTTTGACTATGTTTTGAAGGTGTTTTCAAATCCTCTCTACAAGGTAAACACTGAATAATTATTTTTGATGATGAGAATGTTTCACTTATGAATATAATTCAGTTAGTTTGGATTCTTTTACTCAGCAAGATTTTTAAGGAAAAGGACACAGGAAAGATAAACCCTGGATTGTAGAAATCAGAATGAATAGGAAAAGATCAAAGCATGGGACACTCTTTGGGAGTGATGTGCTGGTAAATTTAGAAGTAGTGAAGAAAAGAGGAATAAAGATTCCAACAGCACAAGAGGCAAAAAAAAAAAAAAACAGCAAAAACAAAAACCATAAATTCAACTTAATAAAAAAACTCAAGGGCTTGTGCTACAAATGGTAACATCAGGAAAGTGAAAAGACAGTCCACAGAATGGGAGAAAATATTTGCTAACCATAGATCTGGTAAGGGACTTGTATCCAGAATATATAAAGAATGTTTATGACTCAAGAATAAAAAGATAAATAACTCAAAATAAAAACGGGCAAAGGCTCTGAATAGACATTTCTCCAAAGAAGATATGCAAATGACTAATAAGCTCATGCAGCATCAGCATCATTGGTCATTAGGTAAATGCAAATTAAAACCACAATGAGATACCATTTCACACCCACAAGGATGGCTGTAATCAAAACTCTAGTTTGAAAAGATACATGCACGCCCAATGTTCAGTATTTACAATAGCCAAAATATGGAAACAACCCAAGTGTCCTTCAACAGATGATGGTTTAAGAAGACGTGGTGTATATATACTATGGAATATTACTCAGCCATTAAAAATGAAATACTGCCATTTGCAGCAGCAACATGGATGGACCTAGAGGATATTACACTAAGTAAAGTAGGTCAGACAGAGAAAGAGAAATATTATGTATCACTTATGTGTGGAATCTAAAAAATAATACAAATCAATCTACATATAAAACAGAAATAGACTCACAGACATAGAAGACAAACTGGTTACCAAAGGGGAAAGGGAGTGGGGGAAGGATAAATTAGGAGTATGGGATTAACAGATACAAACAACTATACATAAAATAGATAAGCAACAAGGATTTACTGTATAGCACGGGAAACTATATTTAATATCTTATAATGACCTATAGTAGAAAATAATCTCTCTCTCTATAAATAACTGAATCATTTTGCTGTACAAGTGAAACTAACACAGTATTGTAAATCAACTATATTTCAATTTGAAAAAGACAGACAATAACAAGTGCTGACAAGGTTGTGGAGAGACTGAAACTCTCATACATTGCTGGATGAGAATGTAAAATGGTGCAGCCACTGTAGAATAGAGTTTGGTAATTCTTCAAAATGCTAAACATTGACTCAATAATTCCACCCCTAGGTAGAATTTCCAAGAGAAAGAAAAACATACCTACACATAAAAACATATACACAAATGTTTATAGCAACATTATTCATAGTACCCAAAAGGTAGAAATAGCTCGAATGTCCATCAGCTAATGAATGGACGAGTAAAATGGATGAATAAAAAACTCTTCTCAGAATTAAAATGTAGTATATCCATACAAAATTGTATTATTTGGAATAAAATGAACAAAGTATTAATACATGCTAAGTGGGGATGAACCTTGGAAACATGCTAAGTGAAAGAAGCCAGACACAGAAGACCTACAGTGCTGAATGATTCCATTCATATGAAATTTCCAGAATAGGCAAATTTCTAGAGGTTAGGGCTTGGGTGGGTGAGAGGAGAATGGGGAGTAACTCCTAATCGGTAGAGAGGTTTTTTTTGGGGGGGGGTGACAAAAGTGTCCTAAAATTAGATTATGGTGATGGTTGCACTACTCTGTAAATATACTAAAACCCCACTGAGCACACTTTAAATGGGTGAATTGTACATATGTAAATTATATCTCAATAAAAGTAGTAATAAAAAAAAATGAAAGATTCAAGGCAAAATTTGGTTAACCATGACTAGGAAACCAAGGAATCAGGTAAGGAAGACAATTTGGATTACTGAAATAGTTAAAAAGGAAAAAAATAAGTTAGTACTTATAGATTTGAGAATTAAGACTTCACTAGAAAGTGATCAAAGGACTTGTTTAAGTTCACTTTTGTCTTCAGAAAATATTTCTAAGGCAAATTATTTGGTCTTACCCTGCAAGTGTCAAAAACTCCATCTTCATCACCTGCACAAAACGAAGTGTTAGGAATTATTCCCCCATAACTCTTCTCAGAATTACAGAAATTTCGAGAAATATAATGCACTTCTGCTTCCTGTAATTTTTTTGTAATATTACCTATTAACAAAAAAATACCAGTAAATTATTTTGGAGAGCAGACATTTTGACAGAAATATAAAATGCTCATGTTGAATAGTTTTTCTTTCCAAAGTGACTGATTGAACAATTATCTAAAATTGTGTGTGTATGCATGTATATGTATGCCTAGAAAGATTGCAGAACAAAGTTCACCAAATGTTAATGACAGTTTTCTCTAGATGGTAGGAATTTCAGGTTATTTTTGTTATCTTTGCTCTTCTGTATTTCTTGAAGATCTCACAAAAGGATCTATGGCTTTTACAAAATAGAGCTATATAAAAATTGTCAAGGGCTAAAGAGGTAAATACTGAGGCCATGTTAAGTTGTGAATTGTGAATAATTTTTATTAAATTTTCTAATGATGCTAAGTCTTGAAGAATGTTGAACATGAAAATAGAACAGATTTTTAATTCATGTACTTCCCTAACTTCTCTGCTAATTCCTGAACATGAAGTGGTTCTTTGCTGTAAGAAAGATAGGAAACTGCAAAATAATACTTCAGGAACCATTAAAGGACAGATTATTGTAAGATTTATCCATAGAAAAGCCACTGTAACAGCAGCATCTGGTCCAATCAACCTGCTTCAGAGTTACAGTTATCACATGTGATAACCGAATATTTGTGTGCCCCACATCCTTCTCCAACTTTTCAAGTAATGGACATTATCCCCTTGGCTGGATGCAGGTGGGCAAATGACCCAACTGTTCCGTTTACAGAATTCCATTCTCCTGGTTGCACCGACTGGTCTAAAGGTGAATATATTTGGAAGAAGTCTAGCCAATTGGAATACTTATCCAGCATTTTAAAACTGGAGCTGCCAGAGAAGAACCTTTTTCACCCCAGTCACATGACTGTTTAGCTATAAGTTCAAAGCAGCCTGTAGCCATAGTTCCAGCCCTATGAGGACAGGCATGCTGAGAAAATAAAGTCAACATACAGAGAGAACAGGAGTAGGAACTGAAAATAAAGTATGTCCTGATGGCATTCACATTCCTGCACTGAGGCTTCCTAAAGGTCAGCCACATTTCTGCCCTTTATTTTAAAATAATTAAGGTAGCACTGGCTGTATATAAAAGAATATATGGCACATGTAAGTTATAGACTGTAATAGAAGAGAACCCCCGTGACTCTACCACCCAGTTTATGAAGGATACTGATGCTACCAATACCAGTGGGGTGTTGGTGCGGGATAATTCAAAGTAACCAGAGATTTTCCAAGTGAATAGGAAGAGAGAGCCCAGAAGTAGACGTCTGGGTTTTCTAGTCTGTTCTGCTGGTCACTTAGAATATTCTTGCACAGATGTAACACTGACTAAATTACCATGGTTTTAGGATAAACCTTGATTTCTGGATGGCAACTTCTCCAGCATAGTTTTCTTCCATAGGAGTGTCTTGGCTAATCTTGTGTCATTTAGAATGAGCTTTTTAATTGTCTCAAAACTCACGTCAGGGTTTTATCATTACCTGTTTTTTTTTTCCCTCAGTTTTTCAGAAACAATTGACATTTTTCATGTATTGAGTCATCCTGTTCAGGCATAAAGTTTACCAATCTGTCTGTTTACTTAGGTATTCTTTAATGCCTTTTAGAAATGTTTTAGGAATTTTTTTCCATCAAAGGCCTGCAATCTTTTGCTAGATTTATTTTTAGCTATTTAATCATTTTGGTATTACGGTAAATGTTAACTTCCATTAACTTTGGTTACCAAGAATTGTCAAATACCCTTTACTTAGACTCACCAGGAGCTTACTTTTTGTCACGCTGCGTTACCAGTTGTACTGTGTGTGTGCATGTGTGTAAATTTTTCTGAATCATCCAAGACTGAATGGCTGACATTGTGCCTTTGTACTCTTAAATACTTCAGTGTGTAGTTCTTAAGAACAAGGACATTCTTTTATACGTGGGCTTTTGTTTCTGGCTTATTTTACTTAGCGTAAGGTTGTAGTAGGTATCAGTGCTTCATTCCTTTTTATGGGTGGGTGGTATTCCATTGTATGACTGTACCACATTTTATCTATTCCTCAGTCGATGGACATTTAGATTGTTTTCATTTTTTTGTTATTGTGAATAATGCTGCTATGAACATTCAAATACAGGTTTTGTGTGGACAGATGTTTTCATTTCTCTTGGTTATCTACCTAGGAGTGGAATTGCTGAGTCATTTGATAACTCTATGTTTGAATTTTTGAAAAACTGCCAAACTGTTCCAAAGCAGCTGCACCATTTTATATTCCCACAACAGTGTATGAGGGTTCTAATTTCTTCACATACTTGTCAACACTTGTCTGACTTTTTGATAAGTCATCCTTATGGGTGTGACATCTGTTAACTTTTAAAATTATATTTTCTAACTGTTGATACTGTGTAGAAATGAAGTAGATTTGGGTATATTATTGGTTTTAGATCTGGCCAATTAACTAGACTCAATTCCAGTAGATTATAGATTCTCTTTAATATAATCACATTATCTGTGAATAATGTTTTATTACCTTTCTAAGTCACTTGTCTTCTACACCTTTTACTAGTGTTGCTGCACTTGCTAGAAGCTCTACAACAAGAGGGAATAAAACAACTGATTTTAAAGGAAGTGTCTTTCTATAGCAATGATGTTTGCTGTAAAGGTAGATAACCTTTATCAGGTTAAGGAAGTTCCCGTCTATGTCTAGGTGGTTATGAGTTTTTAACAGTCCTTCTCCAGCACCTGTTGAGATAATCATGATTTTTTTATCCTTTAATCAGTTAATATGGTGAAATACATTAGGAAACTTCTAGTATTAAACCACCTTGAATTCCTTAGATAAACTCATCTTGGTTATGTTGAATTCTGTTTATATTATTCTTGTAGATTCAGTGTGCTAATAATTTGCTTGGAATGTCTGCATTTATGATGTTGGCCTCTCTTGTCCTATACTTAACCTAGCTGGGCATCAAGATGATTACTGTCCTTGTACACTGAGCTGGGGCATGTTCTCTCTCTTTGGATTCTTTGGAGGTATTTATAAGATTTAAATAATCTGTCACTGCTAATTACGGTAGGACTCACTTGTTCTGAGTTCTGGTGTTTTATATTTGAAAAAAATAATTTAACTACTGATTCAGTTCCTTTACTCGTTATAGGACTATTCTTATTTAGTCATTTTGGGTTAGCAGCATTTTCTAGGGATTTATCCATTTTGTCTAAGTATTAAAATTTAGAGCATACAATTATTTAAAGTATTATCTTTTAATTCATAATATTATTTACACTTGTGCCTTCTCTCTTTTCATCAGTCTTACCAGGGGTTGGTTGTTTTTTCAAAGGTTTAGATTTTGGCTTTGTTGGTCCTCTTTCTTATGACTTTATTTTCTGTTCATTAATTGCTGTACTTATCTTTATTTCTATTCCCCTGCTTTTTATGGGTCATGTAATATTCTTTTAACCTTTATAAAGGTGGACATTTAATGCATAACATTCAGCCTTTCTTATCTATTAGGTCGAATATTTGCTCTTCCATATGGTTGAACCTAAAAGTATACATATTTAAAGTTTTAAATCTCTCTTTATGCAGTATCTTAGTTGCAGCACTCGAGTTTTGCTGTGTAGTATTTACATTATTATTCAGTTCTAAAGATTTTAAATTATTATGATTTCCTCTTTAACATATGAGATATTTAGTAGTGTATTTTGAATTTTCCAAATGCATAGTTTAAAAAATACCTTTGTCATCTTTTAAAAAGCTTTATTGATGTTTAATTTACCTAACATAAAATTTGTACATTGTAAGCATGCAGTTCAGTAATTTTTGGTAAATCTATACCAGCCCCAGGTGCAGTTTTAGAATACTTCCTTCACTCCACAGAATCCTCTCATGCCCATTTGTAGTCAGTTCTCACCTCCAGTCCAACACTCAGGGAATGACTGATAAGATTTCTATCCCTATGGCTTTGCCTTTTCTAGAAATTTTGTATAAATAAATCAGTTATAAAATTTGGAGTTTTTTTTTGAACTGTCTGTTGTGTTCCATTGATTTCTAGGCTATCTTTATCTTTAAAGTAAACAAACCAATATCATATACTGTATAGATTTTTAGTATATTTTGAAATTAGGTAGAGTAACTCCTTCAGCTTTGTTGTTCTTCAAAAACTTGTGGCTATTCTAGGTCCTTTGCTTTTCCATATACATATTAGGATCAACTTGTCAATTTGTACAAAAAATCTTACTGGGATTTTGATAGTGATTGCATTGAGTATATAGGTCAATCTGGGACGAAATGCCATATTAACAACATCAAGTCTTCCAATCCATGAATGTGGAATGTCTTTCCATTAGTTCTTTAATTTCTCTATGTAATGTTTTGTAGCTTTTGGCATACAGGTCTTGCACATCTTTTAATGCAACGAGTCTAGGTGTGGATCTCTTTTTAAAATCTTACTTGGGGTTGAGCTTCTTTTATAAATTAAGATTTTTCATGAAATTTAGGCAGTTTGGGGCCATATTTTCTTCAAATATTTTTTCTTCCCCATTTTCTCTCTCCTCCCCTTCCAGAAGTCCCATTATATATATGTTGGTACACTTGATGTTATGCCACAGGTCTCTGAGTGTGTGTTCATTTTTCTTCAACATTTTTTCTCTATTTTCTTTAGATTTGATTATTTCTGTTGCTGTAGTTTAAGTGCACTGATTCATTCTTGTCCCATCTCATATCTCTAGAATTTCCATTTAGTTCTTTTAAAAATTGTCCATTTCTGCATAGATGTTCCCTATTTGATAAGTCATTATCATCACACTTTTAATTCTTTGAACAGTCGTGTCATTTAATTTATTGAACATATTTAAAAAGCTCTTTGAACGTCTTTGTCTGCTGTATTCAACATGTGAGCCTGTTCAGTCAGTTTCTATTGACTACTTTTTTCATCTGAGTATAGGTCACACTTCCCTATTTTGTTTTGTGTTTTTTGGGCATGTCTTACAATATTTTTGTTGAAAATTGGACAGTTTAGATTAATATATTGTAACAACTCTGGGTTTTGATTCCCTTCTCAACGTTTTTGCTGTAATTTTAAAAATAACTTGCCTGGACTTAAATTGTAGAATCTGCGTCCCCACGTTGTATGACTGTTGATATCTCTGCTCAGTTTTTAAATTCTTTTCTTATCTTTTTTTTTTTTAATTTTTTTGGGGGAGGTAACTAGGTTTATTTATTTTTAGAGAGGGTACTGGGGATTGAACCCCAGACCTTATGCATGCTAAGCATGCACTCTACCACTTAGGCTATACCCTCCCTTCAGTTTTGAAATTTGGATTTTTACCTTTTAACCTGGCTTCATAGAGCTGGCCTATGTGTCTGCATAGCTTAGTGGTCAGTTAATGATCTGCGCTTTCATCCTGGGCTGATGGATCTATGTGTGGGTTGGGGAGTGCATTTTTTAATTTTCAGTTTTCACTTTATGCTGTGCTCACTGAGATTTTTCCCACACATGTATACATGTACAGTTTCCCAGTAAGCCAAGGATGTTTGGAGAGCTTACCTAGCCATGCTATAGCTCTCTCATTTTCCAGTTCTTCCTGTTAAATTTCTTACTGTTCCACTTCTGGCTCCATCTTGGGTCACAGTCCCAGGCCAACAGAGCTGTGGGTTCCCCTACTCATCTCTTGCTGAATCACTACTTTTATTAACAGTGCTGCTGGCCTGGATTTTCAACCGCTGCTCCAAATCAAGTCTGTCTCCTCTGGTAGCAAGATCCTTTTTCCTCATGATCCTGGTAAAACTATTGCACTGACTGATCTAAGACGGGAATTAGGAGCAGCCACAAGCAAGACAACTACAAATTCCTCTTTTTACCCAACTCTCTAGCTGTTTCTAATGAACAAATACTCCTCAATTTGTTGTGTGTTTTGGTTGATTTTCAGAGCTCTGAAGTGGTTGCTTTTGACAATTTTGTCCAGTTTATATTTATGTTGGGGGAAGAGGATCTGCCAACCTCCTTATGTTATCATAGCCAAAATTTCTCTTATTGTTTCTAAATTGGTTGTAATCAGAGTATATAGTCTGTACGTTACCTGTCCTTTGAACTTTGAGATTTGTTTCATGGCCTAGTTAGTGGTTGATTTTTATGAAGATTCCACCTGTGCTTAAAAAGATGAAATTCTATGATTTTGGGGGGCAGAATTTTCTGATTTAGCTATTAAATCAAGCTTGCTAATTAAAACATTCTAAATCCTTACTGATTTTTCATCTGCTTGATAAAAAACTTATATTAAAATTCTCTACTATCATATTTGTTTGCCATACAATTTTATCTTTTAAAGTATCTTTTAATATTATCTGGATCAGATTTATTAGCCTCACAAGTCTAGAATTGTTCTGTCTTCCTGGTGAGTTGAATCTTTCTAAATATATAATGATTCTCTTCGTCCCTAATTATTCTTTTATCTGAAAGTCTATTTTGCCTGCTATTTGCATAGTGATATCAGCTTTCTTTTAATTAGAATTCACTTGGTATATTTCTTTCCTGTTGTTTTACTTCAGTCCTTCCATATCCTTATATTTTAAGTATCTCTTGCTAAAGCTAGATTTTCTGTTCCCTAATCTGATTATCTTTCTTTTAATTAATTTTATTATCTTTCTTTTAATTGCGATTTGGTCCATTAACATTTATTGTGATTATGAAAGTATTTGGGCTTGTTTCTAATGTCTTATATTGCACTTTCTATTTTTCTCACTTTTTTAATGCTTATTTCTACTTTCTTGGGTTTTTTATTGAGATTTTATTTATTTATTTATTTTTTAATGGCAGTATTAGGGATTGAACTCAGGACCTTGGGCATGCTAAGCATGCATTCTATCACTGAGCTATATCCAAACCCCCGTCTTTATTTTCTTATTTCATTTGTTTCTTTCTACTGGTTTTCAAACTGTATCTTTTATTTCTATTATTGAAATCTGACCATTCATGCTTAACTGTAATGTTAATGAGTATCTTAACACTTCTGAGTTATACAAGGACCAAATACCACTTTAATTCTGATTACTCATTCTGAAATACATGCCTTTTTCCAAGTATTTAAATCTTTTTTACTACCAAAAATATGCTTTATTTTTATTGTATTCCAAGGTATCTCAGCCGTGGCACTATTGACAGATGACTCTTTGTTGTGGAGGGTGGGAGGACCAGCCTGGGCACTGAAGGATGATGAGCCGCATCCCTGGCTGCTGCCCATGAGGAAGCCATTAGCATGCTTACCTGCTGCCCACCAGTAAGACCAGAATTTTCTACAGATGCTCCCAGATGTTCCCTGGGGCAAAAGTGCCCTCAGCTGAGAACTACTATTTTATGTAGACGCTGTTTATTTACATTTACCTATAATTTTACCTATGTCTTTGCTCACTTCTTATATCCCATACCTCCCTTTTGGCATCATTTTATTTCAGATATATTTTTTGTTTCCTTTGCTGATAGATTATTGGTAGTAAACAGTTTTTGTTCACTCTTATTCTTTTTTTTTTAATTCCAATAGACTGCCATTTTTTTATTTTTTAAAGGTTATACTCCATTTATAATTATTATAAAATACAGCCTATATTCCCGATGTCATACAGTATATCTTGTAGCTTATTTTATACCTAATAATTTGTACCTCTTCGTCCCTCATCCCTGTGTTGCCCCTCCCCTGTCTCTCTCCCCACTGGTAACCACTAGTTTGTTCTCTATACCTGTGAGTCTGCTGCTTTTTTGTTATATTCACCAGGTGTATTTTTTAGATTCCACATGCAAGTGGTATCATACAGTATTTGTCTTTCTCTGTCTGACTTATTTTACTTAGCATAATGCCCTCTAAGTCTACCCTGTATTGCTGCAAATGGCATTATAGTGCTCTCATTAGTGTATGTTTGACCCTCTCATTCTGTCCTTTTTATACTTTACTTTCTATGGTATTTTCTCTGTGCCACAGTCTAGGCAGTTCTTCAGATATATCTCTGGTTCACAAATTCCCTCTTCACCAGAGTCTAATACAATATTTCATCCATTGAGTTTTACACTTTAGCAATTACATTTTTCATTTTTAAAGGTTCTATTTGGTTCGTTTTTTAAATCTTCCTGGTCATCCTAGATTGTCTGTTGCTCATTTTGAATTCTTTTTTATTTCTGTAAATAATTCACATACACTTATTTTATATTTTATACCTAAAATATTAATATCTGAGATCCTTGGGGGTTTAATCTGTTGTTTTATTTCTATTGACTTTCATTATTATGTTTTGTTTCTTTATGTGTTTAGCGATCTTTGATTGTGAGCTGATGTTTGGTTGATTTTAATCTGGGGATCCTGTATGTTACTTGGTACTACTTTAGCCCACTGAATTTATTTCTATTATATTTTTTTAATTGTCACAGTTATTTGGTTCTTTTTCATATCACCTTACTTTTTATTCATATTTTCAAGCATATCTCTTATTTTTGTAATATATTAAAATTTTTAAAAATATCTGATGATTCTAGTATCTGAAATCTTTGCAGATCTTATTCTGATGCCTGTT
The DNA here is from genome assembly GCF_048564905.1 of Vicugna pacos. Taxonomy (NCBI): domain Eukaryota; kingdom Metazoa; phylum Chordata; class Mammalia; order Artiodactyla; family Camelidae; genus Vicugna; species Vicugna pacos. The sequence continues at coordinate 11,856,728 of NC_132998.1, forward strand.
GTTTCTGCTGACTCTCACTCATAAATGCTTTGTTTCCTTTGGTGTGTAATCATTTTTTTAAATTATATTCATTTTCATTCAGACTTTATCTGGTGAAGTTCTTTGAGGTTTTAGATCAAATTAGGTTTCTACTCAGATTATTGGCATTTGTTTTTTCTCAGGCATGTAGAGACATTAACAGTCTAGGAACTATTTAAATACTAAGCTTGAAGCTTTCTAGTCTACTCAGACTGATTTGGAGCAGCAAATGCATATGAATGCATACATATTTTCTGGGAAATTTTATATCTTTTCTGTCTTCCATTAAATAGTTTTCCTAGCAATCCTGGGGGTGGGATAGGGGTTGAGGATGCTTTTGTTATATTTGGTTCATTTTTTAAAAAAACCTTTTTATTCTGAAATAGTTATAAGAAGTTGCAAAGGTAGTACAGTGAAGTTCAGTGCACTCTTTACCCAGTTTCCTACAATGGTTACATCTATGTGACTGAAGTACAATATCAAAACCAAGAGTAAACACTGGTATAATGTGTGTGTGTGGTTCTACACCATTTTATGGTAAACGTAGATTCATGTAATTACCACCACAATCAAGATACAGAACTATTCCATCATCAAATCTGCATGGTATCTAAACTTCTTACCTCCAGTACCCAGAAATCTGTTCTCCATCTCTAATTTTGCCCTTTTTTGAACGTTGCATAAATGGAATCACACAGTATGTTACCTTTTGAATATTGCTTCTTTTCAGCAAGCATAATGCCCTTGTGACCCATCTAAGTTGCTGTGTGTTATCAATAGCTAATTCCTTTTAACTGTTTAGCAGTGTTCCATATTAAGGATATGCTACTATTTACTTAATCATTCACCAATTGAAGGATATTTAGGTTTTTTCCAGTTTGGGGATATTACAAATAAAATTTTTATGAACATTTGTGAACAGGTTTTTGTGTGGACTTATGTTTTCATTTCTCTGATATAAATGCCAAGGAGTGTGATCCCTGGGTCATACAGTAAATATATGTTCACATGTATGTTTAGGATACTGTATCTCTGATGTTCTGTGCATATACCTTCAGGATTGCTGTGTCTCCTTGGCATTATGTTATGTTCTTCACTGTCCCTGGTAATTTTGTTTGGTCTTACATTTATCTGATATTAATGTAGCCAATCCTGCTTTCTTTTCCTTTTTTTTTTCCGTTCCATGTTTCTTTTGATTAATGTTGCCACGGTATGTTTTTTCTCATCCTTTTACTTTCAATCTGTCGTCATATTTGAAGTGAACTGTGTATGTATGAACTAGATGCTGGGTTTTGAGTCTGACTCATTTTTAGAGTACAGCCCTGGGGCTCCAGCTTTATGGGAGTCTCTGCACAGGCAGAGATTTAGGCAGGATTTATTCTTCAACCCTCTCAGGACCCGTGAGATCACAGAAATCAATATACAGTGTTACCAATTTGACACATACCCTCAGGATGGAAGCCAGCTTTGGTGCTCTAGGATCTAAGTTCTCACCTTCACACTCAGTCCTTGACCTGTGTATTTTCCCTCTTTAATAATTTCCAGTGGGAAGGTTGGTGTGTGCATGTGACCTGCCATGTTGCTGGAGAGCCAAATAATCCTCAAAAAAGCTCACTGACAGGTATTGTTACTCTGGTCTTACAGATGATGAAAATGTTTGACATGGTGAGAGATGATAGAATATAATGGGAACCCATGAGTTTTGAGACAGGCCAGCCTGGGCTTGAATTTTAACCTCTCGCTTAGTTAGCTGTGTAACTTTGAGCAATTTATTTGATCTCTTTAAACCTCAGTGTATTCATCCACATTATAATATTTTTCATGGTGTTCCTGGGAGCATTAAATGAGAAATACATTAAAAATGTTTAGCATTTTATTTAGTACCCAGTCCTGAATAAATGATAATTGCTCCTGTCATTGTTGTGCTAACCGTTACTAAAGATTCCATAACTTGCCCATGGTAATTCAGCTAGTATGTGGCCAGGCTGAGACTGAGACTTAGGTCTGTGATTCTAAAGCCCATGCTCTTTTTCTTATACCATGTCGCTTTCCTTATCTTCCTTAGAAAGAATTCACAGAGGAAAAAAAGAAAAATAATAATTCTTAGGCCTTTCACACATTTATTTTATCCTATGTAAATAATCCACAAATGTTTAAATGGCTAGATTTGGTGGGGAATAGGGGGAAAAAAAAGTCTCAGCACTTGATCCTATATAGTAGGTTGTACTTAATGTAGTACTAAAATATTCAGGCTTTAGAATCAAAAACTTGGGGTTGAGTCGCAGTTTCTCAACCTCTAAGATCCATAATTCGTGATATGTTAAATGGGCATAATAGCATTAACTCCCTAATAGGAATATTGGCAGGATAAGATAAAAGAAAGTAATGTATTTAGAACAGGAACTAAAACATGGTAAATGCTCCCAAATGGTAGCTATTGTTATTACCAAAGGCAGAGACTGTTTTCTGCATTTTTTTATTCCTCCCGTTAGTTCAGTCAACGATTAGTGTCCGTTTGTACACTAAAGAAAATACATGGCAATCAGCCTGCTTGATGCTAAACAGGACACTAAATAAAAAGGACACTAAATTTGATTCCTTACAACCAGGAGCTTATTACTTAAGAGAAGCAAATCTGCTCCGGAGTTTGCTCCATCACCTACGAGTCTCAGCGACTCCAAAACAGTTGGAACCATCATTCTCTCTGAGAATGTCTAACAGTTCAAGTATTTCGGCATGTATAACAAAAGAAAAGTCTCTGGTTTGGAAGATAATTTTCTCTCCCCCATGAGGAATTTAAAAATACAGAAAACATAAAAAGGCACTTCCTTTCCACTGGTTTATAAAGACCCGCTGCTCAAACTCATGTTAGAAAGAGATAAAGATGTATACAAAAGGGTTCACACCCTGCCAGTAATCAGGAAAACCTGTATTAATAAAATTCAGATTATAATTACCTTCTTCTTTTGTTCTTCCCCAGCCAGTTATAAAACACTTTGTTTTTCGGTTCAGTTTTTGGAAAACACCAAAAGGTAGACAAATAGGCTGAATATAATCATTATACTTCACTGCTTTTTTTAAATGAAAAAGCGCAATATCATTTACATAAGAGTCCACGTCAAATTCTGGATGGATGATGATCGCTTTAACTTTCATCTTCTTGGTGGTTGGCTGAGTCCCGTCTACCTTATTAGTTCCAACCACAACTCTCCACATTACAGGCTCTCTGAAAGAAAGTAAATGTCCTTATTATATAAACATGCTTATTGAACTAAGTAAACATTCTGAATTTCCCGCTAGTTTTTATTTTTCTCAGATTAACAAAAAATTTAATCTTACTTTCGTGTGATAAATTCATATCAAGTAAAAACCTAAATTTTGTGATGTAGGAAAGGATAAAAAGATCAGGGGGACAGAAAGTCCCAGACAGGTTTAAGTACATGAGAATTTAATGTATGATTCAAATACATGAGACTTTAATATATGGTAGGACTTCTTACCAGTGGACAAATGGATGAATTATTCAGTAAATGGTACTGATTGGGACAACTAGCTAACCAACAAACTAGTTAGAAAAGTGGAATAGGAGAGGGTCTAACTCAAGTAGTAGAGCACATGCTTAGCACACAAGAGGTTCTGGGTTTAATCCCCAGTACCTCTTCTAAAAATAAAAAAACCTAATTACCTCCCTCTTGCCCCCCCCAAATAATAATACAATAATAAATAAAATTTTTTTAAAAGTGGAATAAATTAAATCCCTGAAAAACACTAAATACTAAAATAAACTCAAATTGATTAAATATTTACATGCACAAATCTTTTCAATAAAGACTTCCTATATTTTAGGAATACATAAAGCAGTATGTTTGAGATTTCCTCGAAAGTAATTGGAGGAGGAGTTGGCGGGGATACAGAAGAAACAAGATTAGGAATGAGTTGATAACCTGAAGCTGGATAATATGTATATGGGAATTCACTAAACTATTCCCCCTACTTTTGTAAGTTGTTAAACTTTTAGAATGAAACATTTGGGCATTAAATTATGATGAGAAGTTTAAACCAGAATGAAAATATAGAAAGAAAACACGAAACATTGACATGAAAAAGGACTTCATATATTCCACTAGGCTGTATCTCTGTGAGACTTTATAAAGCATGACACTAAATACAAAAGAAGCAGCTAATGGATCTTGACTGTCTTAAAAAACAAACAAACAAAAACAAGCAAAAATCAAACCAAACCAGAAATCTTCTGTAGGTCAAAAATCAACAATTAAAACCCCAAGTGGTTAATAAGTATGCACCTGAAATTGCATTGGGAAGAAGGAACTTTTTACTTTATATTTTAAAGTAAAGTATATTTTTACTTGTTACTCTTGTTTACAAACTCTGAAATTCCTTTCATCCTCCAAATTGACGCAGTTTATGTATGAGAGAGAGTGTGTGTGTGTGTGTGTGTGTATTTGATGATAATGATCAGTACAGACAAGAGCCAGAGGACAAAAGGCACTATTATTCATTGAGAATATGATAGATGGGCAGTAGATGGGCACTTTGGCATCAGGTATCCATAGCCTATGAGAGCTGTATTGTATTTGATACTGCAGTTCTAATTCCTAGACTTTATCCCAAGGAAATAGAAGAATTTAGTTATCTTAAAAGTGGGCTAGGTAACCTCTAAAAAGTTTGTAAAAAAATTTTTAAAGTCCTAGTTTTATTTTGTTTAAAAAGAAATCACTGCTTTGAGCTACTTTGAAATAAAGATATTTCTTTCCTTTCCCAAACATCCAGTTTATCTTTTTTGAAATTAAAATTGTTCCCAGTTTTATTAAGAAATAATTGGCGGGGTAGAGGGTGGGAAGGGATAGACTGGGATTTCAAAATTGTAGAATAGATAAACAAGATTACACTGTATAGCACAGGGAAATATACACAAAATGTTATGATAAGTCACAGAGAAAAAAATGTGACAATGAGTGTGTATATGTCCATGAATGACTGAAAAATTGTGCTGAACACTGGAATTTGACACAACATTGTAAAATGATTATAAATCAATAAAAAATTAAAAAAAAAGAAATAATTGGCATACATCATGGTATAGGTTTAGGTGTACTGCATGTTGGTTTAATTTACATACATTGTGAAATGATTATCACAGTAGGTTTCATTAACATTTGTCATCTCATATAGATACAGTAAAAAGGAAAGAAAATTTCTCCTTGTGATGATAACTCTTAGGGTCTACTCTCTTAACTTTTCCATATGTCATACAGCAATGTTAACTATAGTAATCCTATTGTACATTATGTCCCTAGTCTTATTTACCTTGTAATGGAAGTTTGTACCTTTTGACCACCTTCCTCCAATATCCCCTCCCCCACACCCTGCCTCTGGTCACTCATGGTTCCTTCTTCTGTGCAGTTTTTTAGTTTGATGTAGTCCCACTTGTTTATTTTTCATTTTGTTGCTTGTGCTTTAGGTGTGATTTCCAAAAAATCATTATCAAGATCCATATCAAGGAGGTTTTTTTCCTTTGTTTTTTTCCTAAGAGTTTTATAGTTTCAGGTCTTATATTTAAGTCATTAATCTATTTTGAGTTAATTTTTGTTAATGGTGTAAGATAGGGGTCAAGTTTCATTCTTTTCATGTGAATATCTAATGTTCCCAGCAGCATTTATTGAAGAGACTTTTCTCTATTGATTATGCTTGGCTCCCTTGTCAATTATTACTTGAAACTGGATATGCTTGGGGTTATTTTCTGGGCTCTCAGTTCTGTTCCATTGGTTTGTTGATTTTTATGCCAGTATCATACTATTTTAATTACTATAGTTTTATAGCATAGCTTGAAATCAGGAACTGTGATACCTGTTTTTTGTTGTTGTTTTCTCAGGATTTCTCTGGCTATTCAGGGCCCTTTGTGGTTTCATATCAGTTTTAGTGTTTTGTCTATTACTGTTAAAAATGCTGTTAGAATCTTGATAGGGGTTGCACTGAGTCTGTCGATGGTTTTGGTAGTAGTGGCAGTTGCACAGTATTTATTCTTCCAATCCATGCACATACCTTTCCATTTGCTTGTATCTTCTTCGATGTCTTTTATCAATGCCTTGTAGTTTTCAAAGTAGAGATCTTTCACTAACTTGGTTAAATTTATTCCTAAGTATTTTGTTTTTCATGGTGTTGTAAATGGGATTAATTCCTTTATTTCTTTTTCAGAGAATTCATTGTTAGTATATAGAAATGCTCCTGATTTTTATATGTTAATTTTGTATCCTGTAACTAAATTCATTGCTTAGTTCTAATAGTTTTTTGTTTGACTTTTTGGTACTTTCTATATATAAAATCATATTGCCTGAAAACAGAAACTATTTTACTTCTTCCTTTCTAATTCTGATGCCTTTTATTTCTTTATTTGCCTATTTCTCTAGCTAGGACTTTCAGGACTATGTTAAATAGGAGTGGTGAGAGTGGGCATCCTTGTTTTTTTCCTGATCTTAGAAGACAAACTTTCAACCTTTTGTAACTGAGTATATTAGCTGTGGGCTTGTCTTACACAGCCTTTATTATGTTGAAGTATGTTCCTTCTACACCTAATTAGTTATGTGTTTTTATCATGAATGGAGGTAGAATTTTGTCAAATGCTTTTTCTATGGCTATTGAGATGATCATATGATCCTTTTTTTTCATTCTGTTAATGTAATGTATCACATTGATTAATTGGCATGTATTGAACGAGCCTTGCTTCCCAGGGATAAATCCCACTTGATCAGGGTGAATGATCCTTTTAATGTGCTGCGGAGTATGGTTTGCTAGTGTTTTCTTGAAAATTTCTGCATCTGTATTCATCAAGGATATTGGTGTGTAGTTGTCTTTCCTAGTGGTGTCCTTATCTGGCTTTGGTATCACAATATACTGGACCTCGTAAAGTGAATTTGGGAGGTTCCTTCCTCTTTGATTTTCTGGAAGAGTTTGAGGAGGATTAGTGTTAATTCTTCTTTAAATGTTTGGTAAAATTCACCAGTGAAGCCATCTGGTCCTGGGCTTTTCTTCTTTGGGAAATTTTTCATTCAATCTCCTTACTGGTAATTGGTCTATTCAGATTTTCTATTTCCTCCTCAGTCTTGGTAGGCTGTATGTTTCTAAGAATTTTTCCATTCTTTCTAGGTTGTCTACTTTGTTAGCAACTAGTTGTTCATAGTAGCCTCTTAACGATCCTTTTTATCTCTGTGATATAAGTTGTAATGTTTACTTTTTCATTTATAATTTTGTTGATTTGGCTTCTCTCTCTTTTTTCCTTGGTAAGTCTAGCTGAGGCTTTGCCAACTTTGTTTATCTTTTCAAAGAATCTACTCTTAGTTTGGTTAATCTTTTATATTGTTTTTCTGTTCTCTATTTCATCTATTACTGCTCTAATCTTTATTTCCTTCTAATTTTAGGCTTTGTTCTTTTTTAGTTCCTGAAGATGTAGAGTTAGGTTGTTTATTTGGAATTTTACTACTTCTTAATGTATGCATTTATTGCTGTGAATTTCAGTTTTCCTCTTAGCTGTCTCCAGTACATTCTGTTATATTGTGTTTCCATTTTTGTTTGTCTTGAGCTACTTTTTTATTTCCCTTTTAATTTCTTGTTTGACTCAGTGGTTGTTCAGGAGAGTGTTGTTTAATTTCCATGTATTCATGATTTTTCCTTTTTATTGATTTCTATTTTTATGCCATTGTGGTCAGAGAAGATATTTGGTATGATTTCAGTCTTCTTGACTTTGCTAAGACTAGTCTGGAGCCTGACATATGGTCTGTCGTAGAAAATACTTCATGTGCACTTGAGAAAAATGTATAATGTGCTATTATTGGATAGAATGTTCTGCATGTATCTGTTAAGTCCATTTTGGTCTATAGTGTTGTTCAAATCTCTTGTTTCCTTATTTATTCTCTATCTGGATGATCTATCCATTGTTGAGAGTGAAGTATCAATTCCCCAACTTTTATTGTATTGCTGTTTATTTCTCCTTTTACCTCTGTTAGTTTTTGCTTTATATATTTAGGTACTCTGATACTGGATGCATAAATATTTGCAATTGTTTAATCTTCTTTATGGATTGACCCCTTTATCATTGTATAATTACCTTTTTGTTTCTTTTTACCATTTTATGTTTAAAAGTCTATTTTGTCTAAAATAATTATCCCTGTGTTTTTGGGGTGACTATTTACTTAAAATGGCTTTTTCCATTCCTTCAGTCTCAGTCTTTGTGTGCCTTTAAAGCTAAAGTGAGTCCCTTGTAGGCAGCATATTGTTGGATAAAGATTTTCTTGAGCAAAGATAAGCTGAGGGAGTTGATTACCACTGGACTTGTCTTAACAAGAAATGCTAAAGGAGGTTCTTTGAGTGAAAGTAAAAGGATGCTAATTAACATCATAAAAAACATAAAAAGGTAGCACAGAACTCACTGGTAATGGTAAATACACAGTCAAAGATTCTGTAATTTGGCAACAGTGGTGCATAATTCACTTACAACTTTAGTTAAAAAGTTAAAAAATTCATGTAGCAAAAATAACCGTAATTATAATAAGCTTTGTTACACAATATGAAAAATATGTAAATTATAGTTGTAATAACCTAAAATGTGAGGTGGAGGAGAAGTAAAATTGTAAAGATTAGAAATTCTTTTGAAATTAAGAGCTTAAAATAGGGTGTTATAATTTAAGATACTTTATGTAAACTTATTGATAGCCTCAAGGGGAGATAATAATTACACAAAAGAACATGATCAGGAAGTCAAAGATTACTGATACCAAAAGACATCAAAACACAAAAAAGACAGCAGGGAAAAAAAAAAGAAAAGAAAAATTTTACTTATGAAAAAAAAGACAGCAGGGTAAGAAACAAGGAACAATGGATCTACAAAACAACCAGTAACAGTTAACAAAATGGCAGTAGTAAATCTTACCTATGATACAGTAATTGTAATTTAAATGTAAACAGATTAAATTCTCCAATCAAAAGACATAGAATGACTGAATCAATATTACATTATTTACTTACGTACTTCAATTTATATTCAGACCATAAGATTAAAAAATAGGTTATATACGTTGAAAACTCAAAACATTGCTGAAAGAAATTAAAGAAAACATAAACAAATGGAAATACATTCCTTGTTCATGGATAGGAAAACTTAATATTGTTAAAATTACAGTACTACCCCAAAGTGATCCATAAATTCAATGTAATACCTATAAAAATCCCAGTGGTTATCTTTTACAGAAACAGAAAAACATCCTAAAATTTGTGTGGATGGCTTAAAGACTTAAATGTAAGACAAAACACAATAAACCTCCTAGAAGAAAACATAGGCAAAACATTCTCTGATATAAATCTTAACACTATTCTTCTAGGGCAGTCTACCCAGGCAATAGAAATAAGAGCAAAAATTAACAAATGGGACCTAATTAAACTTACAAGCTTCTCCACAGCAAAGGAAACCATAAGCAAAACCAAAAGACAACCTATGGAATGGGAGAAAATATTTGCAAATGATGTGACTGACAAAGACTTAATTTCCAGACTATATAAACAGCTCATACAACTTAACAACAACAACAAAAAACAGTCCAATCCAAAAATGGGCAGAAGACCTAAACAAACAATTCTCCAGTGAAGACATACAAATGGCCAGTAGGCACATGAAAAAATGCTCATTATCACTAGAGATTATCAGAGAAATGCAAATGAAAACCACAATGAGGTATCATCTCACACCAGTCAGAATGGCTGTCATTAAAAAGTCCACAAATGATAAATACTGGAGAGGGTGTGGAGAAAAGGGAACCCTCCTACACTGCTGGTGGGAATGTAGTTTGATGCAGCCGTTTTGGAAAACAGTATAAAGATACCTCAAAAAACTAAAAATAGGCTTACCATATGATCCAGCAATCCCATTTCTGGGTATATATACGGTTGGAACTCTAATTTGAAAAGATACATGCACCCCAGTGTTCATAGCAGCACTATAAACAATAGCCAAGACATGGAAGCAACCTAAATGTCCATTGACAGATGATTGGATAAAGAAGTGTGGTATATTTATATAACGGAATACTACTTAGCCATAAAAAAGAATAAAATATTGCCATTTGCAGTAACATGGATGGACTTAGAGACTGTCATTCTAAGTGAAGTAAGCCAGAAAGAGAAAGAAAAATACCATATGATATCACTCTCATGTGGAATCTAAAAAGAAAAAGAAAAAAAAGGACCCTGTGAACTCATCTACAAAACAGAAACACTCACAGACATAGTAAACAATCTTATGGTTACTGGAAAGGGGGTGGGAAGGGATAAATTTGGGAGTTTGAGATTTGCAAATGTTAGCCACTATATATAAAAACAGATTAAAAAACAAGTTTCTTCTGTATAGCACAGGGAACTATATTCAGTATCTTGTAATAACCTGTAATGAAAAAGAATATGAAAATGAATATATGTGTATATATATATATGCATGACTTGGACATTGTGCTGGACACCAGAAATTGGCAGATTGTAACTGAATGTACTTTAAGAAAAAATTAAAAATAAAAAAATAAAAAAATAAAATTCATTTGGAATATCAAGGGACCCCACAGAGCCAAAATAATCTTGAAAAAGAAGAATGAAGTTGTAGGACCACACTTCCTGGTTTCAAAACTTACTGCAAAACTACAGTAATTGAAAGAGTATGGTACTGACGTAAGGACAGACACATACACCAATGGAAAATAATAAAAAGCCCTTGCACGTGTGGCCAGTTGGTTTTCAACAAGAGTGCCAAGACAATTGAGTCGAGAAAGAACAGGCTTTTCAACAAAAGGTGCTGGGAAGGTGGGTATCTACATGCAAAAGAATGAAGTTAGACCCTTACACTAACACCATATGTAAATTAACTCAAAATAGATGAAAGACTTAAATGTAAGAATGAAGCTGTAAAACTCTTAGAAGAAAACACAGGAGAAAACCTTCATGGTATTGGATTTGACAGTGATTCTTGGATATGACACTGAAAACAGGCAACAACAGAAAAAATAAATTGGACTTCATCAAAATTAAAAACTTGTGCATCAAAGGACACTACATCAAGAGAGTGAAAAGACAGCCCACAGAATTGGAGAAAATATTTGTAAATCATATCTTTGGTAAGGGATTAATATCTAGAATATATAAAGCACTCCTACAACTGAACATCCACAAAAAACATCAACAACAAACAGCCCAGTTCAAAAACGGGCAAAGGACTTGCATAGACCTTTCTCCAAAGAAGATACACAGATACCCAGAAAGCATGCGGAAAGACGCTCAACATCCCTAGTCATTAGGGTAATGTGAATCAAAAAGTGGCATGATGAGATGCCACTTCACACTCATTCAGATAGTTACCATGGTAGTAGTGTAAGTGTAAGTAGTGTAAGTGATAAACTAGGGATATGGAGACTAATGTTCTGAATCTCCTTTTAATCAGCAGGGAGTGTCGGGGGACAGAAGAAACAAATTTAGGAGATACTGCACAGAGAGGGTCAGCTAACTCTGGGGAATAGAACTGTTGGTGATGCTGTCATCTGAGAAAATAGAAAAGGGGTAGGATTAGAGGAAAGATTTTAAAAGTTCATGTTTGGACTTGGAGAGAACGTGATTCCAATATATATGTATAGTGGGCAGCTAGAAATACGACTCAGCTGGAGAGACTTGGGAGTTGCCGGCACATGATGCCTGCTGAAACAGAAGTAGGAGACATCACTAGGAAAGGGTACAGATGATAAGGCAAGAGGATAGAAGGTGGAACTCTTGAAAATACTGCCTCTTAAAAGATGACAAAGACTCAAGGAATAAGGAAGAAAATCTTAAAGATAGAGAGTAGTGGTGTCTTTAAAACCAAGAAAAGAGAGAGTTTCAAGGAGAGTAGTGGACAATTCTGTCAAATGTTATAAAGATGAAATAGGATGGGGACTGAGTAGAGGTCACTGGATTTGGCATGGAGGTTGGTCTTAATAGTGTGTTTTGGCCACAGAAATCAGATTGCAATTGGGTGTTTGTGAGTCCATGCAGATGAAGCAAAAAGGAGACTGTCTTCCAAGGAGTCTAATAATAAAGGGAAGAACAGAAACAGGGAAGGGAGTTTGCTTGTTTGTTAAATAATGAGGAGGTGACCCAAACATATTTGAAAGCTATAAGGAAGAAACAAGAGGAAAACATTGAAAAATACTAAAGAGACAGTGAGACATAATGAAACAGCTTGTTTGAGACTAGATTTAAATCAGTAGCTTGCCACTTAACAGCAGTGTGATCTTGGGCAAGTTACCAAATCTCTCTGATCTCTGGATTCCTCAAGTGTGAAATGGAGAGAACAGCTAGCTCAGAGGGTTACTGGGAGGACTTTTTAAATACAGAATTAAATGTAATATCCTTCGGCAGAGCCTAATCTCAGAGCAGGTTCTTGAGAAACAGTTGTTATAAGAAAACATAAGGGATAACTGATGGTGTGAGGTTTAGGAAATGAGGGGGGAACAGGAATAGAAGGTGGCCGTGTCTTCTGAGACAGGAGGAAGCTCCTGAAACACAGAGACTGTGCCTCAGGAATGTCTGCTTTCTCAGCACCTGGCCCAGTCTTCAGTATATAACATGTATTTAGTAAATGTTAAGTAAAGGGGTAAAAATGTCAATAATATTTAGTCTTGAGAACTGTTAAGTGGAATGTGAACATGATCTTCAAACACTTAGAAGAATTACGTTTAGGCAGAATGAAAACCAAGACACTTAGTTCAACATAAGGAAAAGCCTTCTAAGAATTAAAATTGTTCAAAATTGAAGTGAGATTCTTCCAAGGTAGTAATTCATTATCACAAGAGGTGACAGACGCCAAATGATACAGTAATGGTTATGTGTGTGGATTTTCATGCTGACACACCTGGATCTGGTCCTGATTTTGTTGCTTTCCAGCCAGGGTCTCCCTATGGCAGAGTGTTTGTGAAGTGTAGTGGAAATTATGTATGAAAAAATGCCTGGCTCAGTACATTGAATTATTTCAGACCAGAGAACCCTTTACTTCAATATTGTAAGAAGGATTCACAAACAGGACAGAGGATTGAACTAGACCCTTAAAAATGCCTCTTTGAACATTAAGATTCTATGACACTATAACAAAGCCAAATTATTTGTCCAAGGTGACACATCTAGTAGGTTTTGGAACCTTACTTTAAGCCACTGCACTAAGAGTCAAGAAGCCCAGGAGACAGGTGTCCCCACTCCAAAATGCATTGTTACGCCCACTGTGTTGAAGAAACAGACTAGTAGAGGTACAATGTCAGGACTTAGGTGAGAAAAGGTTTTCCAAGAATTTTCAAACCATACCAGGCAGGCTTTACCTCCCTTGGTTTAAGGTCTGAAAGCTATTGAAAAGCAGCTGAAACGATAGAAGTTAGAAAAGAGTTGTAAAACACCCACATCTGAAAGAACAGAATTGATTTCTAACTCTGAAACTTTTTCTGCATCTTTTTCTGAACGCTTGCGTTTATACCTTAATAGCTTTCCACTTTTCTGATCTCTTTTCCTCAAGAGGCCACTTACGGAACTGAAACAGCATGTTTTAAAAATGTGCTATACAGATTAAAAGATTAAAACTTCATGTACCCCATCAGGCCAGCTGCTCTTAGTTGAATTTTGAAATTGTTGTTCTTAAAGACTTTTCATTCTTCTCCAAGATAGCTCTTAAAAATTAGAGACTAAAGGGAGACAGGTACAGTGGTTTTCCAAAGTATTTTTCTTAGCACTTCATTTTAGATGTTAGGAGGGTCATAAAGTTCTATTCTAACTGTGGTAAATCCTATTTCTCCAAGACTGATATCATTCATAGACTGGATAAATATTTACTGTCTCCTATAAAGTAGGCCAATTCCTGTGTTATTACCAGGAATACAAAATAAAACATGCAGTCCTTATCTTCAAAGATCTCATGGTCCAATGGTTAAAAAAGACAAACACGATTATAATAATTTTTAAGCTAAAAGAAAACTTCAATTCTTTAAAGCAAGGTTCGACAAACCACCACCCACAGGCCAAATCTAGCCTGTCTCCTGCTTTTTATACAGCCCATGAACAAGAATGTTTTTTTTTACATGTTTAAATGATTGGGGAAAACCCAAAATAACAAAATGGGATTTTGTTCAGATTTCAGTGTTCATAAATAAGGTTTTATTGGATCACAGCACACTCATTCAATTATGTATTATCTGTGGCCACTTTGGTTCTACTGTGGCAGAGTTGAGTAATTATCACAGAGATTATAAGGCCTGTAAAGCCTTAAATATTTACTGTCTTTACGGAAAATGTTTGTTGATCTCTGACTTAAAGGATTTATTGCAACAAATATTCAGTGTACTATTCAGTATGACACATTATGGCTACCTTCAAACATGGCTTAACTGAACATGGCTGAAGCAAATGGTCCTCTACCACTTCAAAATATCCTCTAGGAAGATAAAACAGGAGTTGTGTTGTGAATACATACCTAGTATCCTTAATGCAGTGGGCAGCTGTGAGGACCCACCTCTTTTTCACTAAGCTTCCGGCACAGACGTGAGTAAGGTATCTGCCAGACTGAATCTGCAGGCTAACCATCCATGGCCACGCGCCGGTTTGAGCTTCTGTGCCCCCTATAATCCGAGACCCCTTTAAGACATCCGCAAGCGGTGCTGTCCCACAATCTAAAAATAAAAATTTTATGTTATCTGGACCGAACATATATGTATTACCTCATAATCTTAACAGATTAATCTTTTAAATTCCTATTTAAAAAACTGATAAAGCAAGCTGGATCCCTAAGGCATGCCTATATATTTTGAAACAAAATCTTAAGAGGGTTAAGATAAACATGCCTTAATTGATTACTTACAAATAGAAAGACATCAAATCAACACAATTCATCAATTTTAAAAACTCTACTCCTGACAAGTATAACAATGAGATAAGTTTCTCTGGCCAAGTATCAGATTTTCTCCTGAATGAAGTGCCGATTAAAAGAGCCTGGGGCTGGTGACTCGAGCTACAAGTTCTAACACTTGTCATTCAGTTTATTGTTAATTTTTCTCAACTGTAGTATGAAAAAGTTACCTAATAGCCCTTGCAACGCTGAATGCCAACGAATTATTAGTCCGTAAAGCGAGACTGGCAAACCCCGGCATGTTTTGCGGAGACGCGCAAGGGTATGGCCTTTCCCCCATTAGTACTACTACTGCAGTCAGCGTTATAATTGGGCTGCTTGCGTCTGTATGTTTTTAGTTAAAGGCAGTTGGAAAAACTGAAAAGGAGGGACCCAAACTCAAACACTGCAGAAGTGGGGCCAGGGCAAGGGAGGCTGTCCCAAGGGAAGAGCGACGGGTACTGCCCTGGGCGTCCGGCTCTCCGTCTCCCGGGGCCTCGGGCCGCCCCTGGCCGCCGGCCGGTTCCCGCCAGGAGCCGCGCGGCCCCGGTGCGGGGAGCGGGGAGCGCTCGGGGCGTATGAGGGAGCCCCCCAGAAACAGCAGCGCGGCGCTCAGGAGCCCCAGCCCCATTTTGGAGCCCGCGGTGGGCAAGATGGCGGCATCTCCTGCCCCCGCTTCCCCGCTGGCCCGTGGCCGGGCGACGCGCTGGGAGGCGCGGGGGGCGGGCGGGCGGGTGAGCGGCCACGAGGCCTGGAGGTGGGCGGGGGTGCCCGGTGAGCCGGGCCTCCCGGCGGTGGTCTGGTGGTGGGGCACATGCAGCGTCGCCGTCGCCAGGGTCCGCGGTTTCCGTAACTGGCGAGGCCTCCCTGAGCCAGATCCACGTGCCCAGACAGTACAGTACGGCTGCTGTGGTGAGAGGGGAGCTGCTGGAACCACCGAGACTTGTAGGGCCAGGAAGGCTTCCTCCAGAAGCAAGAGCGTCTAAACTGAAGTGGGTAGGCTGGGGGAGGGAGAGGCAAAGCAGAAGGCAGAGCAAGTGCAGAGGTTGGGATTTGAGACCGTAGGGACACTGGGGGTAGACCGATTTCTGTAATACACATTGGTCTCATTATTGATTGCTTTGTAGTAGTTTGCCTTCATCTGATCACCTCTGGGTGAACTTACAAAATCAAATTTAAGAACCTGAAAAGTTGAGGACAAAGCCTGACAAAACGTAATTGCACCCTACTCCCACCCCAAACACACGGGCAAACACATTTAGTCTCTAGCCTGAGAGATGCTTTATTCCTTGTCCCATCAGAACCCCTGAAATGCCCCTTGATCTTCCAAACAATGAGAAGAGAGCAGTAAGTGGCTCCAGCTAATTGATCCATTGAACAAGTAGGTATTAACCTCACACTGTGTACTGTACGCCAAAATAAGTGTCATATGGAGGTGTGTTAAGACCTGGCCCTCTGACCCAGAGAACTTTATAACTTGGTTAGTGGAGAAAATCAGGGCTAATTCACTTCGGGAACAAAGAAGTAAACCATGACACCCAAGCCTAATAGACACAAGGAACGAGTGTGGGCTGTGGCAGTCTGGGAAGGCTTCCTGCAGGAGGAGGATGTGAGCTAGGCTGAGACAGAGGGGGAATATCAAGAAGAGGAAGGAGATGTAGTGAAGACAAGCTAAGCTAAAGGTACAGCGTAAGCAAAGGCATGGGTATGTATCCATGCATATTTCTCCAGAGAAATAGGATATATAGAGATATATGAGGAGATTTTTTAAATGGGAATTGTCTCATGCAGTTATAGAAGCTGAGAAGTCCCATGATATGCCATCTGGAAGCTGGAGAACCAAGAAAAGCAGGGATATAATTCAGCCTCAACCCAAAGGCATGGGAACCAGAAGCTCTGATGTGAGAGGGCAGGAGAGATGGATGTCCCAACTCAAGAAGAAAGAGGGAGAAATTGCCCTTCCTGTGCCTTTTTGTTCTGTTTGGGCCCTCAGTTGATTGGACTGGATGATACCCACCCACCTTGGTGAGGGCGGATCTTCTTTACTCAGTCTGCTAGTTCAAATGCTGTCTCTTTCAGAAACACCCGCACAGATACACCCAGAAGTATTATTTTTACTAGTTATCTGGGCATCCCATAGCCCCGTCAAGTTGAAAACATAAAATTAACCACCACAGTAATAATAATACAATGTGTGTATAATTTTATTATTATTTTTACTGTTTTCTGTTATCTTACGGAGACTGAAGAGAGAAACCATGCCTTAAAAATTTCAATCAGGGTATATAAGTGTGTGTGTGTGTGTGTGTGTGTGTGTGTGTGTGTGTGTGTGTGTGTGTGTGTGTGTGTGTACACATTATGTAAATTGAAGGCTTTTTCCTGGATTTCTATTTGATTTGATTCTGTTTGTTGAGTCCGGAATCAATGTGTATGGCCCTTCTTCCCTTTAGCAGAACATTTACTGTAGTTTGAGATATGCAATAGTAGGCCTGGACCCTGCTTCATACTTAGGGGTATAAGTATGCTCAGCATAGTGATAAGAAGTTTGTCAGTGTGCAAAGGGAGCTGGGGAGAAGGGAGGAAAGAAGCCGGCAGCCCAGCAACATGGCAGAAGGCCAGGCCTGAGCCAAGAAGAGGTTTGTGCGAGTTTCACTGTGGTGGGCTGACCCAGGGTTTTTAAGAACTGTAAATGTGTAATGTTTGGGTTTAAACTGTTTTGTCATTGCTATCTTGAGCTGTGCTAAAGGTTGCTTCTGTCAGCCCAGCTCCTCCAGTAACAAGGGAACAGTTGGGCTGTGCTGGTCTGGGAGTTCGGGCACGTGGTAGGGAAGGAAAGTAGGGGTCAATAGAAGGACAGCGTCTTGCACATGTCATCCTCTGAGGCTGTCATGGTTGGAAGCATTAAATGAAAGGAGGCTATTAGTTGAAGCTTACAGATGGTAACAAGTGGAAAGAATAGAAGCTCAGGGCTGAGCTGAGATCAGTGGGAGGGAAGCAGGTGATATTGGAGAACCAAGCTGCAGCATGAACTGGCCCAGGGGCAGAACAGGAAGCAAATTTCCTGTTCACCAAATGGTTTAGTGGAAGATGATGCTTGAAAGGGGGGAGACATTTGGGGTGTGTTTCTGTGCTGGGGGATGTGATCAGGTTGGATGTGGCATTGTAAGCAGGGCAAGATGATGGGTCTTGCTGTGGCAGAGAACAGATTGAGCCAGGTTTCTTTTAAACACCCTGATCCAAAACAGGTGCAAGCAGACAAGTCATGAAGGGGCAGTGAAAACTGCAGTGGGCCAGTAACTGCCAAGGTCCTGGGCCTGGGCCTCCTCTGCCTTTTCTAGGTCTTCACTCTTCCCCCTGCATTGCCACCTGTGGGGTCACTCTGGCCAGCAGACAGGCCTCTAATTAGCCCTGTCTCCTGGTATTCACACCCTGGTATTAGACCCCTTCCCTTTAGGGTTGGCTGGATTTAGTGACAGGCTTCTAGCAAATAGAAAATGGCAGCAGTGACGGGCTGTCACTTCCAAGATTAGGTTATAGAAAGATTGTAACTTCTGTCTCGACCATTTTCTCTAGCTTTCTTGCTCTGACGGAAGCTGGCCGCCTTGTTGTGAGCTGCCCTATGGCCCTGCGGAGTGGCCTCCGGTAGTAGTCATCTTGTTAGTCACAGCCAGGAGTGAGCTCGGAAGCAGATCTTCCCCAGGTCAAACCTTTGGATGAGACCACAGTTCTGGCCAAGACTCTAAATGCAACCTCATGAGAGACCTTAGGCCAGAAGTACCCCTTAAGCCACACTCAAGATTCCTGATGTGTGGAAATTGTGAGATAGCAAAGTTTTGTTGTTTTTAGCCACTAAATTTTGAAGTAATTTGCTATCTAGCAACAGCTAATACATCTTGTTTCTCCTCCCTTTGAAGGAGGATGAGGGCATCAGTGCTGGGGCCTGGGGTTGGCTGGGGGCATGTACAGCAGTAGGTTGACTGGGTCTGGAGTTAGGGGAGATTTTATTCTTCCTTGTGGTCCCTTGGTCCACTTCGGGCATGTCTGAGTTAGTGCTAGAAGTCTTTTTAATAAAAATATTTTATTACATAGACTTTAAGTAATAATAAAATAAACTTCCATGTACCCACCACCTCACTCACTGTCTTATTAAATAGTTAATCCTTCTGAAAGAATATAGTACAGTTTATGTATAGTTTAAAGAATAACAATATAGAAATACGTATTTAAGGAAAAGAATACGATTGTTACTTTTGAAATTCCCTCTGTACCCATCCCTACTTGTCTCTTTCTCTTTCCCTTAAAAATGACCAATATTCTGAATTGTGTATGTATTAGTCTCTCTATCTGACTGTGCAATATGGTAGCCATTATCCACACGGGAAAATTCAAGTTTAACTTTAAGTAAAATAAAAATTCAGTTCCTCAGTCATGTTAAATGGCTAACATGGTGACTAGTGGTTACCACAGCAGCCGGCCAAGTTGCAGAACGTTTGCATCATTGCAGAGTTCAGTTGGATAGCGCTGAGGCAAACAATTTATTGTTTCGGCTTGCATGTTTTTGAACTATGTATCAGTTGAATCACACAGTTCATTTTTCTCTTGCAGCTAGCTTTGTTTCATTCAGTATTAGGTTCTTGACATTGATTCATGTGGTTACCTATAATTGTAATCCATTTATTTTTACCACACACATGGTATGAATATGCCACAGTGTGTTTATTTACATTGGAATCTATTATTGATGGACATTTGAATTGTTTCCAGATTTTTGCTATTATAGTATTATGTAAATGAGTATGAATTTCTTGACTATATACCAAGTTGGGATTGCTGAGTCATAGAGAATATATACCATCACCTTCTCTAAACAATGCCAAATTGTTTTCAGAAGTGATGTACCAGTATACTCTCCCACTAGAAGCATGTGAAGTTCCCATTGTTTATATTATCACCAACACTTTTTAATTTTTTATCAGTCTTGTGGGTTTGAATTGAGAAATGGTTTCAGTCTTTTCCTGATTTTAAATGAGTTTGAGTACTTGAATATCTTTTCATATATTTAGGGAATAGTCATTAATTATCTCATATTAAGTACCTACTTAGGTCTTTTATTTGTTTACCTTTGTCTTACTGATTTCATTAATGAAGCCACTGATTTTTTTTTACCAGCTGCATAGTTTTGCCTTTTCCAGAATATCATGTAATACATACATACAGTATGTTTGCCTTTTCAGCTTGGTTTCCTTTACTTAGTAATACACATTTAACATTCTTCCATGTCTTTTCATGGCTTAAGAGCTCATTTCTTTTTAGAAATTCTGGGACAGAATCTCATTTAGTGCAATAACATTCCATTATCTGATGTACCACAGTTTATCCATTCGCCTACTGAAGGACACCTTGGTTGTTTCCAAGTTTTGGCAATTGTGAACAAAGCTGCTGTAAACATTTGTGTGCAAGTTCTTGTGTAAACATCAGTTTCTGACTCCTTTGGGCAAATACCAAACAGTGCAATTGCTGGATCATACGGTAAGAGTATGTTTAGTTTTGTAAAAAATCACCACACTGTCTTCCAAAGTGGCTGCACTGTTTTTGCATTCCCATTAGCAGTGAATGAGTTCCTGTTGTTCCGCATCCTCACCAGCACTTGGTGTTATCAGCGTTAGGGATTTTGGCTGTTCCAACGCATCTACATTGGTATCTCATTGTTTTAATTTGCATCTCCCTGGTGATATGATGTGGAGCATCTTTTCATCTGTTTATTTGCCATCTGTATATCTTATTTGGTGAGATGTCTTTTAATGTCTTTGGCCCATTTTTAAATCAGGTTCTTATTGTTGAGGTTTAGAACTCTTCATATTTTTTTGGATAACTGTCCTCTGTTAGACATGTCTTTTGCAAATATTTTCTCCCAGTTTGTGGTTTGTCTTTTCATTGTCTTCATGTTGTCTTTCACAGAGCAGAAATTTTTAGTTTTAATGAAGTCTAGTTTATCAATTCTTTCTTTCATGGATCATACGTTTGGTGTTGCATCTAAAGAGTCATTGCCAAACCCAAAGTCATCTCGATTTTCTCCTATGTTGTATTCTAAGAGTTTTATACTTTTGTGTTTTACATTTGGGTCTGTGGTTCACTTTGACTTAATTTTTGTGGAGGATATAAGGTCTATGTCTGAATTCATTTTGTTTCATGTCAATGTCCAGTTAGTTGTTCCAGCATCACTTATTAAAAACATGATCTTTGCTTCATTGTATTTCCTTTGCTCCTTTGTTGAAGATCAATTGACTATATCTAAGTGGGTCTATTTCTAGGCTCTCTGTTCTGTTCCATTGATCTAGTTTTCTATTCTTTAACCAATACCACCCTGTCTTGATTATTGTAACTCTATGGTATGTCTTGAAGTCAGTTTTTGTCAGCTCTCCAACTTTGTTCATCTCCATATTGTGTTGTCTCCTCTGAGTCTTTTTTCCTCTGTTTAAACTTTAGAATCAGTTTGTTGATGCTGACAAAATAACTTGCTGGGATTTTGACTGGACTTTCATTGAATCTGTAGAACAAGTTGGGAAGAACTGCCATCTTGACAATATTGTCTATCCATTAACATGGAATACCTGTCCATTTATTTAGTTCTTGTTTGGTTTCTTTTGTCAGAAAGTTTTACAGTTTTCCTCATATAGATCTTGTACATATTTTAGATTTATACCTAAGTACCTCATTTTGTCTGGTGCTAATATAAATAGTATTGCATTTTTAATTTCAAATTTCAGGTTATTCATTGCAGGTATATATGAAAGCAATGGACTTTTATATATTAACTTTATATCCTACAACCCTGCTGTAATCATTTATTAGTTCCACAAGTTTCTTTGTCAAATCTTTTGGATTTTTCTGGGTAGTTTATCATGTCATCTGTGAACAAAGACACTTTTATCTCTTTCTCAATCTGTATACCTTTTATTTCCTTTTCTTACTGCATTTTATTGCCTTAGAATTTCAGTATGATATTGAAAAGCAGTGATGAGAGGGGATATCCTTGCCTTGTTCCTGATTTTAGCTGGAAAGCTTCAAGTTTCTCACCAGTAAGTATGATGTTAGTTGTAGGGTTTTTGTAGCTATTTTATCAAGTTGTGGAAGTTCCTATTTCTTTTTTCCTGAGAGTTTTTAGCATAAATGGGTGTTGGATTTTTGTCAAATGCTTTTACTGTACGTATTTTTTTTCACATTTTTTATTTACTGTACGTATTGATAATGGTTGTGTGATTTTTCTTTTTCAGCCTGTTGTGATAGATTACATTGATTTTTGAATGCTAAGCTAGCTTTGCATAACTGGAATAAATCCCACTTGGTCATGGTGTATAATTCTTTTTATACATTGTTGGATTTGATTTGCTAATATTTTATTGAGGATCTTTGCATCTATGTTCATGAGAGATACTAGTCTGTAGTTTTCTTATAATATCTTTGTCTGGTTTGGGTTTTAGAGCAATGCTAGCCTTATAGAATGAGTTAGGAAACATTCCTTCTATTTATACTTTCTGAAAGGTATTAGAGAATTGATATAAATTCTTAAGTGTTTGGCGAAATTCACCAGTGACCCCATTTGGCTTTAGTGCTTTCTGTTTTGGAAGGTTATTCATTATTGATTCAATTTCTTTAATAGGGGCCTACTCAGATTGTCTGCCTCTTTGTGTGAGTTTTGTCAGATTGTGTCTTTCAAGGAATTGGTCCATTTCGTCTAGGCTGTCAAATTTGTGGGCATAGAGTTGTTCAAAGTATTCCTTTTTCACTCTTACAATGTTCATGGGATATCCCCTCTTTCAGTTCTAATGTTAATTTGTGTCCTGTCTCTTTTTTCCCTAGTTAGCCTGGCTAGAGGCTTGTCAATTTTATTATCTTTTCGGAAAACCAGCTCTTGATTGCACTGATTTTTCTCTGTTGGTTTCCTGTTTTCAATTTCATTGATTTCTGCCTTAATTTTTTTTATTATTTATTTTCTGCTTATTTTACTTCTGATGAACAGAAGTTCATAATTTTAACATAACTGAATCTAGCAATGTTACCCTTTGTTTTGTACTTTTTGTGACTTGTTTAGGATGTATTTTTGTGCCTTACTTAAGAAATCCTCTAGGTTGAGGTCATAAAGCTATTTCTTACATTATCTTCTAGAGATTTTCTAGTTTTTCTCTTTCATATTTGAGTTTACCATCCACCCGACATTGATTTTATATGGTGTGAGGTAGAAATCTGATCCATTTTTCCTATGTGAATAACCAATATTTCCAGCACCATTTATTTATTTTTAGGCTTTTTTGTATGGAAAAATGCCAAATACATTAAAAACAGAATGAATAAATAATAAATTCCATGTACCCATTCACGTAACTTTGGTGATTATTTCACGACCAATTAGCTACATTTACATCTCTACCTACTTTACCCCACTACGAAAATTATTTTGAAGTAAATTCCAAGAATTATATAATTTTATCTGTAAACATTTTAATATTTATTTTAAAAATAAGATCTTTTAAAACGAATTGCAATGCCATTACGACACTTAAAATAGAAATTATAATTCTTTAATAGCAGTTCATTAAATGAAGCTGGTATTAGATGCCACAAACCAAAGACAGTACAAGAACAGAAAACTGCAAACCAATATCCCTCATAAGCAGAGACACAAAAATCTTCAATAAAATGTTAGCAGAACAAGTCCAGAATTATATTAAAAAGGTTATCCATCTTGGCCAAGTGGTAGGTATCCTGAGGATGCAAAACTTCAACATTAGAAAATAAATTAAGAAAATCTATCATATAAACGGACTAATTAAGAAAAGCCACGTGATCATATCAGGGGATGTAGAAAAAGCATTTGGTAAAACAACACTTAACTTTGACAAAAAATTCCCATTAACTAGGAATAGAAGGGAAAAAACCCAGAAAATAAAACCTGAAGAATTCATACCACCTGATTCCAAACTTAATACAAAGCTACAGTAATCAAGAGTGTGGTTTTGGTGAAAGGATAGACACATGTAAATCAGTGGAACAAAGTCTGTATGGAACCAATCCTGTACGAAACTTTGCTGAGACTTAACTTTATTGTCCAATATATGGTTCTCTTTTCATAAAAACTCTCACGCGCTTGAAGAGGACTATTTACAGTTGTATTTTATACATGGAATTTCATTGATTAGAAGTTGGACATTTCCCACATTTAAACATCTCTGAAATCAGTATGCCTCTGGTCATCAATGGCATGTCATACTTTAACTGGCAGTGGCTTTTCTTTCTGAGGTAGACTTAGGCTAATGCTTTGCCTTACAATCAGGGGTGGCTTATAATTGATGAAATTCAGAATGTTAGGTCAAGTTTTTTAATTGTTCAAGTCTCTGTACTGAGTATTTTCCTGCTTTTTTGTATCAGTTATGAGAGAGTTATGTTAAATTCTAAGATTGTGGATTTTTCTTCCTCATTATATTTCTGCATTTTGCTTAACACCCTGCCCCTGCATTATTAGGTGCATCCAGGTTTAATGTTTTTTTTCCAGGTGAATTGAATCTTTTATTTATAGTGACCATCTTTGTCCCAAGTAATAATTTTTTCCTTTAGAGTCTGTTTTGTTCAATGTAAACACGGCTGTACTGTTGCTTTCTTTGGTTAGTATTTGGCTGGTATAACTTTTTCCACGCTTTTACTTTCAATCTTGCGGTATCCTTATATTTTAGATTTACCATTATATAAACAACATGTAGCTGGATTTTGTATCCTAATCCAACGTGGCAATCTTTGAGATTTAACTAAAATGCCCAGTGCATTCGTATTTATTATGATTGCAGATACACATAGATTTCTACCATTTTATTTTGGGCAGTATCTCCTGCCTGTTTCTTTTCTCTCCTTTCTTGTCTTTTGGATTGATGAGTGTCTTCACTGAGTATGGAATTCTAGATTTTCTTTACTACATACAAATGATATGGCAAAAAGGAGAGGGGTCTTCTGTTCTTTTCTGTCAATCTCCCAAGTAGTTTGAGCTTGTGAAAGACTGTGTTTGATGTTTATTTAGTATCCTTCACTGAGCACAGCTAATTCATAGAAACTTTGATTACTTATGATGGCAATGGGTGGTGGGCAAAGAAGTGATGTGGCATTTTCCTTTGTAAAATTCACTGTGAGAAACTCTTAAGTTTTTGTTTAGTGTTTTGTAAACTTAGCCTAAGTGTTATTTGCACAATGCCTTTTGAATTAAAAAAATAATTTTTTGGCAAGCATTTTTTCCAGATGTGATACTAAATTCAAAGATTGTCAGTTGGAAAAAAATGCTTTGATGCACATGCTTTTTTTTTTTCAAATCTTAGCTATGGTAACTTTTCTTTGGTCTGCTCGGCCTTTCATTTAGGGAATGGTACATCATTAAGGTACCATTTATGTGCTTCTAAACAGGTTAATACAGTCTGACTTGTATTATTTATGGATTCATGCAGTAAATATAAAAACAAACTGGATCCATACTAAATTCATGATAGTGGTTTCCTTTAGGGAGAGAAACTGGTCTAGGAAAAGAAAGGTGAGGAGTTCATCTGTGCATTTTTCTTCAGAAAATGCTCAGAAGAAAAAATAAAATGTTAACATTTATTAATTCTGGATGGTGCGTGTACAAAGGTTTGATGTGTTAACTTGTGTAGTTTTCTTTTCTTTTTTATCTTTTTTTTGGTTTATTTATTTATTTATTTTAATAGAGGTACTGGGGATTGAACCCAGGACCTCATGCGTGCTAGGCAGGCACTCTACCGCTGAGCTATACCTCCCCCTGTGTAGTTTTCTATATGCTTATTTCTTCAAGTTTGTAAAGCTTCTGTGGTATTTAAAAATGGAGGTTGCCATCTAGTGGACTGATTTAAGTAGAAATTTAAAAGTCTTTGCTAATAGGTTCATAAAGATTCAGTGGAACAAAGCTTTTCAGACTCTTCAGTTACACATGTAACAAAGGTCTGAACCCTAGTTTTGTTATTTACCATGTGACCTTGGGCAAAATATCAAACCTCTCTGCTTAATTTGAGTTCCAGACCCTCATTCGTTTTAACAAGCATCATGGTGCACACATTTAAACCAGGTAAGCACTGCCCTAGACTGTGGTGATACAGAAAAGCACAAAAGAGACAGAGTTTAATAAAAGTATGTGTTGGGGGTGGGGTGGGGGATACGCTATTTTAGATTGACTGACTAGAGGTTAGGTTTAAATCCCAGACCCCTACTTATTAATGCACATATATAACCTTAGGTACCAGTCTCAAGAGGATGACATGATCTGCCTTGAGATGTAACTCTGCCTTGTTTATCACTCTTTTCCTAGTAATGCTTGGCATATAAAAGGCCTTCAAATAAATATTTGTGGAATGAATGTCATTACTTTAACAGTTTCTTGTGCATAGTGATTACTCAGTAAATAGGTATTAAGGAAATGGTATGACTGTGTAGGTTATGTATATAGGTAACCCTAGATTTTATAATAAATTGACACATTTACATAATCGTTAAAAACTGTTATATATACATTCATTGAAGGCAGCAAACTACTACATATATCCTGTCAATTTTAAGGAAAAGGATCTCAACCATGAAATGGCAAAGATTTGATCTCTAATGCCTACCTATGTTTGGTGAAAATAAATTTACACTGATAAAAGGGGATAGAGTTACCAGAATCTGTTTAAAAAATTTTAATGGCCTACACCTCCAAATTACTGTCCCTCAGAGACTTACGCCAAACACTGCCTAAAGGCTTCTAAATTCTACAACCTTGATGTATTACATGTACCTTCCCATTGTTTTATAATTAAAAACCAAGCACTATTTATTAAAAGTAAAAACCTACTTTGTATATAGCAAAGTAAATACTGTTATATGATTACTGCAATTAGACTGTGATATACTTTGTTTCACTCACTTTATAGCATTTCAGCATCTTTTCTGGGAATCTGAACTGCCATTATGACAACTTTATGATTCCAAGGCACAATACACATTTCTATCTCTTCTATACACATATGTTAACTGGAGAAAAACACAGGTTTAACTAGTAACCTCAATAGCTGCTGAACGAATAAACAGGTATGGTAAGATTTCCAGAGCTCTAACGCATACCCATTCTTCATGCTCTATTCAATAAAATTAAATGGGTATCTTGTTTTATATGCTCAAGGTGTGTTTGTGGGCAGTAATGTATTTCCATCAATATAATAAATTAGTAAATTGGTAATTTATGTAAAATAGTAAATTGAGCTAAGGAAATAATTTCACTGGTCTATTTCAACTTCTGAAGTTTAATTTCAGGTTTGTACTATAATCACTTTAAAAATGTCACAGGCTCCCACATTGGATTCCTGTTAGAAAAACATCTAGGGAGATAATTTGGTATGCATTTATGGACTCCTCAGTGGCCTGCCCATGCCTCTCACAGTTAGATTAGGTAACATGATCTAATGAGCAAGGCCCTGCACCAGAAATCTGCAGGCTGTGGAGAATTTACAAATATTTGTGGATGTCCAGTTGTTCAGGCACGAAGAGCTGGATATCTCTGCTGTAGCTCAACATAACTCTACCCGTAAATTATCTTTTAAAACACTCTTGATATAACCCAGTGACTCCAATACCTCCTAATATTCTATAGGCCTAATGGGCCACTGTTTTGAGAGTCAGGCTTTACAGAAGATGGTGATGTAAGTAGTCCCACTGGTGATCATACTTTCTTTTCATAAACTGAAATACACTTTGTCAACAAAGTCCCATTTTAAAAGACCCTGTTAATGAAAATTTTTATTAGGATTAATCACAAATTTATCAGTTGGGTTAAGATTTCTAAAAGACAGGCTCCTTAACCATGTCCTAAACACCAACAGAACAAGATATTTAGCTATTATAAGTGTTCTGACTGACTCAAAACGTAAACATATCCCCTTCTTAAAATAGGTTGTGTCAACCAGATTTGTAAATTCATTCTTATTTTTAGTTATAAAACTAGAAATGCACTATAGTTAGTATAGTTAACAGAATGGCTATCAGAAAGCTTGTCACTCATATCAAGCAATATATTTTAAATTCGGCAAACTTAATTTTATCAAATGTCCTTTAATTTTATAGACAACAATATGATACATATTGTATAAGAAGCGCACAATAGTTTTGCAGGACAATTTCAAAGTGTATACAAATTGGAATACAGAGGTTTAAACACTGGTGTACTGACAGCATTTTTGAACTCTGGATAAACTGCATACAAAACTTACAATTCAAATATTAGCCAATCTGGAAACTTCTTATAATATAAAAATGATACTTTGAGATGCAAAATACTTTTTTTTTTTACTAACAAACTATATAAACATTTAAAATAATCATTAAAAACTCAACTTTAGAATTTATAAAGATTAGCTATAAAAATATATTGGCAGTCACTTTTCTTATAAATGTACCATTCACTACATTACAAAATAGTCTCTAACATAAAATTGCCTTAATAACTGTACTATTTTAGAATCTGATAAACCTTACATTAAATCAATTATAAAATCCTCTTGGAAAACTTTGGTATGCATCTTCAGAAGGTTTTTAAAATACTCTAATATCATCTCAAGGGCCTGTAAACATCCCATTCTATTAAAAGCACAACAAAATAAGTAATGTATATTCAACGGCATACAGAATACAGAATCAAAAAAACAATTTATTAAATATTTGTAGAAAATCACCATTCCCAGAGTAACCAAAAAACAAACTATTTAAAAGTATCAAACTTTTAAACAGTTTCTCTTTCCATTCTGATAAAAAATGTTACAAAATCACTACACTCCATTCATGTACCTTAGATACCTTTTAGGACACGGCCTTGAAAAGTTAATAACCCAGTCTCAAAACCCTCTCAAGTCTGATAAACCAACTTTTAAAAACCCATTTAAGATCTGACAATAGAACAAGTATACATAATCAGAACACATAATTTATATATTTAGTTTTATGTATTAGCTTTTCTATTTGTAATTCAGAATTTATTGGTGGAAACAGAACACACACACACACACACACACACAAAATTAGAAAAGGTAAATTTTAGGAAACAGTAAGAAATGCAAACCTACAGGGTAAATTGATTTATTTAAAAAAATTCAATTTACCATATTTCATTTTATCTGCCATTTTCGGATCATTGACAACTGTTGTTATTTAGAAAATTCAAATTGCTGAAAGTTCATTTCTTGCTTCTTGAATATGTCTAATTTTTACAGAGCTTCCAGTTGTGCCAGTAACTTCCTTGAGGTCATTTTCCACTTTATCCTCTGTCACCACATCTCTTGCATTAGATATCTTTGAGTTGCAAAAGCCTAAATAAAAAGCTTCATTTTTGACCTTTTAATTTATAAAACTCCACTACAAAGAAAAATCCATCTAATTTTTCGGCAAGTCCGCAAAAATATTTTCTTTCTTAAAAATCAAACACTTTTATTAGAATAAAGATCCTTCAAAGTTTTTAACTCTTCTATTAGAGTTTTATTTTGATTTTCCAGGACTGCAACTCGATTTTCCAAGCATTTCACATACTCTTTCTTCTTTCTGCGACATTCTCGAGCAGCTTCTCTAAATACAAGCATTAAAAGTCAACATTAGAAAAAAGTTCACATTGTTTAAATGGAATATGTACTTCAGTAATTTTACCTGTTTTCTCCTCATTAAAAAAGATTAAAGTGTCATCTATATACAATGAAGTACGTTGATCCTAAGTGTAGAATTGAATCAGTTTTGGCAAGTGCAGATACCTGTCTAACCCACACACCTATCAAGACGTAAGACTGTTTTTACTGCCACGGAAAGTCCCCTCATGCCCATTTCTCTGCCCTATGGCTGATTTTTATTGCCATCAGTGAAGTTTCTCCTACTGTAGAACTTCATACAACAGTCATACAGAATGTGCTCTTGTGTCTGGTCTCCCTTGACTCAGTTTACTTTTGAGGCTCATCCATGTTGCTGCGCAATGGTTTGTTCCTCTGTATTGTTCGGCATATTCCGCTGTATGAATATCACAATTTGTTGATCCATTCTCTTGGGCTGTTTGCTAGTTTTAGCTGCTGTGCATGTTCTTGTGCCAGCCTCTTTGTGAACATATGTCCCATTTCTCTTGGATAAATACCACGAAGTGAAATTTATGGGTCCTCTGGTTAACTTTTTACATATAGATTCTTTAAATTATTTTTATTTATTTTAAAATTACAAATAGCCCTTGATACACAGTTTCATAATGTCCTCTCAGAATATTTCTATCGATTTACATTCAAGTTTTATATATATAAAAGTAATACACTGAGTATATTTTATATACTATGTACTGTAGATATTAGCTGCAACTTGCTTTTCTACACATACTGTTTTAACGCTCTTTCTATAATTGGTATGCAGATCTTTGCCATGTGGACATTTCATTGTTAATTAATTTTCATTTCCCTAACTAGTGAGGTTAAGCATCTTTTCAAAAGTTTAATGGTCTTTTGGATCTGCTGTTTCATAATGTGCCTATGCCTATTCATACCCTTGTCCATTCCTACCTTTTGCCCATTTTACAAATAGAAATTACTGGAAAGACAACCTAAGAACTCTGTGCATTATACACAGTAATCCTGTTTTTACATTACTTTCTAATCTATCATTTGACTTGGGATTTTTTTTCTCAATGCTCTTTAGTATTTGTCTTGGCTTAGATTAAAATGCCGTGTACTACATTATTTCTCTAAATTTTTATCTTAAAGATTTTGTTGCTTAATTTTCACAATTAAGTCTTTAATCCATCTGGAATTACTTTTACGTACAGCATAAAGTAGGAGTCCAGTTTAATTTTCTTCCAGATGTAGAGTCGTGTCAGTATCATTGCAAATATATTTTCAGTTTTTCTGTTTGGTTGTATTGTGTTTTTTTGTTGGGTTGTACTTATTAATTTAGAGCTCTTTATATTTTTTTTCAAACATCTTTTTTTTCGGTAAGATACACTGCAAATATCTTCTACTTGTTGAAGCTTATATTCACTCTGTTATCTTTTGATGAACAGAAGTTATTGATTTTAATGAAGATTCATTAATCTTTAATGTTAATTTTTTGTGTTTGTGTGTTGTTTTGTTTAAGGACTCTTTTCCTATACCTGAAACCACGAGATTTTATATTTTCACCTAAAAGTTTTAAAATTTTGTCTTTCACATATGTATTTTTAATCCATCCAGAATGACTTTCATGTGTGGTATGAGGAAGAAATCCAGTATTTTTCACATATAAATAACTGATTATCCTAGCATCATTTATCCAAGAGTCCCTCCTCCCCCAGTAGTCTGCCCTGTCATATATCAAGGTTTCATGTATCCACAGATCTGTTTCTGAGCTCGCTATTTCATTGGTCTTTTTATCTCAGTGACAGTATCACATTATTTCAATTATCACAGCTTTGAATGAAACTTGGTATCCCCTCACCTTATTCTTGTCTGGAATATTTTGGCTGTTCTTGGCCCTCTTCTATAAATTTTAGTATCAACTTGTCAAGTTCTTCAAACAAACTGGGTTTTGATTGGAACTGCACTGAATCTATGGATCAACTGGGGGGAAAACGGTCATCTTTATAATACTGAGTTACCAAATTAATGGACATGGAGAAATATACTATTTATTTAGATCCTCCTTAATGTTTTTCAAAAGCATTTTACAGTATTTTCCATAAATGTGTGGGACATCTTTTGTTAGACTTATTCTGACATTTTATTTATTGATAACATAAATGGTATCTTTTATTAAATAATTATTTACCAAACTCTTTATTGCTGATGTGAGGAAATATAATCGATTTTTGAAAACTGACTTTATATCTAGTAACTTTATAAACTCATTACTTGCAACAAATTTTCTGTAGGTCCATTTGGGTTTTTTTTTTCTTTTTTATTAAAGTATAGTCAGTTTACAATGTTGTGTCAATTTCTGGTGTACAACACATTGCTTCAGTCATATATGAATATACGTATATTCATTTTCATATTCTTTTTCACCATAAGCTACTATAAGATATATAGTTCCTTGTGCTATACAGTATAAACTCGTTTATCTATTTTATATATACTAGTCAGTATCTGCAAATCTCGAACTCTCTATTTATCCCTTCCCACCTCCTTCCCCGCTGGTAACTATAAGTTTGTTTCTATGTCTGTGAATCTGTTTGTTTTTTATGTAAGTTCATTTGTCTTTTTTTTATTTTTAGATTCCACATATAAGTGATATCATATGGTATTTTTCTTTCTCCTTCTGGCTTACTTCACTTAGAATGACATTCTCCAGGGTGATCCATGTTGCTGCAAATGGCATTATTTTATTATGTTTTATGGCTGAGTAGTATTCCATTGTATAAACATACCACAACTTCTTTATCCAGTCATCTATCAATGGACATTCAGGTTGTTACCATGTCTTGGCTATTGTAAATAGTGCTGCTATGAATACTGGGGTGCGTGTCTTTTTGAATTAAGGTTCCCTCTGGATATATGCCCAGGAGTGGGATTGTTGGATCATATGGTAAGTCTATTTTTAGTTTTTTGAGGAATCTCCATACTGTTTTCCATAATGGCTGTACCAGGGTTTTTAATTAGGCAATCATGAAAAATAGTATAGTTTTTCTTTTATTTAAATCCTTGTAATTTCTCCCTTTTTCCTGTTTTACTATAAATTGGCAAGGGTTTCAAATACAATGCTGAAGAGAACTGGTTCTTCAAGCTTTCAAACAGCTTGCAGTTAATTATCCTGGATATTCTAAGCAGATGAATGTATCTTCGGTAATAACAGTTTTATTTTTCTTCAGTTTTTATTATTTTTATAGTCTCTTGATCTTTGATGATTTTCAGTGACATCTTTTTTTTAAAAAAAATACAGCAGACATACTTCTTTCCCTCTCACTATTAGATAACTGAAGACTTTACAAAACTCACTGTGTTGTCTGCTCTTTCTGCTGATTCTTGATCCTGAAAGGCAGGGTGGTATTCCTTTGGACTTTAGACTCTAAAACCTGGACCCATGATTTTAAATGCTACCTCTGTCACTTACTAAGCAGTGTAACCCTAGGCAAGTGACTTAAATTTTCTAGGCCTCAGTTTCCTCATTTAAAAAAATTAAGGGGCAGGTATACAGCTCAGTGGTTGAGCGCATGCTCAGCATGCACAAGGGCCTGGATTCCATCCCCAGCACCTCCATAAAGTAAATAAACCTCCCCCCTAAAAAAAAAGGAAAGGAAATAACTTTTTGTGAAAATTGCAAAAGGGCTTGGCGCATATAATGGAGACATAATTTCTTGGGTAGTCTGTGATTTTTCAACTTGTATCTGTCAGAACTGAACGTATGGGAGTTCATTAAAGCCTGTGTTGAGGTTGCTTTCTCCAAGCAACAGGGGAGCACCATGGACCTGCGCCTGTTGTTTTAATTACAGTTCTCAGCTTATGCGTGTAGCACTTCTTGGGTCTTGACCTCATGAAGAATAATCTCTGGTCCAGTTCCCCAGCTTGCACAGGCCCCAGGCTCTGTCCTCAGTCCCTTCTGCATACCAAGGCTATACCAATCATGAAAATCTGAATTTATCCCCAGGAAATACAGGAGTTGGCTGCTTCAGTGCTTAGTAACATCATGGTCTTGTGCTTCTAGTTCATTCCTAACCTCAACAATTTCTCTTACTTTCCTGCATACTCATCCAAATCACTTAAAAGGATGGTTTTTATATTTCATCAGGCTTTTAAAAATATTATGTAGATGGGGTCATACTGTCAGAGAAGTCTTATTCTAGTAATTTTAACAAGTCTTCTGGGTTTCCTAGGCACACAATTATATCAGCAGAGAAAAACAATTCTTTTCTAATATATATATAACTTATTTCATGTACTTATCTTACTGCCATTTCTTGGACCATCCAAACAACAGAGGTCCCTGCCTTGTTACCAAGTTCATTTACAGTGATGCTTCCTCTTATTTTCAGTAAAGAAACATTTCATCTTGAAGTAATTAAATGTATCCATCTGGTCCTTTTATTGTAATTTTTATTGCTCTAGAAAATTGTCCTTTTACTCTAATTTTCTAACTTACTGGTGAGGACCTTAAAACAGAACCCTATTGTAATTTTAAAAATTTGTTTCATCTGTGGCTATTTACCTTTTTGTTCCTAATACGGTTTATTGATGTCTTTATTTTTTTTTCTGAACCCTTTGCAAAAGGCATCCATTTTATTCTTTTTCTCAAAGAACTAGTGGTTTTTCATGCCTGATGTACATATAGTACATGTAGCAATGTTTAAAATTCATTTAAAATGAAAGGAAATGTTTCTGGGGGCTAAACGACTGCTGTATTTTCATGATCAAAATTCATTTTTAAAAGCATTTCTGTATCAGTAGGTATATTAGGTATTATGCAGAATCTTGCTAATTCTTCCTTTTCTTGCTCTTGTCAACAGCAAGCAGCAAATTAAATTATTATTTTTATTTAACTTTGTCAGCCCAGCAGACAAAATACATTGTTTGAAAAGTTTGGCTAAACTTTGCTATTCAAAGGACACGATAAAAATCAAAGAACTCTAGATTCTAGATCATGTATTAAATAAAGACATTGTGCAGTGGGACTCACCGATCCACCAGAAATGAACCAGACATAACCTAATACTCAGTTAAAATAAAGCTGATGTAAACCCCTCTCCTTATGTCTAACATACACATACAATTCCAGTTAACATTTGGTTATGTTTTGAGATTTATAAAAACATTACCCATTCTGACAGTATAATTTTACTACCTACCTGTTTTTCATCAATCTTATTTCTCTTTTCAATTGGGGGTCATCTGTCTTAGTTGTCTGAGATGTAAGGGTCACGGGAGAAGTCATTACCACTGTTTGTGGTAGCGAAGTAGCTGAAGGTGTGGTACGGATCTGGTATGTCTGCATATCTCCTGATGCAGCTGCATGATCAGAAGAATGAGTTAATTCATAAGTGTCTTTGAAAGTACTTTGGGATGCTGTCCATAGATACTTAAGCATACTCACTTTGTACAACCACCTGGTTGCTGGGCACGAGTATTTGCTGTCCATCAGAGGTCTGTGCATACTGGAGAATTGTTGTACCTTGCTGAGTACTGCCTGAATTTGTCATGGTTAGTGTCTGAAGCCCCTGTACTCCATCTGTGCCTGGACTGGCCAGCTGTAAGGCTCCATTTGGGGCAATGGCAACTTTAACCAAAGAGAGAACATAGCTAATATAAGGCTATACAATACACTAATTACAAAG
Source organism: Vicugna pacos (assembly GCF_048564905.1). NCBI lineage: Eukaryota > Metazoa > Chordata > Mammalia > Artiodactyla > Camelidae > Vicugna > Vicugna pacos. The sequence continues at coordinate 11,892,019 of NC_132998.1, forward strand.
AATTGGCAAAAAAACCAAATGCTACTCATCAAAACAGGTTTAAATGCATTTCCTCTTGATAACTATTGACTAGTTTGGGTGAGTTATATAAAAGAAATAAATGGCATTTATTTATAATAAATGGAAATAAAATGGCATTTCTTAATAAAATTATATATTTTAGGTGCTTTAATCTTAATTCAGTCTCAAACTGTACAATATAACTGGTCAAAACACATCTAGGGCTCTACAGAGCACTCCATGCTAACTGCTGATGTCACAGCAGTTCTGAGGCATCAGCAGAAGGCACCACCGATGACTAACTTTTAAAGGAAAAATAAGTAGGAGGAAATATTAACATAGTTTGTAATTTTTATTCAAAAGCATTAAAAAAGATTGTAACTTAAAATATTTGTGACTAGAAAAGTGTACCTATGGAAATAATTTCAAAAAGGATAAAAGGTTACATAATAAAATAAATCTTCATATTCTTCCTTAACTCCACTCTCTAAAGATGACCACTGTTAAGCATTGTCATTTACTTAAGCAATTTTCTAAAATGTAATTTATTCAGTCACTCCTAGTGAGAAGCACCAATAAAGTCATCAGAAAGCCTCTATACAGATCACATTACAAAGCTTCCCATAAGCATTTTTCACTGAATTTTACTTAATTAATGCTTTGCCCTCAAACCTTAAATGAAACACCCATAAAGCATGACCAAATAGAAAACACTTTAGCATTATGTGATTACCATGTGATAAATCCCCCCTTCAAAATCGAATGGCTCATCTCTATACCCTCTTTTCAGGTTAAAATTATGCAACTTTTTTTTCCTTTTATGCTTTGGCTACCAAAATATACGCATCTCTGTGTGTGTTTGGTTTGTTTGTTTTAGGGGGGAGATAATTAGCTTTATTTAGTTAGTTTGATGGAGGTACTGGGGATTGAACCCAGGACCTCATGCATGCAAAGCATGCAGTCTACCACTGAGCTATACCTTCCCACCATGTGTGTATTTTAAGTGAAAATTTCTTCTTTACCAGTTTCTAATTATCCTTTCCCAAATACTACAAAACAAATATTCCCATATACTTTACCTTACATGACTTTAGAAGTAAAGACATTAAATTTTTTTCGATGCAGATATTTGTTTTAAACTTAATACTAGCAATTACTTTCAATCTCCTTCCCTCCTTATTATACATATATAAAATAAAAAGTAAGTCTCATTATCCCTATTAATTCCACTGGCCACCCTCCACGCCCTCCTGAGGTAACCATTATTTTTGGTGCTCAGCCTTCCTAATCTTTTGCTCTGCTCTTATTATCAAATTATGTATATCTACACACATTATAGATACACATCTTTTGATGTTAAATATATGTCAATACAGAATTGTTTTTATTTTTGCAACATATCTTCCTGTACTTGCTTAACATGTGTATTTACTTGATTACTGTATTTACTCAGTCTGTGTGGCCAGAATGCCATCAAGTGGCAGGAGATGAGATCAGAATGATAGGCAAAGCCAGATTCTGAATGTAATGCCTTGCAGGACTTACTCGAAATATGACAGAAAGTTACTAGAAGATTCTGAGCAAGAGTGGTGTGAGCTAATTGACATTTTAAATAAATTGCTTTGGCTGCAATATAGAAAACGATTAGAGCAATAATGGAAGCAAGATGACCAACCGGATGCCTACTGCAGTAAGTCAGGTAACAGTGTAAACCAAGATGGTGGCAATGACGACTATAGGTGCTGAGAGGTGGTCAGATGGGACACATATTTTGTGGCAAGAGCCAGACTTGAAGAACAGGGGTTAGGTGCAGAGAGAGAGACTGTCTACAAATTAACAGCACAAGTGAATTTCTTGGGGTGATGGAATTATATTTTGATTATGGTGGTGATTAGATAACTCCATGCATTTTTCAAAACTCATATGATAGACTTAAACTCCAAAGTAAGTATATCATTTACAAGCTGTGTATCACTTATAAGCTGTGTGACTTTAGGGACATTATCTAACTCTTTAAGCCTCAGTTCCCTCATAAATTGGTAACTGCACCTCACAAAGTTGTTGTAAGGAGTTAATGAGATAATGCTGAAAAAGCACTTTGTGCATTATTTCTGGTTCAAAATGTTATCCTTTAATAATCATCAGTATTAAAGTTTCACAGTCTACACATCCCTTCTTCACACAGAAGTGTCCATCCTGTGGGAAATGTTTTCCTATACGTACTGTACTGTCCGGTGCTAGTCTGATAGATGGGAGTTGGAACAGACATAGAAGTGACCGAAGAAACTGCAGGGTTTTCTCCGTCTCCTTTTCTGCCCCGTGTATCTTCAGAAGACAGATCTTTCAAAATTTTTCTGTGAAAAACAGAACTATTATTAATGTTGGTAATGAGGACGCTTTACAAAAAGGAATTGCTAAACCTTTTTCAACCTCTCCTATTCATTTTTTTCCTATTCATTTTCTAAATAGTGTCGTCAGTGACCATCATTTAAAAAGATCAAATTTTTTTAACCTTCAACTCTATAGTGGACAAAAACCCCACAGTTCTCAGAAAGAAATAGAGACTAGAAATACTACTATAAAAATGCAGATTATCAGTGATAAATTGCTTATTTTAACAAAAAGTAAATTTGATTCCATAGAGATCCCTCAGACTTGGCAAAAAGGGACTCATGGCAAGAATAAGGGAAAGAAAGAAGATTCCTTGCTGAAAAAAAGGTCTTCTAAAACACAGTTGGGGGTGGAGGGAGCATTATTTGTTTCTGGGAAAAGAAAAAATGTTTATTGTAGAATAAATTCCATATTTATTGTAGAAAAATCAGAAAGCCTGCAATACTTGCATGAAAACAACAACAAAAAAGAATCACAAAAGGAAAAAAAAAAAAACAACAACAGAACACCCTGAGCATTAAAAGGGATCTTCCATGTGGTCTATGCTGAACTTCCAGCCCAAGCAGAATTCCCTAACATTCCTAACACCTCTACTTCCAGGAATAAGGGATCCACAACATCCAAAATGCAAACTATTCAATTACTGGATGGTTACAGCTCTTCCTTATTTACCCTCAAAGCTAATTCCACCCTCATGAAGCTAGAGAAAGTTAAGTTTAACCCTAATTCTGTATCCATGCCCTATTTTGCAATATTTGACAACTGCTACAGGTCTTCTTTATTGGAGGCCAAATAATTCTAGTTCCTTCAGTTGTTGTTCTATCACATGTTGAAGATACTTCTCCATCTTGGTCTCTACTCTGACAGTCTTCCCACCAAGAGCCAACACAAATGTAGATGTATTACCAGAAGTTCCACACAGAGAACAAGGGAGGTGATGGTCCTACAGGACTCTGCATTAGCCATCTGTAGAATAGTCAGTGGTTCTTTAACCCACTCTATCAGGATCATCTGGAGAGGAGAGGTTTATTGAATCCAGATTCCCATCTGGTACCCCTAATGACTGAGTGATCAGGACAGAGCTCTAGAATTCATTTAACAAGCTGCCTGCATGGTCTTTATACAGCCAGCCTAGCAGGGGACTGTGGAATGCTGTGCTGATTTCTTTTTCAATTTTAAGTTATGAAATATTTTGAGCATAAAGAGAAGTACAAAAAATACAAACACCTATGTACCACAGACCAAGAATCAACAGATGCTAATATTTTGCCACATTTGTTTCAGATCTTATTTTTAATAGGAATTAAGTTATAAATACAGCAAAATGTCACCACCAATTCCTTTCCCTGCTCTTCTCTCCAAAGAGTATCATTATCTAAATTGCTGTTTATCATTCCCATATATATTTATTTTTACTACTTAGCATTTAGAGATACTATTTGCCATTGTTTTGCATTCTTCCTCATCCTCCTGACTCAACCTTGGAGAATTTCAGAGAGCAGTCTTTTGAACTTCCTATCTGTATTCTTTCTGGTGATCTCATCTGTCCCATGGGCTTGAATACCCTGTGTATACTGTTGATCCCTCAAATGAGATTTCCTCAGCATCTTTCCTGAATTCCAACTCCTATTTCCAATTGTGTATTGAATACTTTGATTCAATAGGCACCTCAAACTTAATACATCCAAATCTAATATCTGAGATCCTTCTACCCCGACAGTCTTACCCACTTCAGTAAATATCAACTCTGATTTCTCCATAAATTTTGGAGTCACCTTTTCTTTCTTACAACCCTTACCCAATGCATAAGCAAATCCCCCTTTCTGTCTTAAAAATATATCCAGAATCTTACCTACCCTCATCACCTCCACTGCTGTACCCTAGTCCATGCCATCAATGCCTCTTGACTGAACAGGATTATCAATTTTATTGATTTCCCCCCAAAGAACCAGCTTTCAGTTATATTATCCCTATTAATTTTCTCAAGTTCACTGGTTTCTGCTCTTAATCTCTTGTTTTATCCTGCTTTAAGCTTACTTTGTTTTCCCCCTAGTTTCTTAAAGTAGAAGCTTAGGTTATTGATTTGATACTTTCCTTCTTTTATAATATAAGCAGTTGTTTAATGCTGTAAATTTTCCTCTATTTCCCACGGACTACTATTTCCCATTGTTACAGCCCACAGATTTTAATATTTTGTATTTTCATTCAGTTCACAATGTTTTCTGATTTCCCTTAAGATTTTCTGTTTGGTCTATGGATTATTTTTAAGTGTTAATTTCCATGTGTTTGAAGATTTTCCTGTTATCTTTCTGTTACTGGTTTCTAATCTAATGTAAGTGTGATTAGCGAACTTTGCATAATTTCAGTTCTTCTAAATTTGTTAAGGTTTGTTATGACCCAGGATGTGGTCTTTATTAGTAGATATTCTTTTGTGCACGTGGGTGAAGTTGTGCACAATGTCGATCAGATTCAACTATAGTATTGTTCAGTTCTTCTATAATCTTGCCGATTTTCTGGCTACAAGTTCTGTTGGATACTGAGGTAGGTGTACACAAATCTTCAACTATAACTGAATTTAGTTATAGATAAAAGCTTAGTTTGCTTTTCAGTTGTTAGTTTTTGATACAGATATTTTGCAGCTCTATTAGGTGCATACACATTTAGGATTGTTATTTATCTTCTTGGTAAACTGACCTCTGTTTGTCTCTGATAATTTCTTTTGCTCTGAAGTCTATTTTGTATATTAAAAAAGCTACTTTAGTTTTCTTCTGATTATGTTTTAATTTCTCTTGGGTATATATATATATAGCAGTAGAAGTAGTGTATATCTACATTCATAAGGTAAATATGTTCAGTATTTTGAAGACCGACCAGACTATTTCCACAGCCACTGTCGCACTTCACATTCTCAACAGCAAGGTACAAGGGCTCTAATTCTTCTACATCCTTACCAATGCTTATGTATTTTTTTTAGGCATTGTACTGGGTTTGAAGTGATTTCTCATAATTTTGATTTGCACTTACCTAATGATGAATGACATTTTTGTGATGATGAACGTTTTTCTCATTTGTGCATCTTCTTTGGAGAAATGTTTATTCAAATCTTTTCCTCATTTAAAATTGGGTTGTCTTAACAATATTTAGTCTCCAACTGATGAACATGTGATATCTTTTCATTTAATCTTTTAAAATGTGATATCTTTTCATTTAATCTTTTAAAATTTCTCTCAACAAGGTTTTGTTTTCAATATACAGGTATTATGCTTCTGTTACATTTATACCTAATATAATTTGAATTTATAAAAGGAATTTCAAACCTAAGTGTTTCACACATTTTTATCTTAAGTGGAATTGTTCTTAATTTCATTTTTGGATTTATTGCTAGTGTACAGAAGTACAACTGATTTTATATCCTGCAACCCTGCTGAACTTGTCTATTAGTTCTATTTTATTAGATTCTTTGGGATTTTTCTATATATGAGATCATTGTCTTCTGCAGTTTTTTAAATTTCTCCCTTTACAATATGGATGACTTTTAATTTCATTTTCTGGCCTAATTGCCTGAGTAAAATATGAAGTAGAAGTAGTAAGAACAGACATCCACAGCCCTGTCTTGTGCCTGATCTTCGGGGAGAAAACAGTCTTTCCCCATTAAGTCTGTTAGCTATGGGCTTTTGTAGATGCGCTTTATCAGGTCAAGGAATCTCTTCTATTTTATGAAGAGCCTTTTTATCATGGAAGGGTATGGATTTCATCAAATGCTTTTCTGTATGTCTGTTGAGATGATCATACTTTTTTGTTTTTATTATATAAATACAATGTATTACGCGTTGATTTTCAGATGTTAAACCAATTTTGCATTCTTAGGGTAAATCCTACTCAATTATGGTGTATAAATACTTTCTATATGTTGTTGGATTCAGTTTGCTAATATTTTGCTGAGGATTTTTGTGTCTATATTCACAAGGAATATTGGTCTGTAGTTTTATTATCTGTCTTTTAATTAGTGAGTTTAAGCCATGCCTTCTTAAATATAATTATTGATATTGGTTGAGCTATAATTTTATTATTTGCTTTCTTTTTTAAAAAAGTTCTTCTGCATTCTTTTGGGTATTTGAAGATTCTTTCAAAACTCCATTTAAATTTATCTGTTGTGTACTTGACTAAATCTCTGTATAGTTTCTTAGTAGTTGCTCTAGGTGTTACAATATAGATGCCTAGTTTACTGAGATTCACAGTTTTACCACTTAAAGTGACCCTCAGAAACATTAGCAACACACTAAATCTCTGTCTCCCCTCCTTATGTTGTAATTGTCTTATATATTGCATACACTGAAAACCCCATCAGACATATTTTTTTCAGCCATCAGACATATTGTAAAGAATTCAGTAGAAGAAGAGTAGTCCATTAATTTGCCCAGATCTTGCTGTTGCTATTTCTTCATTCCTAACCTTCCAAGTTTCTTTCCATTTTAAGAACTTTCTTAGCAGTTATTTTAGAGGAAGTCTGCTGTCAATGACTTCTCTTAGTTTTCCCTTATCTGAGGATATTTATTTCACCTCTTTTCTGAGGGTTATCTTCACTAGACACAGACTTCTGGATTGATAGCAAGAACTATTTCATTTCCTTCTAGACTACATTTTTTGATGAGAAATTTATATTCATATCATTCCCTTTTATTATTTAAAATATATATCATTTTTATTATTTAAAAATATATCATTTTTCTCTGGCTGCTCTCAAGATTTTTATCTTTAATTTTCAGCAGTTTGATTATGATATGTTTGGGCAGGGATTTCTTTGTGTTTATCCTGTTTAAGGTTTGCTGAGCTTTATGAATCTGTAGTTTCACCAAATTTGGGAACATTTCAGCCATTTTTTATTCAGTTATTTTTTCTGCAACATACTTTTTCGTCTCTTATGACACAAATGACACAAATGTTAAATCTTTTGGTATTGTCTCACAGGTCCCTGAGAACTAGTTAATTTTTCCGATCTCTACTCTTCACACCAGATAATCTCCACTGAACTATCTCTAAAGCTGACTTATTCCTTACCTCTGTTATCCTACTGAATCCATCGAGTGAGGTTTTATTTCTACTACTGTATTTCTCAGATTTAAAACTTCTGTTTGGTTCTCCTTATATCTTCTGTTTTTTTGCTAAGAGTTCCTACCTTTCCACTGATTTCGATAGAATACTTGTTAGAACATTTTAGTAATAGCTCCTTTAAAGTCTTTGTCACATAATTCCAACATACGAGTCACCTAGGAGATGGCATCTGCTGGTAGTCTTTTCCCTTACAGGATTCTTCCAGGTTCTCTGTATACCAAGTAATTTTGGACATTTTCAATATTATGAAATTACTCTTGTTTAAATCCTATGGAGAACTTTTGTTTTAGCAGGCTATCAACCTGGTTCTGTCAAAGCCGTAAGTTCTGACCAGCCTTCTGTGGGTTGTGATTCTAATGTAAATCCAGCTTTCAAAGACACTGCAGTGCTGTTCAGATTTGGTCCATGTGTGCACCATGTAGTAGCCAGTTTGGAACGTGAACTATGATCTGTCCTATGTATAATTCATTTCCCAAAGTCTAGGAAAGCTCACATTTATTCCTTATTTGCTAAAAATTTTATGAGTGGGTGCTGAATTTAACCAAATACTTTTTCTCCATTTATTGAGTTGATTTTATATTGTTTCTGCTGATTCTCACATACGGTGGTTTACTTCCTTGTATGTTTGATGATTTCTGACTGTGAATTCTTATTTGGTTAATCTTATCTGTGGTAATTCAGAAAGCTTAACTTGGAGAGGCTTTGTTTCAGATGTTCTAGCCTCCTCTAGTAATCCTAGCTTAATTCAGAAATCTCAGGTTCACTGTCTCCTCCCGCAGTAGACCTAAAGTAATTGGTGTACCTTGGTTTTCATGCTTGTTTCTCCTTCCCATTCTGGGTTCACCTCGTGTATTTGTACGTATATGGTTTTATGTTTATTGGGGTAGGGTGACAAAACATTTCTATTATGTCCTATAAATACACAATGTATTAACAAGTATTTAATCCAGGAGCTAACTGTTCTGCGCTGGAAGAGCTCTGCTATTTGGAAATTAAACTTTTAATCTGTATTCTTTTGGTGATTACTTCTAATAGTCTAAGGTAAGTCTAAAGGTAATTAACAAAAGATTCCAGTAGACCATTCTTGTCTTACATGTTTCTGCCTGGTCTGTTTCTTTCCATTTTGCTTTTAAAGTACCCAAATTAATTATTATTAGTATTGTTCTAAAAAGTCAATGGTAACTTAAATGAATGTCTTGGTTCACCATTCTTTATTATATTCACACTCCTTCCATTTGGTTTCATTTCTTTCTTCCTGACATATACCCTTTAGTAATTTCTGAAATCAGTCTGAAATGACTTTAATTTCACCATTATTTCTGAGTGACTGTTCAGGTGAGTATATAATTCCAGGCCAATTGTTACTTTCTCTTGGCATTTAAAGATTTTAGTCTACTGTCTTCTAATACTACTGTTCAAAAGTCTGTTGTCAGCCTAACAGTTGGTCCTTTTGAGGTAATTTGTCTTTGGAAGCTTTAAAGATCTTATTTTTATCTTTGCGGCCCTCCAGTTTTGCTTCGTAAGATATATCCAGATGTAGTTTTATGACTTATCTTGTGTGAGACCTCACTTTCTAAGGCTGAGAAATTCATGTCTTGGAAATTTAGTCATTACCTTTTCTCTCCTAGAGAGAAAAGAAACTGAAAGTATTCCCCATTTTTTCCTTTTGCAAGTATTATTAGATGCACCTTGTGTGTTGGACCTTCCCATTCTATCTTCTCTATCTCTTAATTTTTACTCAGAGCTGTACCTTCCAGTTATATCTATTCTGCTATATATTTTAAATTCCTCAATAGACTTCAGCAGTTATATTTTTCATTTCCAGAAGTTTGACCCAGTTATTTTTTTAAATCTCCCAGCCTTTTATTCTAGTACAAGAGTTTTGATTCCTTATGTCTTTAACAACTTTAATTATACTTACACTCCCTGGCAATTTTATTATCTAAAGTTCTTTAGAGGTTTAATTCTGTTCATTGTATCTGCCGCTTCTTGCTAATAATGGATTACTTCATTCAGCTTTTCATAGTTTCAGATTATAAGCTCATTTGGTGGTGCTTATTTTTCACCCCCCCCCCCAAATTCACAGACAAAATTTTGTCTGCTCATTAACTTTATTCAGTAGAGTCCCAATTCCTTAGCACGGTAACAAGGTTCTATGTAATCTGGCTCCTATTTACCTTTTCTTGCTAAACCTCCTCTTTCTCCCTGCACCTTAAAGTTCCCAACTCCCAGAAAAGGCTACCCTCTTTCATATCATATACTCTACCTTTTATTACACTGTTCCTTCAGCCTAAGCAGCTCTTTTCCTGCCTTACAAAAACCCTCCCTGCTCCTCGCTCACAAAATTTATCAGATTTGTAATGAACCAAACCACGTCTTTTATGAAGTCTTTCCTACTTATTCTGTCAGGCAGGAAAGACTATACTGTATACAAAATTCTCTCATAACAGCCAAAACCTTACTGTGTTTGTTTGTGTTTCAAAGACAGCATTTCATCCTTTTCTGTCTCCCTTTCCTTCTACTATCTAGTCACCAGGTTTAGTGAATTCCACCACAGAAGTGTCTCAAATCCACCTACACCCAAGAGATCCCACTATCTATATGAAATCACGTAGGTTATTTCAAAAGCTTTCTGTGAATTATCTCTACTACTTCCAGCTTTCCATTCATTCGGCAAGTAACTATTGAACATCTGCTCTCATATAGTCATTTTGCTAGGCCCTAGGATCATACCCCCCAAAATTATTTAAGGACATGTGGCCCATGCATTAACAGGAATTCCAACAGGATGAGGTAAGTACTATAATAGCGGTCAGTAAAAAAGATGCCGCAGAAGAAAGACCTAACCTGGTGTTGGGGGGGTGAAGAGAAAATAAACAGAGAAGGCTTCCAGGAGGAAATGAGGCCTGAAGAATGTGTTTTAGTAAAGGGACCCACATATAAGGGAGAGACAAAGGCCCAGAACTAGGAAGCTAAGAAAAGGAACACAAAGTAGTTCAATTCTTAAAGTCTGCAGTCCTAATTTCACACTACTATTAAAGTTAACTATCTAACAGTAAATATGGAAATCTAATACTTTGCCAGAAGATAAGTCTAAATTCCTCTTCAGCACACAACTTGGGCCCTCTTCAGCACACAACTTGGGCCCTTCATAATCTGGCTCAAATCTCTCTCTTAACACTTCCCTTCCTATACAAACACATGCTCCTTCTCTATATAATTGGCTTTGCACAGAACCATTCAAACTCAGTTTGATACAAGTACTCACCTGTAAGATGGGCGCCGTGCTAGGATCCCGTGGGCTTTCTGTGAGGAGCCTATGCTGTCGGATGAGTCCTGAGACTCCTCACTTTCTGATAAAGATGACACCTGAAAAACAGAACTGGTTTTACTATGGTGAACCAAACAGGCAGAAACAGAATTAAATTTAATTTTTACTTTCACAAAAAGTGATCTGTCTCCTGCCACTCAAATTCACTTGTCATTAAGTCTAAGGTCTAAAAGAAAGAAATTGAGGGAAAAGGAGAAAGTTCGTTTCAGGAGCCCAAACTAATGAAAGGAACATTTAATACAGCAGGCTCAGAACTAAAAAGAAAGTCTATCCCCAAAATAAACCAGTACTACTTCACTAGTGTTGTAAAGATCAGGCTCTTTTTTAAAAAGTATCATTATTGCTGTCTGATTTGGATTTTGCACATGATAACTTTGAAACGATATCATATACCCAACTATTATCTATCAGATAATGTTATTGATGATATTGCTGACTATGCCGGCTTTCGCATCAGGGAAGAGGTCTGGGCTAGACATACAAACTGGAAGTCACAGCTCTTTAGATAGTCCTTAAAGCCACAAGACTGAGCTTGATAAAGGGATAAATATAGGACAAAATCCAGGAACACTCTAGCATTAAGAGGTTGGGAAGGGGGAGAACCAGCAAATAAGACCAAGAACAAGCCACCAGTGAGACAGGAGGAAAACCAAATTAGTGAGACGTCCTTGGAAAAACTAAAGCAAACAGTGTATTGAGGAGAAAAGAACGATCAACTGTGTCAAATGCTGCTTTGCAGGTGAAAGCAAAACAAGGACTGAGAACAACCGTTAGATTTATTTAGCAAAGTGGGGGTCATTGGCGAGGGCAGGTATAAACATATGCAACTTAAAAATCTATAATAATTAGCTTTACCTCATTTCACAGTTAAATGAGTTAATACATGTAAAAGCACTTAGTGCATGGCACATGGCAAGCACACACTGTTAACTATTATTAATAATTAACCTTTTAAAACTAGTCAATACTATATCCTTATGCAAGTTTTAAGTTAAAACAGTGTCTTACAATTGAGGAAACAAGTTATTTTCAGTTTTTAAAATGTATTAAATTTCCCAACATTTGTCCCAATTTGCATTGTGACATCTGACTTCACCTTCATTAAAAACAAAAACAAACAAACAAAAAGATAAACAGGGGAAGGTAATATAGCTCAGTCGTAGAGTGCATGCTCTATTAGTGTGCACAACGTCCTGGGTTCAATCCCCAGTACCTCCACTGACCAGCCACCCCCCATCCCCCAATAAGATCAACAAAACAGGCTTCTAGAAAGGACGTAACAAATAAGTTCTATACATTATTTACTGTCTACATAAAACTTTCCCCTAAACTATTCAGACTTAGATCTTAAATTTCCAGAAATGCTTTTTTTTTTACATTCTATAATCTCCTTCAAAGAAAAGTTCTAATGTACAACTACCTTCTTATATTTTATCTTAAATATACATCTTTTGATAGAAAAGAACTGGTCACAACCTGTAATAATTAAGAAATAACAGTAACCAATAATAAATTAAAGATCCATCTCTTCTGTGTTTCCTCAAACATCATAGATATGCCATTTGCAATTTAAATCTTTTGCTGTTTTCACTAAATTTACTCCAAAGCTTCGCATTAAACTCAAGAAGAAACTAATTCCTAAAGCTAAGCGATTACTTATAACTAAGATCAAGTACTTCTATTTAATAACAGCACTAACAAATAAAAGCAAAATCTTCATATAAAAATTCAAAATTCCATACAGTAGTCACCTTTCATATAGGGAAAAAACTACATAAAGATACAGCTCTAGAGTTGACAACACTGCCAGACACTATATATATATATATATATCTTTCTTTTTTTTTTCAAGATGAAAATGTTAAATTACACAGCTTTTCTTCCAGGATAGCTGCTTCTAAAAATTATATGACCAAAGGCATTCTGAGACTCACAGGAGCCAGAAGATAAAATGGGGAGAAAGAGTAGAAAGAAAAGGAACCCAGAATGGCTCTTTCCTTCCTACTGTTGTCAGGTGTTAACATGAAGGTAGACAGATATAAGTAAGAATTTTACTATGAGAGAACTCTTTCATTTGACCACCATAAAGCACGCGGTAGGTACTTTCTTACTTAGCTAAGACGCTCACATCATCACCCTTTCTTCATTCTTTTTCATGAAGGACACCAGTGCGATAAAAAGGTGCTTTCTTTTCAGAAAATCCTTCACTTCCTTAAATTCTAAGCATAACTTTTCTGCAAAATTGTCTTCTATTTTCACTGGGCTATATATATTATATGAAATGAGAAGTTCTGAAACTTTTCTATTTGCCTCATTTGTTCTATAGTCTTATTTCTAAGACAACTTTATTATTTTGGTATTATTTTGGTTTATAACTACAGCAATTTCAGTGTGTCTGAAGACTCAGGGTACAAAAGTCCCTTCTCTCAACCACTAAGTCTTTGAATTTCTGTACCGTTTGCACGTGTGGTGGGTGAATTACAGAAGACTGAGCTGTCTGGATGACCCCCTGAACCTGTACTTGCTCTCCAGGAAGAGGTACAATTGTCACTGGCGCAGATCCTCTTAATGACATCTAAGAACAAATAAAAATCCAATTAACATAATATATATTATACCTATGCACGTAAGATAGCTGAGTTCTTAATACTGGAAAACACATTTCAGAGCTTATTACCTTTAACTATATCTATTAATCACATATTAGGCATCTCATGCGGGCTGGAGACTGCACTAGGGGATTGAGAGTACAACAAACAGAATAAGAGCTATAATATAAGTAGAAAAGTAGGAAGTACTGCACTATAGGAGCAAAGAAAGGTGGTACTGCAGCTGGGTCTTGAAGGATACACAGTTCTCTGGGGGATGGGGCTGGATGGTATCTTGGGCAAAGAAACTGAGTATAAAAACGTGGCTCTTTAGAACATGTTATTCTAAAGAGATCTGGTTGAAAACCAATCAAGAAATCAAGAGTCAAAAAAGTTAGAAAGATACCAACTTTGGGCAGTGTCTCTTAAAGAAAAATAAATTATAATGTCATGATTCAGTTATTAAATTTTATTTCTGTGGCAATCAGATGGGGTTTCATGTAAAAAACCGCAATAAAATGCTAAACCAAGAAAAGCCCACCCATCATCCTTTTAAGACTCAGCTCAGCTTTCTACCTCTTCCAAGAATCTTTCCCAGATATTTTGAGATCTCTTGCCTTCCCCTGGACTACCCTGGGTTCACTTCTCAGGTCCTGAAAATCACCTTCTTGACAGCTCCCCTCTTTTGTTTGCATCAGGCCCCCAAAACAGTGCCTTATTCCCTTTCACTGAAAGTTCTTTACCCTTTCCCAAGATTGGATAAATTCCAGTCTTACCATTCTCCCAAAATGCCCAGGTCGTGAAATACTATATATAAAATTTTATCCAGGTACTGAGAACTGCAAACTTTCAGCATCAATGACCCCATGAGCCTCCCTCACGCACTAAGAGACATGACCAAACTCTAGCACAGCTTCTATCAGCTCAAGGTTATGTTCCTAGGCTGACTCAGCCTCCTTAGAATGCCTGCCTGAGAAAGCTCAATGCTGCCAACATAACTGTTCCAGCCAAAACCTGACTATAGATCTTTGACTTCACTTTTTTAGGAGCATTTCCTTTAGAAAACTTGCAGTTGTAAATCCTTACTCTGACCCTTGAGATAGAAATCTTCTACAACCTAAAAATGTCTTTCTCAAGGACCTGGGAGTCATCCCTTTGAAATGCAGTTATCAAGGATAGGGCCCTTGCCTCCCAGACTCTGTGGGTGTGTGGGAGGGTAGGAGCCTAACTTTGATAAGCACCAATTAGCCAACACAGATGGCTTAATCACTCTGACCACCTCCCCACCTAACACCTTCAGTACTTTTTTCCTTTAGCACACCCCAGCATTTATAAAGGCACCCACCTTTTTGTTTCAGCAGACTTGAGCTCAGTTTATGCTAGAGTCTCTCTTCCCTACGGTGTTAGTCTGAATGAAATTTTCCAGCCTTTAGTAAGTGTCTGGCTCTGTTTCTCTGTAACAGTATCCCAAAATGGGGATACAGAAATTAATGAATTAAAAAAAAAAACAATTCATGACTCTTAAAGAGTCCTACTCTACAATTACCATTACACTGAGGTCCCCTCACTTTCAGACCCTAACTAAAGCCAATCACTCAATAATGAGAGCCTTTGATGGTGTTAATTTACATTTCTAAAATGATAAAAACAATCATTCCTCCATGGTTTCTTGCAATCCTTTTGATTTTGTGCAGACTGTGGGTCTTGCAGGTAGAAGAGGGGAAAAAAGCACTGTATCTATATATATCTAGTTTAGTAGCTCCTTCCTCTTATTATCACTATTCTAACCTCACTGAATGCTCATTACTCAGGGTCCGAAAGCCTGGTGTCTTCCCACTGCCACTGTCGAAAGTGATAATCTAAATCCTGAGATCGTTCTCAAAGAAGGAAAGGAAGGAGCTGCCCTCTTCACAACCCCAACTTTAACCTGAGGTTGAAACACAGATGACTGCCTCTATTACTTTTTGGTGCTACCAGAGCTTTCTGAAATGACTGACAGAAATGTTCTATGTCTGCAGTATCCAATATGGCAGTCACTAGCCACATGTGAACATCAAGCATTTGAAATACGGCTTTTATGACTAAGAGACTGATTTTTAAATTTAAAATTAAATTAAAATTGAAATATCCACTTGTGGCTACCATGTGAGACAGTACAGCACTAGATCTTCAGAACCTGTTAACACACTATGGTGCCAACCTCAGAACCCCTCTTAGAGATGTTAGAAGTGGAAAGAAAAGGATTCTTTTTTTTTTTTTTGGAGCTGTAGAATCAAGCCCCATTTCCTCTCACTCCACGGGGTTAGCTGAGCTCACTCCTCTACAAGTGACTTGGCAAAAATTAGCATACTCTTTAGCTCCCTAATTAGGGGATCCCTTGACTGTAAACATTTGGGTGAGGGAGGGTGGGGAGTTAGTAGAGTGGCATGGGAAAGGAACCTCTATTTTTCAGAGTCTGAATCCAAAGTCTTCTAACTCCACAAAGGCACACAGACTATGGAGTCAGATAGGCTTGGGCAGATTTATACCATTTATGGCCTTGCCATAACTATATGGTAACTTAATAAACGAATTTATTTTATAAAAATAAATATGAAAACAATGTTATTAAATATTATAACTTAAAAGCCAAACAAACAATAATTTAAAAACTAATAAAAACTTCTTACAGTGGTCTACAAAGCCCTGCACAGAATGGCTCCTTCCTGCCTCTCCTGTTTGATCTGATACCATATTCCTCTAGTTCCACCTAAAGGGGAGTCTGATAGTCCTTTCTACTCCTTCCTACCAGAAGGCCTTACTTAGCATGATATCCCCTCACGTGCCCAGAAAGTCCTTCCCTTCCTTCTTGGAAAGTTAACACCTACTCATTTGTAAATCCACCTGAGCCACTCTGCATCCATGGGACTTGGAAGGCAGTCCCTTGAAACTGAGCAAACTTGAAGTTTATGCTTTTTGCTGTGCTGCAAGTTATAAAGTCCCTTCTTTCTGAACCAGGACTCTGATGTCTTCTGCCAGCATCCATGAAACTGAGACAATCTAGCTTAGTAGCTTGCAGGCAGGGTAAAATCTTAAACATTTTACGTTTCTTGACACTTCTCTTTCCTCTGCTTCTTATACTCTAAAGACTCTAGATTCTAAATCACCAAGCCAAAATCTGAAGTAGAGCAAGAACAAAAGAGTAAACAAACAAAACCATTTATCAAGGCAGACTTGAACTGCTCTCAAAGGAGAGGGGGTCATAAAAGGCCAGGATTTTCTCTAGGGAAAGATAGGAGACCCCCTATTAAGCGGGAACTTTCGAAGGGCCATATCCCTCAGGATAAGGTAACAGAAAGAAAATTGCATTGGTATGGAGGAGGGAAGGGCTGAAGATGATGTAACCAGCTCTCCGCAGATTTAGTTTAAATTAACATCACCCAGATGAAAAGACAAAAAGCCTCAAATCCTGAAAGTGGTTCCCCAGGCACCTGGCAATAGTAAATTCTTTCTGGAGAAAGGCAGCTGCATCCTTGGCCACAAAAGATTTAATGGATAGTAAAGAATATTAAAATAACCAATTATACAAGGCACCTGGTGCAAGAAGCAAAAACAGCACACAGCAGAAATACGACATTATCAATATTACTTAGGTCTAATCAGTATCAAGTGATGATAAGTATCAAGTAATATCAATAGTATTAAGTGACTAACATTATCAGACACAGATTATTAAAATAATTATGCTTATTACTATGTTTAAACAAACAGTAGAATATGTTTCAAGACAAGCTTGAAAATACCTTCAGGAAAAAGAAAACTACAGTAGATTTGAAAAAGAACCAGATTTTCTAAAAACAAAGATACAATACTTGAAAATTTAAAAATCTCGATATACCAAACAAAGCTTAAAGGGAAAATTAGTGAGCTGGCTAACAAGAAAAAATTATCTGAACTGCAAGAGAGAGAGAGAAACAGATGGAAAACATATGAGAGGTTAAAAGATATGAATGAAAAGGCCAAAGAGAGTAGGACAGAGACAAAATGTGAAGAGATCATGGCTGAAAACGTTATAGAAATATAATGACAGACATCAATCCATAGATTCAAGAAGCCCAGTAACTGCCTTGTGGAATAAACAATTCTACACCTAAACACGATATAATGGAAGCTGCAGTACAACTAAAGGTACAGAAAAAATTCAGAATTCTACACCCCATGAAAATATCTTAAAAATGAAAATGAAATTGGTATTTTCAACAAACAACAAAGAAATCACTACCATCAGCAGACTTAACATCAAAGTAAACTCTAAAGCAGTGGTTCTCAACCAGGAATGGTTTTGCTCCCCCAGGGACATCTGGCAACATCTGGGGACATTCTGGGTTGTCACAATTGTATGTTGATACTGACATCTAGTGGGCAAAGGCCATGCTGCTAAATATCCCACAGTGCACAGTACTGCCACAACAAAGAATTATCCAGCCCACAATGTCTACAGTGCTAAGGTTTTTCTAAAGCAAATACTTAAGGTAAAAGAAAAGCAATCTCAAATGAAAGCTGAGACATGTAAGAAGAAATGAAGACAAAAGAAAATGATAAATGTGTGGAAAAAAGCAAATAATGATGAATACATAAAATAATTATGTTTTATGGGATTAAAAGAGAAAAAAAACATTAAAACTCAGGTTTCTGGGGGCAGACCTGGGGAGAAGACTTGGTGTGGCTGCCCAGAGACAGCCCACAGGGCCTGGAATGTGGTCCAGGTTGCACCTGGGGGTATGCGCAGGATGGAGCCCAGATTCACAATGGGCATGGCTCTGCTGCTACAAGCTCTGGGGTGGGTTGCCCACACATGGAGGTGGGGCTGAAATCTGAGCCAAATCCTGGTGCTCCTACATCACATACAAATGTGAGGCTTCCATGGGTTTATACTGGTGACTGTGATGATAGCACCCAAGGGACATGTGAGCCAACCACTGGCATTCCTACAGCTGAGGCAGACAGGTCCAGTGCCAGGAGCAGCAGGCTTTGTGGGCACTCACATACAAAAGTGGGGCTGAAATCTGAACAGATTTAACTGTGCTCCCACAGCAGAGGTGGGGGTAAGGGCACCACCAACAATGGTATACTTTGTTGGCATGCACCCCGGGTAGCATGCAACGGCATAGAACAAACTTCCTGGTGGATAGCTCCTGGGAAGAAATACGCAGGAGCTCCTTTCCCTGCAGGAGAGCTCCAGTCCCACCTACCTCACACTGCAGCTTGGAACTAGATCTGGGTGCTTCACCTCCAACAACCAGGGAGCAGACCCTTCCCCTAACAGGTCTGTGACAACCACAGAGCAAAGAGGAGGCCCCACCCAACGTCCAGTACAGGCTCTGGTCACCGTAACACCAATCATACTGCCCTACAAAGGGATAACGGCTAGCACACCCTGAAGAAAGATGCAGCAGGAATTCATACAAAAAACAATATTGGAATCACACAGGCTATGCAGGGATACTACCACATAAAAACAGCCTTCAAAACCACAGTGGCTGTTTCTCCTAAATTCATAGAGACAAAGAAATACAAGTAAAATGAAAAAGAAGAGGCTCCCAATTAAAAGAATGAGAAGAGATTTCCAGTCAAGATGGCATAGTAGTAGGAACAAAAGCTCATCTCTCACGACTACAACGAAACCATAACTGACTGCTAAACAACCAACCATTGAAAAAAAGACTGGAACCTAGCAAAAAAAAAAAAAAAAAAGGTACTCTGCAACTGGAAACAAAGAGGGAACCACAGCAGAATGGTAGGAGGGGCATGCTCGCCATATAAATCAGGCTCCATACCCCTCCACAAGCTGAAGAGCGACCCACAAGCTGAAGGGTAAGTCAGTTGTAGAGGCCCTCCCACATCAGAGTTCTAAGCCCCACATCAGGCTCCCCAGCCTGGGGTTCTGGCATTGGGAAAAGGAGGAGACCCCAGGACATCTAGTTTTAAAGACCAGTAGGGCTTAGCTCCAAGAGCCCTATGGGACTGGGGGAAACAGAGACTTCATTCTCTTAGGTTGTGTACATAGAATCTTGCATGCACCAGGTTCAAGGGCAGAGGCAGTGATTTCATAGGAACATGGGCCAGACCTCCCTGCTGGTTTTGGAAGCTCTCTTGGAGACATAGGGGACGGCTGGGCCTCACTCAGGGGAGTGTTCATCTACATGAGCTTTCCTGGAGACTGACATCTTGACTGGATCATTAGCACCTAGACCTAGCCCCGCCCAACAGCCTGTAGGGAGGCCTCAGACCAAACAAATACTGGGTGGGAACACAGCCACACCCATCAACAGACTACCTAAGCCACAAAGTCTCTGGCCCTACTCATTGGAGGTCCAGGACCAAGCTTCACCCAGAAGTGGGCAGGCACCAGCTCCTCCTGCCAGGAAACCTGCGTCCAGCCTCATCCACCACAGAGCAAATACCAGAAATAAGAAAATAACAATCCGAAAGCCTGTGGAAGGAGTCCACAAACACAGGCCAGACTCTACCCTGGGACTGGCTGGACCCTGGCCCTTGGGTGACAAAAGAGGAGTGTACTGCTGGGATGCGCAGGACAGCTCCCACAGATGGCTACCTCTCCAAGGTTGAGAGACATAACTAATCTACCTAAAAACACAAATAGAAAGACAATATGAGGCGGCAGAGGAACATCTCCCAGGCCAAGGCACAAGATAAAATCCCAGCAGAAGTAAGTGATGAGGAAATAGGCAATTTATCTGAGAAAGAGTTTAAAGTGATGGTGAAGATGTCCAGAGAACTCTAGAGGAGTATAGATGCAGAGTGAAGATTTTAGCAAAGAGCTGGAAAATATACTCAGAGTTGAAGAATAAAATCACTGAAATGAATGACATACTAGAAGGAACCAAGAATAGACTAAATGAGGCAGAAGAACAGATCAATGTGCTAGATGATATATTCGTGGAAATCAGTACTTCAGAACAGAAAAAAGAAAAAAGAATGAAAATGAGGATAGTTTAAGAGAACTCTGGGACAATGTGAAGCACACTAATAATCACATTACAGAAGTCCCAGAAAGAGAAGAGAAAGGACCTGAGAAAAATTTTGGAGACATAATAACCAAAAACTTCCCCATCCTGGGAGAGGAAACAATCACCCAAATCCAGGAAGTGCACAGTTTCACACAGGATCAATTCAAAGAGGAACACACCAAGGCATAAAGTAATTAAATTGACAAAAATTAAGGATAAGGAGAAACTATTAAAGAGTAGCAAGAGAAAAGGAACAAATAACATACAAGGGAACTCCCATAAGGTTATCAGCTGTCTTTTCAGCAGAAACTCTACAGGCCAAAGAGAGTGGCACGATATATTAAAAGTGATGAAAGGGAAAAACTTACAACCAAGAGTAAGTACTCTATCCAACAAGCCTCTCATTCAGATTTGATAGAGAAATCAAAAGCTTCACAGATAAACAAAAGCTAAAAGAATTCAGCAGCAGCAAACCAGCTTTACAACAAATGTTAAAGGAACTTCTCTCATCATCAAACCATAAGAAAAGAGAAATGAAGAGGGGGAAATAAAAAAACCTACAAAAGATTGCTTTGGCAATCGAGGTCTTTTATGGTCCCATATAAATTTTGGAATTGTTTGTTCTAGTTCTGTAAAAAATGTCATGAATATTTTGACAGGGGTTGCATTGGATCTGTAGATTGCTTTGGGTAGTATGGCCATTTTGATAAGTGTTGATTCTTCCAATTCAAGAGCACAAGAAATCTTTCCATTTCTTTGTGTCATTTTGGTTTTCAGAGTATAGGTAACTTCCTTGGTTAAGTTTTATTTCTAGGTATTTTGTTATTTTTGATGTCATGGAAATGTTTATGCCAGTTATAAAATGCTGGTTTTTGAAGTGAAAAAAAAAAATGAAGGGCCTCAAATGGCAAAGCATCCTTCTTTTTTATGGGTGAGTTGTATTCCATTATATATATGTATGCTGTATCTTCATTATCTATTCAACTATTGACATGCACTTAGGATGCTTCCATATCTTGGCAATTTAAATAATGTTGCTGTTTATAGCAAGGTGTATGTTTTTTTGAATTGATTTTTATTTTGTGGTTGGCTTTATCCTTCA
Source organism: Vicugna pacos (assembly GCF_048564905.1). Taxonomy (NCBI): domain Eukaryota; kingdom Metazoa; phylum Chordata; class Mammalia; order Artiodactyla; family Camelidae; genus Vicugna; species Vicugna pacos. The sequence continues at coordinate 11,913,553 of NC_132998.1, forward strand.
GTAACTATGAAAGTTTTAAAAGCTAAAGCTCTAAACGTTCTTAGAAATGATGAACAGTACATATATGTAAGTTAAAAAATATACGTGCAGTGAAATAAAAAGAGCTATCAAGCCATGAAAGACATGAAAGAAACTTAAAAGACATTACTAAATGAAGGAAGCCAGTCTGAACAGGATACAAACTGTACAGTTCCAACTAAATGACATCCTGGAAAAGGCACAGCTACAGAAACAATAAAAAGATTGTGGTTTCCAGGGGTTTGGGGAGAGGGAGGGAGGGAGGGATAAATAGATGGATCACAAGGTATCTGTATGATGTTATAGTGGTGGCTATATGTCATTACACAATTGTCAAAGCTCATAGAATGTACAACATCATGAGTGAACCCTAATGTAAACTACAGAATTTGGCTAGTAATGTGTCCATGTTGGTTCATCGACTGTACCAAATATGTCACACTGATGAGGGATGTTGAGCACAGGGGAGTATATATGTATGAGTGGGGAGGGCTATGTGGGAATTTTGTATTTCCTGTTCAATTCTGCTATAAACCTGAAACTGCTCTAAAAAAAGTTTATTAAAAAATACGTGCAGTATATTGTATATATGTGTTTACATACAAATATATTGTATATGTGCAGTCAAACTGTAACAATTCTACCTGGTAAAAAACTGAAAAAAATAGAGAAAAAAGTAATTCAATAAATAAACCTAATTACCTCCCCACCAAGAAACAAACAAACAAACAAAAATACAAGAGAAATCCCCTGAAAGAACAATGAGATAGACCACTCCAGTATACCAGACCCTGAGTTCAAAAAGGAGGTAATAAAAGTGCCAAAGGAATTAAGAAAAGCCTATCAATAGAAATGCAGGTCACTACAACAAGGAACTAGAAACTATAAAGAGAAGCCAATCAATATTAGACAACTCAATTGCTGAGAAGAAAACTGAGCTAGAGGCAATTAATAGCAAACTAAATACTGCAGAAGAACAAGTGATCTGAAAGACAGAATAATGGAAATCACCCAATCAGAAGACAGAAAGACAAATGAAAAAGAAAGAAAAGAAAGCAACATACGAGACTTATGGGATAACATAAAACATGCCAATCTACACATAATAGGGGTCCAAGAAGAAGAAGAAAGAGAAAAAGGGATTGAAAATGTATTTGGAGAAATTATGGCTGAAAACTTCCCAAACCTAAAGAAGGAAACATAACCAAGTACAGGAAGCAAAGAGGATACCAAACAAGATGAACCCAAACAGATCTACAGCAAGACATAGAATTAAAATGGCAAAAGTTAAAGATGAAGAAAGGATTCTAAAGGCAGCAAGAGAAAAATAAAGAGTTAGTTACAAGGGAACCCCCAGAAGGATGTCAGCTGATTTTGCTACAGAAACACTGCAAGCCAGAAGGGAGTGGCAAGATATTCAAAGTCCTGAAAGGCAAAACCTGCAACTTAGGATACTCTACCCAGTAAGACTATCATTTAGCATACAATGAGAGAGAGAATTTCTTACACAAGCAAAAATTAAGAGTACAGTACTATTAAACCTATCCTAAGAGAAATACTGAAAGGTCTTCTCTAAGTGGAATAGAAACAATGTATAGTAAAGGAAAAATCACAACAGGAAAAGAAAATATATAAAAGAATTGTAGAACACTTAAATAAACAAGTACATAGATTGAGGGGGGACAATAAAAACATTTTGTGAAAGTGACTTTAAATACAGTAAGAACAGCTAAAAGATAAAACATGAAGATGTAAAATAGGACATCAAAATCACAAAATGTGAGGGACAGGAGTAAGAAAATGTAGATTTTGTTAGAATGTGTTTGCATTTATATGACTACTAATCTCTTAAGCAAGTAGATACAATAATGGGCTAACACACTTGAAAACCAAGGTAACCACAAATCAAAAAGATACACAAACAGATTCACAAAAACCAAAAAGAAAAGACCTCAAGCATAATAACAAAAGAAAACCATCACACCACAAAAGGGAAAAAAAGAAAAGAAACAAAGAAATACAAAATCAACCAGAAAACAAGGTTTAAAATGGCAATAAACACATACCTACCAATAATTACCTTAAATGTCAATAGAGTAAATGCTCCAATCAAAAGACACAGAATGACAAACTGGGTAATAAAACCTACAATATGCTGCCTACAAGAGACCCACTTTAGGGTGAAGGATTCACACAGACTGAAAGGGGATGAGAAAAGATTTTATGCAAATGGAAATGTCAAGGAAGTAGGGGTAGCAATACTCATATCAGACAAAACAGACTTTAAAAAAGGCCATAAAGGAAGATAAAGAAGGACACTACATAATGATAACTGGATCAATACAAGAAAAGGCTATTACACTCATTAACATATATGCACCCAATACAGGAGAACCTAAATACATAAAACAAATACTAACAGACATAAAGGAGAAGTTAATGGGAACCCAGTAAGAAGACTTTAACACCCCACTGATACCAATGGACAGACATTATAGACCAAAAAATCAGGCAACAGAAATTCCACATGACACAATAAGTTAGGCTTAATTGGTATCTTCAGGACATTACATCCAAAAAAAAAAAAAAAAAAAACAAAACAACCCTGAATACACATTCTTTTCAAGCACACATGGAACACTCTCTATGGCAGACCATATGCTAGGACATAAAACAAGCCTCAACAAATTTAAGAGGCAGAAATTATTTCAAGCATCATTCCTGACCACAACAGCATGAAACTAGAAATCAACCACAGAAAGAAAAACAAGAAAAAAATATTACATGGAGACTAAACATGCTACCAATAAACCAATGGGTCAACCACGAAATCAAAGAAGAAATTTTAAAAATCTCAAGACAAATGACAATGAAAACAAATCCATACAAAATCTATGGAATGCAGCAAAAGCAATCCTAAGAGGGAAGTGAGGGAAGTTCATAGTGATACAGGCCTTCCTCAGAAAATGAGAACAATCTCAAATAAACAACATAACTTACTACCTGAAAGATAGAAAAAGAACAATAAACAAAACCTAAAGTCAGCAGAAGGAAAGAGAATAAAGATCACAGAGAGGAAACAAAGCAGAAATTTAAAAAAAGAAAACAATAAAACTAAGAGCTGGTTGTTTAAAAGAGTAAACAAATCAACAAAACTCTGGCCAGCCTCACCAAGAAGAAAAGAGAGAGGATCCAAATAAAGTAAGAAATGAAAGGAAAAAGTAAAACCAATACCACAGAAATACAAAAATCCATAAGAGAATACTATGAACAATTTATATGCCAACAAATTGAACAACCTAGAAGAAATGAACAAGTTTCTAGAAACATAACACTACATAAAAACTGAATCAAGAAGAAACAGGTAATTTGAACAAACCAATCACTAAAAGTGAAATAGAATCTGTAATTTAAAAAAACTCCCTGCAACCAAAGTCCAGGACTGGATGGCTTCACTGGGGAATTCTACCAAACATACAAAGGACTTGTACTGATCCTTCTCAAACACTTCCAAAAGACTGAAAAGGAGGGAACACTCTCAAATTCATTTTATGAAGCCACCATCACCCTGATACCAAACCAGAGACACTATCAAAATTGAAAATTATAGGCAAATGTTTGATGAATATAGATGCAAAAATTCCCCCCAAAATATTAGCAAATCAAGTCCAATAACACAAAGATCATACACTATGATTAAGTTGGATTCATCCCAGGGTCACAAGGATGGCTGAACATATGCAAATCAGTGTGATACACCATGTCAACAAAACAAAAGGACAAAAATCACATGATCATCTCAATAGATGCTGAAAAAGCATATGATAAAATTCTACATCCATTCATGGTAAAAACTCTCACCAAAGTGGGTAGAGGGAACATCTCAACACAGTAAAAGCTACTTATGACAAACTTATAATCAACGTAATATGCAGTGGTGAAAAGTTGAAAGCCCTCCTGCTAAAATGTGGAACAGGACAGGGATGCCCACTCTCACCACTTCTGTTCAACACAGTATTGGAAGTCCTAGCCACAGCAATCAAAAAAGAAAAAGGGATCCAAATTGGAAGGGAAGAAGTAAAATCATCACTATATGCAGATGACATGATACCCTATATAGAAAATCCTAAAGACTCCACACAAAAAATATCCCTTTTAAAATTGCATCAAAAAACTGAAACCAAAACCAAAACCAAAACTTAGGAATAAACCTGACCAAGGAGGTAAAAGATTTATACACTGAGAACTATAAAACACTGATAAAATTAAAGATGATTCAAAGAAACAGAAAGATATCCCATGCTCTTGGATTGGAAAAATTAATGTTAAAATGACCATACTACTCAAAGCAATCTACAGATTTAATGTAATCCCTATCAAAGTACCCAGCACATTTTTCACAGAACTAGAGTAAATAATCCTAAAATTGATATGAAACCACAAAAGACCCAGAATTGCCAAAGCAATCCTGAGGAAAAAGAATGAAGCTAGAGGCAATAACCCTCCCAGACTTTAGACAATACTACAAAGCTACAGTAATCAAAACAGCACGGTACTGGCACAAAAAAGACATGGATCAATCGAATAAAATAGCCCAGAAATAAACCCACATATCTATAGTCAATTAATCTTCAACAAAGGAGGCAAGAATATACAATGGAGAAAAGACAGTCTCTTCAGCAAGCTGTGTTGGAAAAGCTGTACAGCTGCATGTAAATCAGTGAAGTTAGAACACTCCCTCACACCATAAACAAAAATAAACTCAAAGTGGCTTAAAGACCTAAATATAAGACATGACACCATAAAACTCCTAGAAGAAAACAGGCAAAACATTCTGACAAATCTTAGCAATGTTCTCCTAGGGTACCCAGGCAATAGAAATAAAAGCAAAAATAAACAAAAATGAGGCCTAATCAAACTTACAAACTTTCACCCAGCAAAAGAAACCATTAATAAAACAAAAAGATAACCTACGGAATAGGTGAAAATATTTATAAATGATGCAACCAACTAGGGCTTAATTTCCAGAATATAAAAACAACTCATACAACTCAATAACAAAAGAACAACCCAATCAAAAACTGGGCAGAAGACTTGGACATTTCTCCAAAGAGGACATAACAGATGGCCAATCAGCACATGAAAAAATGCTCAACGTCACTAATAAAAGAAATGCAAATCAAAACTACAATGAGGTATGACCTAACACCAGTCAGAAATGGCCATCATCAGAAAGTCTATGAATAATAAATGCTGGTGAGGGTTGTGGAGAAAAGAGAACCCTCCCACACTGTTGGGAGGGATGTAAACTGGTGCAGCCACTATGGAAAACAGCATGGAGGTTCATTAAAAAATTAAAAATATTTGATACAACATTGTAAAATGACTATAGCTCAATTAAAAAAAAGTTTAAAAAATTTTAAAAATAAAGGTACCATATGATCCAGCAATCCCACTCCTGAGCATATATCTGGAAAAGATGAAAACTCCAATTCAAAAACATACATGCACGCCAGTGTTCACAGCAGCACTATTTATAATAGCAACGACATGGAAGCAACCATCGATGGAAGTGTCCATAAGCAGACGAATGGATAAGATGTGGTATGTGTATACACACGTATACAAGCACACAACCACATCCACACAATGGAATATTACTCAGCTATAAAAAAGGAAACAATGCCATTTGCAGCAACATGGATCAACCTAAAGATTATCATACTAAGTGAAATCAGTCAGAAAGACAAATATCCTATGATACCACTTTATATGTGGAATCTAAAAAATTATATAAATAAACTTTACAAAACAGAAAGAGACTCACAGTCATAGAAAACAAACTTACTGTTACCAAAGGGAAAAGAGAGAAGGGGATAAATTAGGAGTTTGGGATTAGGAGATACACACCAGTATATAAAAAACTGATAAACAGCAAGGACCTACTGAACAGCACAGGGAACCATGTTCAACATCCTGTAATAATCTATAATGGAAAAGAATCTGAAAAAGAATAGTTATAGATATATAGATACTGAATTACTAAGCTATACACCTGAAACTAACACAACACTGTAAATCAACTATACTTCAATTAAAAGGAAAGTCTAACGGACTACAACAGAATACTATTCAGCTATAAAAAAGAATGAAATCTTGCTACTTGCAGCAACATGGATGGACCCTGGGGGAATTATGCTAGATGAAATAAGTCACCCAGAAAGACAAGTACCACATGATCTCACTTTTATGTAGAATCAAAACAAAACAAGCTCAAGAGAAAACAGATTTGGTGTTTGCCAGAGGCAGAGGGTGAGAGGTGAGCAAAATAGGTGGAAGGGGGTCAAAAGGTACAAAATTCCAGTTATAAATAAATAAGTCATGAGAATGTAATATACAGCATGGTGACTACAGTTAATAATACTGTATTACCTATTTGAAAATTGCTGAGAGAGCAAATTTTTAAAGTCCTCATCAGAAGGAAAGAAAAACTTTTATAACTATATATGGTGACATGTTAACTCGACTTACTGTGGTAATCATTTCCCAATGTATTCAAATATATCACTATATTGTACACCTGAAATTAACATAATGTTATGTCAGTTATACCTCAAACAAAACAAAAACCACGAGACACTGCTACATATCCACCAGTTAAGTTTGCACTTAAATGGATCAACAGTGCTCTCATACACTTCTGGCAGTGGTGTGAATTGGTAGACGTCTGTAAAACTGTTGTAAAACTACTGTAACTAAGTATTTGTATACTCTGTGATCAAACAATTCATGTGCAGCACAGACATATGTAAGTGCATTCATTAAGCACAATCCACAGTATCTAAAAACTAGGGGGGAGGGACTCTAGGAGACTATCTCTTTTTTTAATCTAGCTATATACTGTTAACAAGACATATACCTAAAACATAAGGACACAGAAAGTTTGAAAGTAACAGCACAGGTGAAAAAGATGCCATTAAGATACTACCAAATTAAATCCAAATTAGTATCAAATTAGACTTTAAAAAGCATTTCTAGAAATAAAGACACAAAAGGAACTGTTCTCCACAAGTATATAATGATTTTAAAAATCTACATTCATTTACTAACAGCCTCATAGCAGACTTTCAATCACAGCACAAACTGAAGGACCACTAGAAATAAGTCCATAATTATAATGGAAGATTAATGCAATTCTCTCAGTCATAGAACAAATAGAAAGTGAGAAAGAAGATTTAAACAACACAAGAAAGTTTACCTAATAAATATATAGAACTCTGTATCCAAATGCAGGCTATACCTTCTTTTTAAGACCACACTAATCATTTAAAAAAATTTACCATAGATTCTGTAAGGACAAAGTTGTATTGCAAATTAGTTCCTGATTTATTAATTTTGTTTCCAAAACACACACATTCTGTTACTCCACTGGAAGAGATATCAGAACCATAAAATTTCTTCTCAAGTAAAACAAGTACTCAAAATTATATTATTACTTAGAAAAATGCACTTAATATGAAAAATCTGAGATACAAACTCAATGTTTTTTAATGAGTTCAGCAAAGCTGAAGTCAACCTTAAAGACAGAAACTTGCTGGCCATGGTTCCTCTAAATAGTTTTATGTGATAACAATGTACTAAATTTTCTTCTAAGGTGTAATTGTTGTTCTTAGTCCTTTTTACCACAAAAGCCTTTTATGAACAGAGAATGCTACTGTGTGTACTTGTATTTCCTTTGAAAAGCTCACATGTAGGGAAGAGTATATAGGTCAGTGGTAGAGTGCATACCTAGCATGCATCAGGCCTGGGTTCAATCCCCAGTACCTCCATAAAAAGAAATCAATAAATAAACCTAATTACCACCCCCCACCACCAAAAAAAGCTCACATATACTCAAGACCTCTTGGGTTTCCAACATTCAGACATTTTCAGTAACTTCACTAAGTCTATCTTAACACATTACAATAAGATTTTGCCACTATTATACTTCAGTTGTACTTAGAATATTCACTCTATATTCTGGGGAAAATTCATCTCATCATAGATTGTTACATGAGACCTCTCATGTTAAATTCCTCCATATATACTGATTAACTTAAATTATGAACCCTTTAGGTCTATTAATTCATATTACTTTAGGTAATTTTGGACTGTAGTCTAGCAGTTCTATAGGCCAAGTCCAAAGTACTAACACTATAGACACAGCTATTATAAGATGATGTATCTAAATTATCCTCAATGTCTACTATAGATAAAATGTTATTATAGCATGGTATTTGTAAGTTATATCTACTCTCACATCCCGCTGAAGAAATTAGCTATTCCTCATACATTTTCTTATATTTTCTCAAGCAAAGAGTTGTAACAAAATACCTCATTTCAAATTGTCTGCAAAATAAATGAATAGATTATGAGAAAATCTGAGCTGTTCATAACTTAATCTGCTTTCAAAATGAAAGAATGAAACTGAACCACTCTTAGACCATATACAAAAGTAAACTCAAAATAGACTAAAGACCTAAGTGTAAGACCTGAAACCATAAAACTCTTAGAGGAAAAGAGGCAGTAAACTCTTTAACACTGGTCTTAGTAATTTTTTTTTTGATCTTTCTCCTCAGGCAAAGGCAATGAAAGCAGAAATAAATAGTACTACATCAAACTTAAATGCTTTTATACAGCAAAAGACACCATCAGCAAAACAAAAACACAATCTACTGAGTGGGAGAAGATATTTGCAAATGATACATCCAATAAGGAGTTAATATCCAAAATATATAAAGAACTCATTCAACCCAATACCAAAAAGCCAAAGAGTCCACATTTTAAAATGGGCAGAAGACTAGAACAGATTATTTTTCTAAAAAAGATACACAGGTGGCTAACAGACACCTGAAAAGATGTCCAACATCACTAATTAGGGAAATACAAATCAAAACTGCAAGGAGCTATTACCTCACATCTGTCAGAATGGCTATTATCAAAAAGATAAAAAATAAGTGTGGAGAATGTGGGGAAAAGGGAACCCTTGTGCAATGTTGGTGGGAATGTAAATGGGTTCAGCCACTATGGGAAACAGTATGTAGGTTCCTCAAAAAACTGTAACTAGAACTATCATATGACCCATCAATTCCACTTCTGGGTAAATAATTCCACTTCTGGGTATTTACCCAAAGAAAACAAAAACACTATTCAAAAAGATATATGCACCCCTATGTTGACTGCAACATTATTTACAATAGCTAACATATGGAAGCAACCTCAGCATCCATCAATGGATAAAGAAGATGGTGGTGTGTGTGTGTGTGTGTGTGTGTGTGTGTGTGTGTGTGTGTGTGTGTGTGTGTGTGTGTGTGTGTGTAGAATATATATATTAAGAATGAAATCTTGCCATTTGCAACAACATGGATGAATCTAGAGGGTATTACACTAAGTGAAATAACTGAGAAAGACAAATACTGTATGTTTTTACTTATGTGTGGAATCTATAAAAACAAACCAAATGAATAAACAAAACAAAACAGACATAAACTCACAGATACAGAGAGCAAACCTGTGGTTGCCAGAGGGGAGAAGGGTGGAAGGTTGGGCAAAATAGGCGAAGGGATCAGAGGTACAAACTTATAAAATAAGTAAGTCATGGGAATATAATGTACAGCATAAGGAATACAGTGAATAATACTGTAATAAATTTGTACTGTGACAGATGATTACTAGGCTTATCAAGGTGATCATCTTGTAATGCATTTAAATTCTGAATCACTATGTTGTACATCTGAAACTAACATAGTATACATCAACGATACTTCAGTTATATTAATAAGGTGAAAAAAATGAAAAATGATCTTTTCAAACACCCATAGAATATTCATTGATACCATATTCTAGGTAATAAACAACAAATTTAAAAGAAATGTAATCAGAGTATCTTTTCTGAAACATAGACAATAGAAACATCCTTAAACACATGGAAACTAGACAACACACTCCTAATTAACCAACTGGTTAAAAAAGGAAGTCTCAAATTTAAAACATACACATAAGTGAATGAAAATGAAAATTTTGATAAAATTGTAGGAAGCATCTAAAGTGCTGAGAGGGAAATTTATAGCACTAAATTTTTTATTAACAAAGAGGAAAATAAACAAGATCATATATGGTATAGCACAGGGAAATATATACAAGATCTTGTGGAAGCTCACAGCAGAAAAAATGTGACAATGAATATATGTATGTTCATATATAACTAAAAAATTGTGCTCTACACTGGAATTTGACACAATATTGTAAAGTGACTCAAACTCAATAAAAAAATGTTTAAAAAAAACAAAAACAAAGAGGAAAGAGGGGGGAGGGTATAGTTCAGTGGCAGAGAACATGCTTACCATGTACAAGGTCCTGGGTTCAATCCCCAGTTTCTCCATTAAAGAATTACCTCTTCTCCCCCAAAACACAAAACAAAAACAAACAAAAAACCCAAGAAGATCTCAAATCATATAAGTTCCTCCCTCAAGAAATTAGGTTTATTTTGTTCATCTTCTTCTAGTGAGCAGAAGGAAGGGAATAATAAAGGGTAGAAATCAATAAATTAAAAACAGGTAAACAATAGAGAAAACCAATAAAACAAAAAGTGAGTTCTTCAGGAAAAATAAATAAAATCTATAAACCTCTGGCAAGACTGACAAAGATAAAAAAGAGAAGACAAATCACCAAAATTAGTAAAGAAACAGAGGTTATCATTATGGACCTTACAGCCATTAAATGGGTAACAAGGCAGTACTACAAACAACTCTGTAAATTTGACAACCTAGAAATGCATCAATTTCTTGAGAACAACGAACTACCAAAACTCAGCCAAGATAAAATAGCCCAAGTAGTTCTCCAAAGAAAGAAATCTCTAGGTCCAGTTTTCACTTGAAAATTTTACAAAACACTTAAAGAATACCAATTTTATACAATCTCTTCCAGAAAAGAAAAGGAAAGGAATACTTTCCAACTCATTTTATGAGACTAAAGATATTACAAAAACAAACACTGTATAGTACAAGATATATTCAATATCTTGTAACAACCTATAATGGAAAAGAATCTGAAAAAGAAAAGATATACATATACATATATATACAGATATGGATATATATGGATATATGGATAACTGATCACTTTGCTATATACCTGAAACACAATATTGTAAATCAACTATACTTCAATAAAAAGTTGTTTTGAAAAGCAAACAAAACACAGACCAGTCAGTATCTCTCATGAATTTAGATGCAAAATTGTCAACAAAATATTAGCAAACAGAATCCAGTAACATATAAAAAGAAAATAACACCATGACCAAGTACTATTTATTTTAGGTATGCAAGGCTTGTTTAACATTTAAAAATATAATCCACCACGTCCAAACAGGCCAAAGAAGAAAAAAATCGTATGATCACACCAGTTGATGCAGAGAAAGCGTCTGAAAAATCTAACATCATTTCATGAAAAAAAAATTTAAACTCAGGAAACTAGGAATAGAAGGGAACTTCCTCAAACTCACAAAGAGTATCTATAAGAAACTTACAGCTAATGTTTTTTTTTAATTTTAATTTTTTAAAACATTTTTTATTGAGTTATAGTCATTTTACAATGTTGTGTCAAATTCCAGTGTAGAGCACAATTTTTCAGTTATACATGAACATATATACATTCATTGTCACATTCTCTTTCGCTGTGAGCCACCACAAGATCCTGCATATATTTCCCTGTGCTACACAGTACAATCTTGTTTATCTATTCTACATTTTGAAATCCCAGTCCCTTCCCAACCCCTGTCCCCCTGGCAACCACAAGTTTGTATTCAATGTCTATGAGTCTGTTTCTGTTTTGTATTTATGGTTTTTTTTTTTTTTTAGATTCTACATATGAGCGATCTCATATGGTATTTTTCTTTCTCCTTCTGGCTTACTTCACTTAGAATACATTCTCCAGTAACATCCATGTTGCTGCAAATGGCATTATGTTGTCAGTTTTTATGGCTGAATAGTATTCCATTGTATAAATATACCACATCTTCTTTATCCAGTCACCTATTGATGGACATTTATGCTGTGTCCATGTCTTGGCTATTGTAAATAGTGCTGCTATGAACACTGGGGTGTAGGTGTCATTTTGAAGTAGGGTTCCTTCTGGATATATGCCCAGGAGTGGGATTCCCAGGTCATATGGTATGTCTATTCCTAGTTTTTTGAGGAATCTCCATGTTTTCCACAGTGGCTGCACCAAACTGCATTCCCACCAGCAGTGTAGGAGTGTTCCCTTTTCTCCACAGCCTCTCCAGCATTTGTCATTTGTGACTTTCGATTCAGTAATGAAAGAATGAATGCTTTCCCTTTGAAATTGGGAGCAAAGTCCATTTTCACCACTCTATTCAAGACAGTTCTGCAAGTTCTAGCCAGTGCAATAAGGTGCGAAAAAAAATAAAATGCATGTAGACTGGAAAAGAAGAAATAAAACCATCTCTATTGGCAGATGACACAACTATACATAGAAAATCCCAAGGAATATTAAAAAACAAACGAACAAACAAAATCATCCCTCCTAGAACTAATATGTGAGTTCAGCAATGTTGCATGGTACAAGATCAATAAAAAATCAATTACATTTCTTTATCCTAACAACAAACAAGTGAAATCCAAAATTAATACAGTATCACTTACAATAGCTCCAAAGAAAATATGCAATATTATATACAACTGTGCCAAGGAAAATGAAATACTTAGGTATGTCTAACAAAACATGTAGTACAGGATCTGTATGTTGAAGATGACAAAATGAAATGGAAAGAAATCAAAGGAGACTGAATAACTGGAGAGATTCACCATATTCAAGGATTATAAGATTCAACAAGATGTCTATTCCCATCTGATCTATAGGTTTGCAGACATAGACAAGCTTGCTATAAAATGTATTTGGAAAAGGACCTAAAAAAGCCAAAACAGTTTTGAAAAAGAATAAAATGAGAGGAAGAAGCATCTTCTGGATGTTAAGGCTTACTATACAGAGTAATCAAGACAATGTGGCACTGACTAAGGGATAGACATATAGATCAACGGATCACAATAGAGAACCCAGAAATAGATAAACATGCCCAAATGATTTCTGACAAAGGTGCAAAAGCAGTTCAGTGGAGGAGGGATACTCTTCAGTAAATGATGCTGTAGCAACTGTACATCCCATAGGCAAAGACAATAACCCCTCCTCAAATCTGCACAAATATTACATTTTAAAGTGAATCATGGACTTAAAGGTAAAATATAAAACTATAAAACTTTTAGGAAGAAACATAAGGGGAAAAAAACCTTTGAAATTTAGGACTAGGCAAAGAGTTCTTAAGACACCAGCAGCACAATCCATGTAAGAGGAAAAACTGAGTAGGGGAGGGTATAGCTCAAAGTGGTAGAGCCCATGCTTAGCATGCACAGAGTCCTGGGTTCAATCCCCAGTACCTCCTCTAAAAATTAACAAATAAGCTTAATTATCTCCCTCCCCATGCCAAAAAAAAAAAAAAAAGGAAAAATCGATAAATTGGCCCTAATCAAAATTTAAAAGTTTTGGCCTTGTGAAAGACCCTAGTAAGCAAATGAAAAAGAAAAATTATTCTTCTATTTTCCAAACCATTCATACTAGAAACACCCAAATAAATTCACCTAGATTTCTAACTCTCTAAAGAAGAATCTTTCTTTTCTAAAAAGTAAAACCCAGATGACCAAGAACATCCAAGAAATCACAGAGCCTCCAGGTAAGAAAGGATTACCAGAAACACTTACGTACACACACACACACATTCTTAGCTTACCCCTGGACGAACCCTTGGGTTAAGTTTTCATGTCAAAAATATGAATGGAATGAAAATCAATCTGTTTTAAAAATGTTCTGGAGCCAAGTCTATTTTGTAATTTCTTAAATTATCCTCATTTATCCTCATCCTCTGCCTGGCGGCAACAAAAGACTATGGTAATTACAAACCCTGCAGTTGTAGTGGACACCATGATTCAACAACCAGATCCCCTTTCTCTAGTAAAAGACTTATTCCCCAGCTGCTGGAAGACAGCTGCTGACAGTGTTCAGCTGTCAGCCCTCTTTAGAACTGCCCTGGCTGATGACAGTCACCTTGCCTGAGGTTGCACATACCACCTCCCAAGTCAGTCAAGATCCAATGCCTGGTACTGTATGCAGGAATATAAAGGCCTGGCTGGTTCCTTACCCCAACTGTGAAGGCCTTCATTGAGTCTGAATCACTGTCCAACTTTTCCCTCTGCCCAATCCTGCTTCCTTCAATTCCTTTCTTTCCCTTCCACAGGTGGTAATCCCCAAAAGACTTCCTATTAAACCTCCTGCATGCTAATCTACATCACACAGTCTGCTTCTCAGGAAACCCAAACAGTGAGAGAAGTCAAGCTGCTGGAATTCAAACCATGTCTCTAGCCTTACTAGCTGTGTGATCTCTAAAATGTGGATTATAAAAGCACGGTAGGTTGGTAAGAATTTGAAGGCATTAAAACACGTGAAATGCTTAGAAATACACTTGGCACACAGTGGACACTCAATGAATGTTAGCTGTTACTAAGACTGTCTTCCCTATTCACATATGGTTAAAGTACAGAAATTTCTCTAGAGTATGAGAATTACTGAAAGTTATGAACTGGAAAAGACCTTAGAGATCACCAAGTCTGATGCCCTTAACTTCCAGATGCTGAACATCAAGCTGTTAAATGACTTAGTCAATGTCCCAGAGTCACTAAGTGACAAAACCAGGATTTAGACCAGGTCTTAAGCAAAGCTGCCTCTCAATCTATATATACTTTGTAATTAAATGAAATTCATCAAGTATTGGGTCCCTCCCCTTCACCTTCTTGCCATAATTGAACCTCTGCTCTCCTCTGGAGAACACTGCCTCTCTTATAGCTCTCTCCTGCACTCCCCATACGCCGAGCCTACAGATAGGGTAGGTGTTTCCTTTGCTCTTCATTGTTACTTCCAGGCCATTGTCCCTTCAAAGTCTGTCTACGGGGTGAGGGAATAGCTCAATGGTAGAGCCCATGCTTAGTTAGCACGCACAAGGTCCTGAGTTCAATCCCCAGTACCTCCTCTAAAAAAATAAGTAAACCTAATTACCTACCCACCCCATCCCCCCCAAAAAGCTCTGCCTGAAAACTCTCAGCTTTGAGGCTCATAGCAGCAGACTGTCCTTGTGGCAGTCATGTTCCCTCATTTCTTTTAGGACTTTATCACTCTATTCTCTCCAGTACTATTTCTGATATAATTGGTGGTGATTTCAGAATGCAACATCCGATATCCTCCCATGCCTGGGCCTGTTTCTGATTCCTTTCCTCCAAAGCCCCGTCTTCCACCCTCCTCTGCCACCTACTCCCACTGTCATACCCTAGAGGGTTTCTAAACAGGTATTTTGGGCAGAACAATTCTTCCAAGTGCAGGAATATCCTGCTCAATGCAAAACAGTTAGCATCTCTAGCCTCTGCCCATTAAATGCCAGTGGCAACTCCTACCCTACTATGTATTTTCAGACATCTCAGTGGGGAAACAGTTCTACTCCAGTTGAGAACCATTTACCTAAACCTTATCATTACCAATAAATGCACCCCTTTATAATCTCAAATTCAGAGTATCACCTACTTCCAGCTCACTACCACTATTATTTGGACTCTCAACAATTCTTGGATTTCCACAGGAACCTATAATCCATTGAGTCTACTATCTTTTCCCTGCTTTTGACTCTATCAGGTCCCCACTTCCTTCCTATAGAGCTTAAATTTCATGGTCCAGGATTATAATCACTGTATCACATACACCTTCACTGTCCTTGTTTTTTCTTGCTCTACTGTAGTCTTGTGACTAAACAGCAACCCTGTTAACTCACATACTCTATGCCTGTAACCTGTATGCAAGTACCTGAATCTGGAGAAAAACACACAGTTGTAAACCTAATGGTCTCACTTTAAGTTCATGATCAGTAACCTCAAGTAGACTGGTAATGCTCTCCAACAATCCTACTACATAACCCTAGTTTCCTACTGTCCTGGCAGACTATTTCCTGTTTTCTCCTTCTTCCATATCTTCTAGAAGCATTTTATTTTGACTGAAAAACAAGTTACCAAAAGAAAACTTTCAGAGTATCTCACCCCCAATCTTACTCACCTTTCTTTCTTACTTTGAATGTATACCTAGGCTCATATAAAATTTTCCACTTATAGACCAGTTCTCATCCTCTCCCCTCAAGGACATCACCACAAGACTGTCCTTCCTGTCTTGTATCATCAGATTATCCCCTTTTACTGTATCATTCCCACTGGCACACAAACAGGCTGTTAATTCTTCTCATCATAAAGGGTAATAATAAAAATAAAACTTCCATGATCCATAGAGCCCCCTCCAGCAACTTCATTTCTTAGATCCCTTTGCAGCAAAAGTCCTCAATGGAGTTGTCTTCATTTTGTTTTCAATGAGTTTATCCACTTTCTCCCCTCTTTTCTTCCCTGTTCTCTAGGATCCAATTAGATTTTTATCCCCACTCCTACTGAAGATTGTTGTTGTCAAGGCTGCCAATGAACTCCACATTGCCAGATACAGTCAATTCTTATTATTTGTGGTTGTTATGTTCTATAAGGTTGCCCTATACACTGAATTAGCAAATACTGAACTATTGCTCACAGGGGAAATAGAGGGTCACATTCCCGCAAGCCTCTGGGCACATTTCCATCAACTAGTTAATATAACCTTATTTTAAGTGTGCTTCTGTTTAAAGACATCTTATCTAATACAGGCATACCTAGTTTTACCATGTGTCACTTTATTGTGCTTTGCAGATACTGCACTTTTTATGAATTAAAGGTTTGTGGCAACCCTGTGTAGAACAAGTCTGTTGGCACCATTTTCCCAACAGCATTTGATCGCTTGATAATTCTTGCAATATTTTAAACTTTTTCCATTATTATTATATTTGCTATGATGATCTGTGATAAGTGATCTTGGTTGTTACTACTGAGACTCGCCAAAGGCTCTGATGATGGGTAGCATTTTTTAGCAATAAAGTGTTATTTTAAATATGTACATTGTTTAAACAGAATGCTACTGCACACTTAATAGAATACAGTGAACATAAATTTTATATGTTCTGGGAAACCAAAAAATTTCTGTGACTTACTTTATTACAATATTATGTTTACTGTGGTGGTCTGGAATATAGTGTTGTTAATTCATTAACATTGAGCTCATGGTCAACAGCACTACAAGGTGTACCTGAGTGAAAATTATCTAACACATGTATTTTCTATATGAGGTACATCACAGTCTTCCGGCACTTAAACACTTCAGCACCATGCTTAGAGGCCATTTTAAACAGAAAGATTACCAACAAGAAGCAAAAAGTGTGAAAAACATGGTGCTGACTAGACCACAAAAAGGAGAATTATTTACAGTATGAGAACTAAAATTACGACAGAGTATTGCCCTGTTTTACCTCAATTGAGAAAGTGACTCAAATTTTTCACTACTCTGTGCATGTCCTCTCATGGCCACAAAGGTGTGTATTGATTTTGTTTGTGGTTACAAATATATTTTATCAAGTAAGTGAATTTGCAAATAGAGAATCCTTGAATAATGAGAATGAACTATATGATAGTTATTGTTATTCCTCACTTTACCTACCAGCAGCATTTTACACAGTCGACTGTCACCTCATTCTTAATTTCCAAGATCCCAATTTCTCTTGATTTTCTTTTTACCTCACTGGCCATCCCTCTTCAGCCTCCCCACACTCTAAATGTTGGAAAGCCCCAGAGTCAAATCCATTGACCTCGTCTCTGACTACACTCACACCCCAGTAATCTCATCTAGTCCCATAACTTTAATTACACTTAATGTTAAATATTTAGATATTGTTCCACAGCTCTTGGATGCTCTGTTCTGTTTTTCTTCCCACTTTTTTCTCTTTGTTTTCAGTTTGGATTTCTGTTGGCCTATCTTCAAGTTCACCAGTTCTTTCTCCTTGGCTGTATCAAGTCTAATAAGCCCCAAACATACTTCATTCATCTATGTCACAATTTTTATTTCTAGCACTTCCATCTGACTCTCTCATACAGTTTCTATTCCTCTGCTGAAATTCACCTCCTGCTCATACACGTTGTCCACCTTTTCCTCTACAGCCTTTAATATAATATTGTTTTAAATTCACTGACAGTTCTGAGTCATCTTGAGTCTACTGATTATTTATATTTTTGACAGCAGGTTTTCTTCTTGCTTTTTTGTACGTGCTTCGTAATTTTTGCCTGAATGATGGACATCATGCGTAAGACAGCAGAGACTGAGGAAACAGTATTCATGCCTAAAAGTGGGCACTCTTCTTCTACTAGGCTTTTAGGGAGGGTGGGGGAGGAAGAATTGAGCCAATCCATTCAGGAACTGAGCAGGGTTTGGGTTTTGTTATGATTACATTAAGTACACTACCAGCTTCAAATTCCTGTAGTGTGACCTTCTGCTTAAGGTGGGAGCTGTTTTGTCAAGCGGTTTTTCCCAATGTTCTTGCTCCACCCTCAGCCTTAGGCTTTCTATGTGCATCTGGCCCAGAGTGTCTCTCCATACTCTTACCCCTCCTCTTTCCCAGGGATAGACTGCTATTACTTCATTTGCTTGGGGTGGTAGGGAGGTGTCACAGAGGTTCTCTGTCATCCTGCTAGTCTTAGTCTTAGAGGGTAGGGCTCTCTCCCCATAGTAGGAAAACTAATGATCTGGACCCAGAAAAGTTTTCTGTCCTTCCCTTTAGAGTTTATGGGTTTTTTCTTTCCACTTCTCCCACCCACAATGGAATATGGGGTTTATTCCCTTCCTCTAGTGGCTTAAAGATCTCTTCCACACGGAAAAAGGGTCCAGGCAAGGCTGTACCACCTAGAGGGGCTTTCTCTGGTCTCCCTTGCCTCCTCTAATCTTTCTCACGAGCAGCTCTTAGAGGTCCTTGGAGAAAAGGCTGCAGGTGGGTGTTACCCTTGTGATGCAGCTCCCAAAGGTTCTATATGCTCATGCTAACCAACACTCAGACTTTAGCAACTCATTGAAAATTTAGCTAAATTCTTTCCCCCTTTTGACAGCTCTGCCTTTTTCCTGTGCTCTGCTACAGGTAGGCCATGTCCACATCCCACTTTTAATGCGTTGAGAGACATAATGATTTTGTGTATCTAAGCTTATTCTTGTTTTACAGTGGGAGCAATACTCTTTCCAGCTTTCTATAGCCTAAATGGAAGCCAGAATCACCCTATGAGTTTAAGTATATTGAGAACTCTTAAATTTACATTTCTAGTCTAGACCACTCCCCTGGATTCCAGACGATATATATCCAGCTACCTGCTGGACAGATCTACTTGTATGGTTTGCCTTAAAAATTCTAGGGTGGCCCCCATGGTCCCCACCTTCTAGTGTTTATGTCTTTATGTAATTTTCTCCCCCTTGAGTGTGGGAGGGACCTGCGGCTTGCTTCTAACCAACAGAATAAGGCAAAGATGATGGGGCATCATTCCTATGATTAAGTCACATTTTATAGCATAGGAACAGGATATCATTCCCTTGATTATGTTATATTATGTAAGACTCCGTCTTGCCAGCACACTCTCACTCTCTTGCTGAGTTTAAAGAAGCAGGCTGCCATGCTGTGAACTGCTTATGGAGAGGGCCATGTGGCAGCAAATTGCAGTCAATTTCTAATGGCTGAGGGTGGCCCACAGCCAACAAAAAATTAAAGAGTTCTCAGTCCTACAGCTGTAACAGTGAATTCTGCCAACAACCTGAGTAAGCTTAGAAGTGAATTGTCCATTCTAGTCTCCAGATAAGAAGCCAGCCCTAGCCAATATCTTAATTGCAGCTAGGTGAAACTGTGAAGCAGAGAACCCAACTAAGAAGTGCCTGACCCTACAGAAATTGTGAGATAATAAATGTGTGTTGTTTTAAGCCACTAAATTTGTGGTACTTTGTTTTGCAGCACAGAAAACTAACACAGATAGTATCACAAACCTTACATGCCCAAAAACCAAATTCCTGATTGCCAACATTTCCCCAAAAAGAAAACAAAGAAGAAGAAACAATGTTTCAGCATTGTCCATCTCAATAAATGGCAACTCCATTCTTTCTTACAGTTATTGAAGTTAAAAATTATAAAGTCAATCTTTTTTTCTCTAAACTCACATCCAATCCAAAAGCAAACGCTGTTGGCCTCACAACCAAATTATATCCAGAATCTAACTTTATCTCACCACTACCACTGCTACCACCTTGGTCCAAGCCACTAAATGTCTTTCACGCACAATTAGTGTAACAGCCTCCTAACTGATTTTTCTGCTTCCACTCCAAAGCAGCTAGAGTGATCCTATTAAAATATCAGTCAGATAATGTTTTTACTCAGACCACTCAAAAGGCTCCTCATCTCACCGAGATTAAAAGCCAGAAATCTTCTAGTGGCATACAAGGCCCACATTATCTGGCACTCTTACCCTCTAACCCCAAACCTCTCTGCTTCATCTTGTGTCCCTCTTCCACCACACTGGCTGCCCTGCTGTTCCTTATCCATGCCAAGCACATATCAGTCTCAAGAGAGTTTATAATTGCTGGTCCATATAATTGTAGAGGTATTCCCACAGTTAGGACTTCTCTGATCACCTTATATAAAAAAGCAAGTCCCTGTCCCCAACAAGAATTCCCTATCCCTCCTACCTGGCTTTATTAGCCTCCACAGAACTTATTACCAACTGATGTCTGTTTTATTCTCCCCAAAACTAGAATAAATTCCACGAGAGATTAGACTTTTGTTCACTGCTATATCCCCAACTTACACTGAATGACTGAATAAATATTACTGTATTAGAGACTGTTTCCTTACAGAATTTAGAGTCTAATAAAGTAGTCAAGCCAGAAGAATTTGGATACAAAGTTAGTGAAATTATTTTTTAAAAAATCACTGTAAAATTATTTACCACCTAGAAATGTACTTATTCTATCACTATCAATATGCTTCTGAGGAAACATGGAAAACATTCACATCTAACCAAAGTAACTAAAATGTGTAAGCAAGCCAACTGAATTAAAACATTTCTCTGAAGGGCTCTACTAGCAGAAAGGTAACTAAAAACCTCTGTCATTGTTTTTCCAACACCATCTGGAGAAGACACCATTATTCTTCACAGATAAAGCCAAATAATATAGAAGGATGCATCAAGCTTGAAGGACTAATCCTTTAAATCTTTAGGTTCTCAAACTTTGTGGTCTCAAGACCCTTCTATACTCTTAAAAATTATTAAAGACCCCAAAGAACTTGTATTTATGTGGGGTTTTTATCTACTAATACTTACATTTAAAATTTAAAAAGAAATTTAAAAAATATTTAACAGTTCATTTTAAAATAATGGTCATAAATCCATTACATGTTATAATGTACACATAAATAATATATGTTCATTAATATAATTAAATATCCCCCAAAAAGTTAGTGACAGAAATGACACTGTTTTACATTTATACAAATCTCCTTAATGTCTGAGTTAACAGAAAATGGCTGGGGGAGGGGATAGCTCAGTGATAGAGCGCAGGCTGAGCATGCAAGAGGTCCTGGGTTCAATCCCCAGTACCTCCAATTAAAAAAAAAAAGAAAAGAAAATGGCTGAATTTCTCTTATCTGTTTCTACGTTAACTATTTGCCGTATGTTGTTTTGGTTGAGATATACGAAGAAAGTCTGGTCTCACAGATATGTAGTCAGAAAAGGGAGGAGTGTTTTAAAGGTAATTGTGTACATTCTTCTTTGAAGCCACATCAAAACTCGACAGGTTGTAGTTTCTTAAACGTTGTTTGCAATATACAATCTGAATTTTGTGTATTCTGTTAATATTAAAATCCAATTGGTCTGTCTTGCACTCTGAATGGATCTTATAACATGCATGATTTTGTAATACAATTTTATAAGTAGAAAGTCAGTAACTACTGGGAAGCTGTCAAGTTCACGATGGTGAATACAAGTTTTCCAAAATTCTAATTTTTGCTTGTAAGTTCAAATCTTATCACTGGCTACAAATTCTGTCAGTTGTTTTCCCTGAACTGGGTCAGGTGCATAGATCAGAAAATTTGAAATTTTAAAAATATCATCAGAAAAAAAAATATCATCAGGTTTGCAATATGCATGTCTGTCATTCAAATTCTCTAATGAATATACTGATTTTCCAGTTCAACAAAAATATTTCCTACATATCCACAATACATCTACTGAATTAAAGATGGTTTACCTCCTAAACTTACTTAGTCTCTATTTCCAGTTAGCCCAAAGAGCCAAATAATTTTTCATTTTTCTTATGCAGCAACAAAATTAATCTTAGAAAAAAAATCTAAATAATCATGCACCACATAAAATGAAATCTACCTCTCCAAGTTTTGGGAAGTGTATACATATTAAAATGCTAAATATACTCTGTATAAAAGAAAACAGAACTGAATGACCTTGACAAGATACTTAAAGTATTTCTTCCTTCCATACATTTCTACATTTTACAGGTTTTTTTGCTTGGTTCTTTTTTTGAACATTAGTAATTAGAGATGTGAAACAACAATTAATCCATGTAACAAATATTCTTAACTGGTTCCTTACCTGTTGAGCAATATGAGAAATATGAGCTCCCTGAACTGTTGAACCAGACTGAGGTGCTGTTTCTGAAGTGTTACTCTTGTGAGAATCTTCCATAATCAACTGTAAAGGAAAAAAAGTCAGTTAAAAGATGCTTTCTAACTTCATTTTCAAGAAATCTTAAGATACTTCTTTTCTTAACATGCATACTTTTTCAATGGAACAAGACAAAGCTTTTGCAGGTTGAGCTCAATTTATCCAGACTCAGTAAGTTCCTACAACTCTGCTCTGGGTGTGTAGTGACCTAATGATAAGATCTTTAAAAATGGCAAATAAAAAGTGCTAAAGGGTATAGATAGTGTACTCTAGAATTGCATTAAAAATTGATAACTTGGTTGCCTTTATGGAAGAGAATTGGTAGCTATGGTTCAGAGACAGAAAAGAGGCTTTTCCTTGCATCTTTCTTTGAATTTCTTGAATTTTGATCCACATGAACACATTTAAATTTAAAAAATGGTATATGCATATAAATTACTGCGACTAAATTTTCAAATGTTATCCCACTCAAGAAGTATGATAGACCAAGATGGCAGAGTAGAGGGGCTCACAACTCACCCTCTCCCACAAATACACCAGGAATTACATCTACAAACCAACTGAATCGCACAGAACACCTACTGAACTCTGGCAGAGTGTCTCTCGCTTTGAAATACAGAAGAATTCTCACAAAATCCGATAAACAACATACTGTATAACACAGGGAACTATATATTCAATATCCTGTAAGTTGTGGTGAAAAAGAATATGAAAATATATGTATGTATATGGATGACTGAAACATTATCCTGTACACCAGAAATGGACACATTGTAAACTGACTACTTCAATAAAAATATAAAAATTTTAAAAAATAAAAAAAAAAGAAGTGTGATAGTCTTTTGTCCAGTGACACAAGCATTCTTTTCTACAGTCTAGGGAACAGTTTCTAACTGCATATATAGTTTAACATGAAGAATGTACTGAGCAAGGATTGAATAAATTAGTAAATAAGTCAATCAATCAACCAATCAATCCACACCTATGGAGGTTCTAAAGATCTAGATAATGTAGATAATCAACTGCAGGACATGTAAGCTGGGTATGTACGATTTTGTATCCTGCTTTCATTTATCACAAATATTTTCTAGATTTTAAATAGAAATATATTTAAATGCTACATAATATGAACATAAATTTGTGTATTACCAAACAAAACAAGAGATTAATATATTTAGTATACAAAGATTTTTCTATAATTAAAATTTTTTCCATAGAATATATTCCAAAAAGGAGAATTACTTAATTAAGGAGTATGAATATTTAAGGTTTCCTGAAAGAGTTAGTCCATTAGAAGCATGAGAGAAAACAATGGGATTTTTAAGTCATTACAAACATAATAGGTGAAAAATGGTACATTGCTTTATATTTCTTTAATTTTCCATTAGTTGTGTAAGCTGTTCATATTATTTGTCCATCTATCTACCGGAACTTAGTGTTTTCCTTATTAGCCTATATTATTTCTTCATATAAATTTTATTTCTATCATTTTGATACAGTTTTCCAATATGACAACTATAATAATAAAACTTAAAATTTTGACAATTCCATCCAGTGTTTCCTTTGTTGTTTCTTCAACTGCTTTTAAGCTATATACAGTCCCTTCTTTAGGAAGACTGCAGTGATCTCTAATCTACACAAACAGAACTATAATCCCACAGCCTAAACATAGAGACAGCATCAAAGATGGAATTACATACTTTCTACATACTCTCTCTACTGAAAATGACTTTTTAATCACTCCATTTCAGAAGACATAATATAGACCAGAGAAGGGGGGGGGGAAGATGTAGTGCTAAAGCATTGAAAGAAACTATAAAGGTTTTTTTAAACCTTGTTAAATTACTGAAAATGATACTTTTCTGTTTCACTGTGACTCACTGATTTTCTTATTAACAATATTATTAAGAAATCCTATATCTAATGGAAACTAACATGATCAACAAAACAACACACATTTCCTAGTAAAAGCCACTACAGTCAGCAAATAACATTTTGGACAATTATTACAACCATATTTCCAATGGAAAAGAAGATAACCCATTTTCTATGTTTTTTTTAAGAGACATCAACTAATCACCTCTTTTTTCCCGAAATGAAAGCAGTCTTACAGTTTCATCTCATTATAAACAACACACACACTCTGCATTTTTTAGTGATGTTATCAGAGAATAACCTTTATTTGTTCACTTTTTAAAGCTATTATTCCTAAAATTAAGGTTAAGATTAACAATCTGTTAAAAACTTGCTCAACACAGAATTTTATGTGTACAAATGCACTTTCTGTAAAAATAAAGTAAGCTACAGGCAGCAGCTGGAAGCTGAACAGGAAACAATCTCATGTTGGGCAGAATCACAAGTGGGCAGTGAAACAGTTTCAGAAGTATCAATAGGAATGAATTTGGGGAGCCAAGAAATCACAGCAGGTGATCTTTCTGACATATGGAGAATGTAAGTAAAGGCATGGCACTTTCAAACAAGCTTGCTAAGAACTTTTTTTTATGTATCATCTGCTGGATTCCCTATATGAGAGCTGGGTAAATTGAGCTTCAAAGAAACCGCCATTTCTGTGGATCTCACAATAAGATGTGAATGCACAATCTGAAGCCAGAAGATTTAAATCTAAAATCCATGTTCTTTTATTCCCTCTTCCAGCAAAACCCTCACATCCCCAACGTGTTCACCTGACAAACTCCTAATTTTCAACTTTTACCCCAAACATTACATTCTGTTCTAGGTCTTTCCCGGCTGCTCTAGGTCCTTCCTCCCTTAATGCTTCTTCCATTGTGCCTTAAAGATATTTCTAATAAGGTTTCTTAACATTCTGAACTGCATTTATTGGCAAGTCTATTTCCCCCAGTCTTAAGGAGCTTAAGAACAGGGCCTGTATCTTGTCAATGTATGCTCTGTGCCCTCACGTATGCAATAAATAGTAAACATCAACAAACACAGTATAGTATTCTCATCTGATGAATGAAGAGAGCTTAGTTTCCTCACTTGTAGATGATGCTGAACTGTGATAAGTTTGAGGGCAAGAGGGCTCTTGCTCAACATTCCACAACTGAACTCATGATCTCCCTTAAAAATTGCTCCTATTAGTCATACTGAATTTCTTCCAGATCTTAAAATGTGCCTCCTTTGCTTTCTCTCATCTTCAGGCTTTCACATATGCTATTCCCTCTGCCAGAAACACTACTCCTTTTCATGCAGCCCATTCCTCTGAGTTATTCTTCTAGGCAAACTTTCAGGGACTCCCTTAGACCGGTCTAGAAGCTTTGGCTATGTCCCCACAGCACATGTTCCCATCCTTTTACCGCACTTATCACAGTACCGTAATAACCTGTTTTCTGTCTCCCTACCAGAATGCATGCTCCAGGGAGTCAAAGACCACATCCTGTCCCCGATGTAACACCAATACTTAACATTCATTGCTGCCGAATAAACCAATATGTTTAGTTGGCTTTATCTACTTAAAACTGATAGAAATAATGGTTACAGAAATATTTTTAGACAATTACTTCAAGCCAGCTTTAGGACCAGAACAATTCAGGCACAAGGAAACAACCTACTTTAGAGTTGAAAATTCATTAGTATAAATAAATGGGATGACATGTGGAAAAAAAAAATTCTGAAAGGACTACCACCTACTGGTGATACAGTAGTACTACATAGATGTATCACAAACGAAGCCGAATCTTAAAGATAACTGCAAATAACACACCTATTTGATTTTAGGGCTACAATACTGATGATAATCGGGACACTGAGAAAACTGCACATTATAAAGTCTATAGGAAAAATAGCACTTTAATAAAACTGCGTATTTCTGTTGATAACGAAATTCTCAGGATAAAATGCATTTTGCGAACATAAGCAAACATTACGAACAAACTCATCACAAACGAGGCCAGTATGACAAGACGCTTCCAAGTCCTAGCTAAAAAAGCCTCAGAAATGTAAAGGATTCTAAAGACTATTACTAGCCCAATCACCACTCCTCAAAAGCTGACGAAACGGCTAGTCAGAAACATCTGCAAACATTTTAAAGAAATCAAGCGGCACGCTCCACGGCGTAGTTGACTCTATGAAATACCAAACTTAGGTCTGTGATACAGGAGAAAACCAAAGAGAACGTTTTCTCGGTTTGACCGTCCGTCCAGAGATAAACAGGGGACCTTCTGTCACTCCACTCTCCTCGCTTGCTGGCTGCACCTTTCCATAACTGTTTCGTGTGTTGTGACTATTCTACCATCTGTCTCTCCCCTCGACTGGAAGCTCCCTGAGGGTAAGGGCTGGTTCTGCCCTTCACAGGGACCCGGCCAGGCCTCATACCCCGAAGGCCCCCCGGCGGAGACGACCGGTGTCCGGCCGCGCTGGGCGGACGACGCGCGGAGGCCAAGGCCACGCTGCCCTCCCCCGGCTCCCCGCCCCAACCCCTAGACCTTCGACGGAGGGCGCTCGCCTGGGGCCGCGGAGGGGCGGCTTCAGAGGCGAAAGCCACCCCGCGGCGAAAGGTCTTCGGTTTAATTTTCATTGGGGGGGCGGGAGGGAAGAGGAGACCGCTGACTGAGGGGCACAGGGGGGGGCCAAAGCGCGAGAACCGGAAGCGCGCCCGGCCGGGGGAGAGCGGGCAGCCCCTCCCCCTTCCGCCGCGCGCCCTCCGCGCCCCTCCCCCACGGCGGCCGCCCCGCGCGACCCCCACCCGACCCGCGACCCGCCTCGGCGTCCCCGCCGGCGCCGCGTCCCCATGCCCTCCCGCTACCGGGGGACCCGGGAACACGTCCCCACCCCCGCCCCCCGCTTACCTGTGGCTGCCGCCTCGTCGCTGTCCGGGGCGGGAACTTCCACTCCCCCCTCCCAGGTGGATCCGAATTCACTACCCACTTCCCCACCCCTTCACGCGGCGGGGGACGTGCCTCTTTCTCCGGGGTCAGACGGGGCGGGGAGAATCAGTGTCACTTAACAGCCAACTGTCCTACGCTACCGTTTCCTCGGCAGTCAGGGCCGCCACTGGCGGCATGATCTACACCAGGCCGGGGGCGGGGGAGGGAAGGGGGGCAAAACTGAGTAAACGAGCGTGGGGGGCGAGGCTAGGGCGGTCCCTCCGTGCGAGCCGCCGTCCTGCGTCACCGCGTTGCGCACGTGACGCGCCGCCATCTTGTGCCGCGGCTCCCCGGGACGGCCAGTTTCGCGTCCCTAAGGCGCTATTCTGGCGAAAGTTAGGGGTGAAAGTTACCTGTGGTTCCTTTTGGCTCCCGGAGCTCTGTCCCCACTCTTCTCACAAGTTGGTTTCCGGAGGTCAGCACCCCCTCGGCGGTGTCAGGAGGCCGCTCGCTGCGGGGGGGGTTTTCTACGCTTAGCGGCGTCGCCCTGAGCTCAGCTTCTCGTTGCTCTGGCCCAGAGCTGTCGTCCCTGGCCTTGACCCACGTCTGACCTATCCCCTTCTTGTAGACCAAAGCGACCTGAAGCTTGAAGACCCAGGCCTCACCACCCAGACTAATTTTAATCCCTTTAAACTGCGCAGAGTTGTATCTTTTATCCCAGGTGAAAGGATTAAAAAACCACACCCACTAGGTGCCGGTGGGCTGTATTTATCCTAATTGCTTAACTAGAAACAAGTTACAGACAATAAAATAAAATCACAGTCATTCATCTAATACATTACAAAAACTTGAAACTATTTTTTAATGTGTCTGCCTTTTTGGAGACGGAGTTATGGATTATTCCGATGCATTATGCTGAATTTTTTTCTTTACCCATTTCATTGCAAAATGTTCTTTTCTGATTTTATAATGATAATAAACAACAAATGATCAACCTTTTAGTATGCTCTTAACAAAAAGTTCTAGAATTTTTCTGAACTTTCACTAGTTTGAGATTGCCAACGTAGGAAACTGATACCGTGGATAGAGCCCTTCCTGGTTTGACCTTTAGGGCCAGATTATGTGATTTAAAGCTCAAGAGTTACTCTGCCAAACAGCCCTAAGAACTCACTAATGTTTACCCATTGTCATTCAGTCAGCAAACATTGACTACCTATTAAAAGGTAACTGCCCTTTAGATTTTTGATTAGGCAAATTACCCAACCTCTAAGTGTGTCTTCTTACCAAAATTGGGAAAGTGTAATACTCATCCCAGGTCTCAGTGTTATTTAAAAAAATCAAAATATTATATATCATAGGAAAGTAAAGTGCCCTATAAAGGTGAGGAGTGGAGAAGAGGTTCTCAGACATCAGCCTTTTCTTATTAACAAAGCGCAGTCATTAAAGAACCCAGAATATTAATAGCTGCAAGGCTAGTTGTAAATTTGTTATTCTTTTCATGTTCGGTTGTTTCTTCCTTGGAAGACAGAATGCTTAACAAATGATGAGTACAAGAGAGGTCGGAGGACTGAAAAATGTTAACCATCAAAAGAAACTAAATTTTACTGAAAACTTCAAAATGCATATGAACTGCCCCTTCTTTAGCGCCTCTTCCACCTGTAAAGCCTCGTGAGTTTAAATCAAATATATGCTGTGCAACACTGCCACTCACAAATATTTCCACTGTCCATGTTTCTTTCTCATGCAAGAATCACAAACTGTACCTACCAGTCTTCTGAACCTTGAGGAATAATTGAAGAACAAGAGAAAAAAAAGTCTGGGTTATGATGCAGGTAGTTCTATCAAAGAAGAAAGAGTTTTATAAACCAGATGGACAGGTCTTTGACTTCAGAAGTAAGGAAGCAGAGTGAAACGAAACGTAATTTTCAAGAATCAAAGGTAATTGTTTTAAAACAAACTGGTCCAGCCAGTGGTGGCACCTCACAGGCTCTTCTGGACCAGTTTTCTAGTTAGGAGAGAGGGATGTTGTAATGAAATGGGTTTAATAATAACACTATTCTGTGGAGTTTTGTAGATTGAATGAGTTTAACACATGTAAAGTTAAGACCCAATGCCTGGCACAGAATAAGCACTAAATAAACGTTGGATATTAGTATGTAAGATACTGCAATATAACTCCTGGAAATTTGACTGAAAACATGAAGTGGCTGCACATCCTGAGAAGCCTCATGGGTTAACAAAAAGACTGAGCTGGAGTGGAGGACTAGGGAGCTGTGAAACAGTATCTAGAACAGGTCACCTCTCAAAAGGCAGAAAATGGTTAAAGCTAGTAAATGTAAGCTTTGTGGTCTTAAAAAATAGGCTTAATGGTTTCTGTTTCTTTTTGTTCTGTCCTTTTTCAATACTCAAGTCTAAACACACAGGAAAACCTAACCAAGGATAGGTCTTAAATGCCTCTGGGAATTGTATGAACTACAACTATACCACCATAGCTAACACTCCTATAAAAGGGTTGTCCCAGATAACTTAGCTCTGAAACTATTTGCTGTTTCATGCTAACTATGCTTGAATTGAACTCCTAGAACTAGTCTGTGAGGCCCTTGGAGTAGTGGACAACTACAGGGCTGTCCATCTCTCCCTCTTTTTACAGGAACTTCTCACTTCTCATCCATATCTTACCAGCAATGGGCACCCGACCCAAGCTGGGCCCTCAATCTCCCCTATGGAAACGTGTCTTTGGACAAAAATCAGTCTTTCTCTAGGCAAATGAACCTAAAGCTTAGGAGCTGTGTGATGAGCCTCTTCTATCTGCAAACGATACAGATGAGCTGAGAGAGCTACCAGGGGCTTTCTAGGCCCCAGTTCTAGAACCTGCTGCCTGCCACAGCCCTTAGGTTCCATGAACCACCCTTTGTCCTTACAATGAATGGCATGTTTCTATTTAAGCTTGCTTACTTTGGTTGCTGTTGTTTCTAGAGTCCTAACTAATACACTGGATACAAGAGAAATTATTTCCTTGTGACCTCCTCCCTCTCTCTGTACCTTACCACTACCACCTTAGTGTAAGCTACCGTTGTTTCTTACATTGTAATTGGGTTTGTTTATTTTTGGAGGAGGTACTGGGGGTTGAACCAGACCTTGTGCATGCTAAGCAATGCGCTCTACCGCCGAGCTATACCCTCCCCCTCTTACATTGTAAACTGCAGTAGCTTCCTAGCTGGTTCCACTTAGTAAAACACTGTAACAGTTAAGAACTGGTTATTGTGTTAGTTAAAGTGTATAAACAAACAGATTATTTACCTTCAAGATTATGATTACAGAGTTGTAGCAAGACAGCTTGGAACTGAAGTTTGGTTTATTGGTGAAATCTTCTTTATGTCGGTCAGAGCAGCCTGCAAGTACCATGCACTTTTATAAGCTACCAGGTAGTGATGCTCAGTGAGGCTCTGAGGGCAGGAGAGTCAAATCCTTATCCAGAAAAGGTAAGTCTACTCACATTAGAACAAATCACTAGCCCTTCTAGGATGGAGGAAGCCCAGTGTTGTCAACTCACTATTAAGTGGCCTGTTAGTCTCCTAGAAAGAGTGCCACCTTGGGAGCTCAGTGTTGGGCTCAATATTTAGTTGAACATTCAGAGACAGCAGTAGCTAAATCAGCCTTGGTAAGTAGGAGTCCATGCTGTTGGGCCTTTGCGTAGCCTACATCTCTACCATTGTAGCTATTCCATTCATGTGCTTATTGTGCCAATTCTGAGATGCTCCGTATGTGGCTGACACCAACCAGCCACATCATTTTGTCTATTTGGATATTCAGTGTCTCTCCCATGGTGAATTCTTTTTGGTGGTCATTGATACATGAAGCAAAGATCTTCATTCTTTGTCTTCCCTCCCCTATATCCATCCATACACCTGTACTCCAGACCTTGCTGTATCCAGTATTCCAGTCTTGTCTCTTTTTAAGACACTAACTACTGGCTAGGCTATTTGCCACTGCCCACGAGCTCATATATATTCTCACCTTGAGCCACTTCTCCTTCTACACAAAATGGGTGATCACTTTAATATCTGCCTATTGAGAAGATTTCCCTTGCAACTGCCTTTTAAAGTCACCCCTGAGAACGGCCAATCATCCCCACCTCCTCCCCATAAACCAAATGAGCTTTTTCCACCTGCTTCAGCAGGAGCCACCCCGTGCTCTGCTGTGGCCACAGGTATGAGCTGAGTGAAGAACACTGGGGCAACTGCAGTGGGTAACAGAGGGTTCTGGGTTGCCTGTGCATGCATATTGCTTGTATCCTCTGATCCTGCTTAGGCTTGATCCCGGGTGTAACATTTCTATCTTATGGTGGCTTGGTGTTGGGCCCATCTGACTTTATGATTTTGTGTGTCTGACAGAATCCAGACAATGATGGACAGTTCCAGATGCAGTCACTTTCCAAGTTTTTCATCTCCACCATGGCCCAGTACACCAGAAGCTGCTTTCAAAAGGCTTAGAATTCTCTGCTACAGCTGACATATTCTCTCTCCAGAATTTCAATAGCTTGCATTGCGATTCTCCCATTGGGTCTTGCCATAAACTTTCTACTGCTGCTTTTTCAACTGTCACCTCCACCACTATGGGACTGGCCAGATCATACGGCTCCAAATCTTACTTAAAGCTGTCACCTGGGATATCATCCAAAGCACTACTACTAGGCATGGAATATGTTGTCCCCAGAACCCAAAGAGGCCTACCAAGGGTTGTGCTTCCTTCTTTAAGAAAGAGGATGCAAGATGCAGTAATCTGTTTTTGCTCTTAGGGAATATGTCAGCATGCCTCTGGTCACGAGACCTCTGCATCTTCACAGAGCTGATTTCCCATCCTCTGGATTGCATGCAGCCTACCAACACCTTCAGTATACAAACCACTGAGATATAATTGACAGAAAGTCTAATTACCATCCATCACCACACATATTTAAATTTTTTTTTCCTTATGAGAACTGATTTTCTTTCTTGATTGGAATAGAAAGACACATTTGTCAAATCAATTGCTAATACCATGTACCTGAGACAATACTAATTTAATCTAGCAAAGATATAGGTACAACAGCTATAATCAGGACTACTATTTGCTTGAGTTTGCAGTAATGTACTGCTGTCCTCCAGGATCCATGAATTTCTGCAGAGTGAATTAAAAAGAGCTTAAACAGGGACCACTACCTCTGAATCCTGACATCTTTATGAGTGGCACTATCTCCACCATTCCCCACTGAGATGCAGTATTAATAGTTATTGACTTATTATCTTGGCTGCGTTGGGAGCAGTTTCATTTCTGGACTTTCAATTCTATTCATTGACTGATGGGTCTGTCCTTATGCCAGTACCGCATTCTCCTTATTTTAGCTTTGTAGTAGGTTTAGAAATATGAAAGTGTAAGTACTCCAGCTTGGCTATTCTTTTTCAAGATTGTTTTGACTATTCTGAGTCCCTTTCATTTCCAGATGAAGTCCAAAATCCGCCTGTCCATTTCTGCAAAAAAGTTCGCTGGGATTTTGACAGAGATTGCATTGAATCTGTAGATCAATTGGGGGGGGGGATATTGCCATCCTAACAATATTAAATCTTCCAATCTATGAACAAGGGGATGACTTTCCATTTGTTTAGATCTTCTTTAGTTTCTATCAATGATTTCGTAGTTTTCAGTGTACAAGTTTGCATTTTGGTTAAATTTATTAAGTATTTTATTCCTTTTGATGCTATTTTAGATATAGTTGGTTTTTAAATATGTTTGGAATGCTCATTGCGTTAAATAGATTTTTTTATTGATCTTGTATTCTGCAACCTTGCTGAACTCATTTAATAGTTTGTGTGTGTGTGTGTTCCTTAGGATTTTGTACATATAAGTAATTTCATCTGAGACTAGAGAGAGCCTTAATTTTTCTTGCCCAATCTGGATGCCTTTTTTTTTTTTTCTTGCCTAACCGACTTTTATTCAATGTTGAGTGGTGAGAACAGACTTTCTTGCAATAATTCAGTTCTTCTCTATTAAGTGTGGTCTAAGTAGTGAGTTTTTTCATAGATGGTCTTTATCAGATTGAGGTTTCACCTTCACCTTTGAAGGATGGTTTCACTAGGTACAGAATTGATTTTATTTTTTCCTTCCAGCACTCTAAATACATCATTCTGTGTTCTTCTGGCGTCCACTATTTCTAAAGAGAAGTTGACTGTTAATTGTATTGTTTTCCTATATGTAATGCGTCACTTTCCCTTGGCTACTTTTAAGATTCTGCTTTATTGAAATTTAGCAGTTTGCCCATGATCATGCCTAAGTGTGGTTTTCTATATACCACTTGGGGTTTCTTGAGTTTCTTCAGTCTGTAAATTTATGTTTTTCTGAAGCAGCTTAGAGTAATGGGGATGTCCTCAAACAAAAAGTCATAAACACACAAATGTTCCATCCCATCTTTCAAACGTAGTTATTTCTATTTCTGGGAGGGTTATCTAACCAAGTCAAGTCCACCAATATCATAAACTGGAGACTTCTACTATTGATTTTTGTGCTTATTTTGTATTCAGCAATCTTGCTAAATTCCTATTTGTTTAAATTTGTAGATTCTTTTGTATTTTTCTAGACTGTCATATAGTCTCCAAATATTAATGTTTTTCTTCTTTTGTACCAATTCATATAGCTTTTTCTTAACTATTAATTATAATCTCAATGGTGAATAGAAACAGTGATAGGCAGTAAGTTGCCACAGTCTTGACTTTCATGGTAGTGCTTGTAAAGCGTCATCATTAAATACTTCTTACTGTAGGTTTGTAATAGATGATCTATTAAAGTCTATTTCTTGCTTTGTTGAGTATTTTCATTAGTCACTGTTGAAGTTTATCTTTTTTTTACACTGAAAATGGAGGTTCAGAGAAATGAAAAAGGTCATCAGATAGGCCTCTACTAACTTCCTTCTGTCAGGATCTTGCCTCTACATAGCTTTATTTGGGGAAAAACAAAAAAAAGCTTCCTCCCCTAAAGCCTGTTCTCTGGATCCTCACCCCTCCTGCTTCCTCTGTGACCTTGCTTTGTCAATTATCCCTCATTGCTATATTTGGGAACTTTCCCTCTCTACTCAGGAACATTTTATTTCTTCCATCTTAAAAAAAAAAAACCCTCCCTCAATTCTACACCCCTTGTTTAACTACTATCCCACCTCTTTCCTTCCTATGTGCAGATAAAGCTTCCAGGAAGAGTAGCCTTTGTTCAATCACACCTCCCATCACACCTCTCCTGCACAAGGTTTCTGGTTCTGCCCCGACAGCTGCAATTGCATCTGCTCTCACCAAGGTCACCAGTGACTGCCTAGTGGCCAGATACAGCAGCTGCTGGCCAGTCTGCTTTACTCAGCTTCACTGTAGCCTTCAGCACTAGTGAGCACTTCCTCCTCTTTAAAATTCTTCCCACAATTCCTATGCCCAAGCCTTTTCTTGGTTTTGACCGCATCTCTCCAGTCATTTCTTCTCCAGTCATTCCTTCTCCATTTTGTGGATTCTTCTCCCTCTACCAGCTTTTAAATGCTCTTACTCCTTATGGCTTCATTTTTGAGCCTTTTCTCACACATGATCTTTCTTGGCACTAACATTCAATTCCATGGCTTCGACTACCACTTTTAGAATGATGTTTCCCAAACAACGAGTTCTCGGCCAGCACTCTGCTGGTGCAGGAGAAGTGTGATTCAACAGATGAACCTAAATATTTAGCAGCCTGTTGGACATCTTCGCTTGCATGTTCCATAGCACCTCAAATGAACAGGACCAAAATGGAGCACAGCATCTTCTTTCCCAAATCTATTCCTCCTCTTTCGTTCTCTATCTTGGTAAATGGTTCCACATCTACTTAACTCCCCAAGTCAGAAATCTACCAGAATAATTTTCTATGTTGCAAACCTGAACATGTTATTCCCTTGCTATAAACATCTCATTAACTCTCTTCGGCCTTCTGGATAAAAGTCCAAAATTCTTAGCATGACACATAAAGGGCCTTAGTGAGCTCTCCTTGGCTCAAACCTCCATAATTATCTTTTACTTTTCTCCCTTTAAATCCTACATCCTAATAATGAATTGCAAGTTCCAGAATATGCAGCTCTGCCTTCCTGCTTCTTGTCTTTATCTAGCTATCTCAGTCTTCAAAACTCAGTTCAACCTCCTCCAGGATGTATTCCTCACTTACCCTCCCTTGTCACTGGATTGGGTGCCTATCCTATTTGCTCCCACAGTCCACCTTTGCTCATAACCTTTAATACACTGTACTGTTTTCCTTTATCTTCTTGAGGGCAGTGACTTGGATGTTTTTCTCTCTCTAGCTTCAGTTCTTATCCCAGTTACTTGTGCCTAGTTGGGTAGGCACTCAAGAAATGTGTGTTAAATGAAAAAGGTTCTCAGCTGCCTGAATAGCTTGGACCATAATCCAAAGGCCAGTTTCAGTGTCTGAGAACATGCACAATTTGATGGAAACTCTCATCAAGTTTCCTGAAACCAGGAAATGGAAGAGCAAATGAAGTATCACTTTAGGAAAAGATGAAATCCAGCCCAATTACACATTAGAAAAAAATTAAAATTTTTGATCAATAGTTTAAAACTACCAAAAATGCCACATGGGTAGGAGGAAAACTAAGATATGACTGTTCCTGACAAAAGGCTTCCTAGTTTTAATAATGATTCTGCGTTGTTCCTTGATCTGGCCTCCTTGAATAGCACCGATTTGCTTTGACTTCGGATCTCTGTGTCCATTTTCCTTAGACCACTCCAGCTATCTTCAGGTCTTACCATCTGAAGTTAAATTAAAAATTAATTAATTCCAATTTATCAATGCTCCCAATGTGTGAAGCATTAAACACAACCAAGCATCAATATTTATTAACACAAGACAAAGGAAACACATTCAATGAGTTAATAGAACACTGTCCAGCCAGATGTTAAATTTAAAAATGTATATCTAGTCTAAATTCAAATAAATAAAAAAAAACTTTATACATAATTACACAGTACTATAGTTTGAATTTGACACTGGTAAATATCTTGACAGAAAGTAAACAAAACAAAGCATTTAGGACTAAAAAATTATTCTTATATCTTTACACTCTCTTCCTCTGGACAAATAACATGGCCCATCTACATATACCTAAACCAGAAATGTCATATGAATGATAAAGAAAAGGCCTATTGTGTATCTGGAGTACTGCAGCTTGCTCCAAATACTCTTGCTTTTAACATGAAAGCAGACAACAAAAACAACTCTAAGGCATAGATCATGTTGGAGTTTGAGGGTGAGGTGATAACTCCTCAATGCTTTAGTCTAAAGATTCCTGGATATTCAAGGAAAGTAATTTATTTGGCCAAGATATTGAGCACCATGCCTGGGGCAGAGACCTTAACAAAAAAGCTAAGGCCTCAGGCCCTTTGTTGATTCAACAAAAGCATTAAGCAAGCATTGCCCAGGGACTAGAGTTAAGGAGACATTCACTCCTATGACCAACAGACAGGCAATGGTCCCGAAACAGCCTGAGGCAGCACAACTTCAGGAAGACCTGGGACTGGAGGAACAAGGGCCCTTTAATAGGCAGGAAGGAAATAAAGACTGTGGATTCACTGATGCCCACTAACATGCTGGTCATTCCCAGGGTCTCACTGCTGCAGGAGATGGCACTTGTTCTGAGGCAGCCCCTTCCTCATCTATCTCGGTTACTTCTGTTGAGAGGCAGAAAGAGTTTTAAAAACTTAAAGAGGAACAGATTTCTCTTATGTGAAATGGGGGCTTCCTATTAGTTTTCTTTTTCATATACATGAAAACCCAGACAGAATGTCTTCCAGACTTCCAGAGTTTTGACAAAGCTGTTTCTATCAATAATGGCCTTTTGGGCCTGTCTCAAGAGTCGGTTCAACCACAAAGGTTCTACCTAATGTGGAAAGACTAAGAGCATTGTGTCATCAAGAGGAAGTTTTCTCACCGAGTCTGCAACAGACTAGGCATTAAATCTGCAGATGGTCCCACAAACACCTATAAGCTAATGACTAGAATCTCTTCCCCTTACCGGAGGATACCTTACCAGAATGACTGGTGCAGTTCCCCAAAGACATAGCTTGGCTTTCTTCCATTAGCATACTCTAGCTTTGGGGGATGGACAAAAGATAAATAAAGCAGCCACAAGGCAGAAAGCAAAAAAATGACAATAAATCAGAAGCCTGAGGAACTATAAAACTACATAATCAGCCCCTAAGTAACTGAGAGTTGGCCATACTCTGAGATTAACGGAGTATTTTATTTGAAGGAATGAGTATAGCTCCACACTGTCCAATATGGTAGCCAACAGCCACATGCGGCTACTGAAAACTTGAAATATGGCTAGTCCAAGTTGAGATGTGCTTAAAACATATTAAACTTCAAATATTTAATATGAAAAAAAGTAAAACATCTCAATAATTTTTTATATTGATTCCATATTGAAATGATAGTATTTTTGATATACTGTGTTAAGTAAAATATATTAAAATTAATTTCACCTGTTTCTCTTTACTTTTCAAAATGTGATTACTTGACATTTTTAAATGACAGATGTGGCTCACATTATATTTCAAGCAGACACCCAAACCTGTGTAGAAAAAATTATGAAGGAAATCCATAGAATAGACTCTGCCTATATTTTTTTTTCTGAGAACTAGTGGATTATGGAGCTAGAAGATCCTCAGGATTCCTTGCTTTGCTTACTGAATCATCAGAAATTGTTTTAAGAAAATTACTTTCCAGATAATCAGGCTGTTTCCTCTGTGGAGCCATATTGTTGCTAGTCACTGGGATTTCTTGTCCCAACGCAAGTGCTTTTTTTTTCTGTGCATCCTAGAACCTCTCCCATCATGTGTAAATTAATGTCATCCAAAATGCAGAAAAAGAGATCTGGAACTGGAAAATGCCTTGAGGCTTGCCCTCTGTGGAGAATGAGTTGGGAGAAAAAGAGGATTATGTCAAAAGGAGTCGGTAAAGTGGCTTTGAGTCAGGAGACTGTGTGAGGGCAGCCCCCCAAGAATGCTGCCGTGGCGAAGGGTCTGGTCTTTGCATTATAAACCTTATTCTCAGGGTAATTACAAGTCTTAAAAATTGTTTAAAAACATATTTAGTTTACATGATGTTACAGTGGGGTAAATAATATGTATTATTAAAATAGTCTAAATAAATATTTACACAATAGACCAGAGTGGGTCAAAGAGAACCATTCTGATTTAACAAGTTAACTCTGTTCACTTTGAGTTTTTTTTTTTTAATTTTTAAAAATATTTCTGTAAGAAAAAAATAATAAAATTCAACTATATTCAAATACATGAAGTATCAGACCAAAGAAAGGAAACCGAGCCGGAGGCCAAACTCAGTCCCAGGCTCAGTCCGCTTGGCCTGGGCACCGCCGTTATTTCAAAAGAGTTTCTTGCACCCATCAGACACCTCCCCTATTTCAGCATAAGTCTGGCTATTTTGGCAATCCCAATCAGTCAGTTCTGAGATATGTAGCTCTGCGCCCTTATGCCTCCATGTGACTTGATCCCACCGCCTTCCCAGACTATCACTACTGTCCTTAAATTCTCTGCCCTCGTGAACTGGAAGAACGGAGGATGCTCTTCAGTTTTCAGAAAGGAGAAGCTATGTGTATAACTGCAGACACAGCTTACAATGGGCCTGGAAAAGGGGAAATTCTAAATTCTTATGTAGTCACTTTAAGTGTGAAAGACAGTTTCAACATTGCGGGCCAGAGTGAGTTATTGCGATTCCTTAAAACTAGGTGAGCTCTAATGAATCTTAGCTTTTTCCTAACATTTTGATTTTTAAACTGAGATTTTCAGCTGGTAGAAATAGGTTGAATTCCTAAAAGCTTAAGCTGATTCTGGGAATGCAAGCTTTAAAAACAGACATAGGCAGCTTCCGTTTATACTAAATATATGCCAGCCAACAGAGACATAGTACAATGTGCAGCAAAACCTGCAGTCTGCACTTTTCAGTCACCTACTCCGTTACACTGCATCAAGAGAGCACTGAAATTCTCTCAAAGTAGAAATGTTTCTACTTTAGTTGTTACAACTATACAAGCCAAGTCTTCAATTTTTTAGTGAATTAAGTGTATTCTTATTTACATGTTTAAAACACTGGTCAAAATGTTTTACAGTCAAGAATTCTATATATAAAGTCATTCTCATATTCAGTGGGTTATTTGATTTGCTTATGGGTCAACTGGAAGTAAGCCGAGTAATTTCCATGTTAACAAAACCCGCAGAATGTCTAACTATGGTAAAATGGCAGAATACAGTACAGAGCGGGGAACTGTGTAATTCAGACTACCCTCTTCATGTGAATTCATTAAACTCCCTTACAAAATTCTAGAACAACATTAGATAAAAATACAAGTATATACAACAGATGAAAAAAATGTAACATGCATGTAATTGCTTTAGTAACGTGCTGCTCACGCTATGTCAAAGCTCATGACTAACAGGCTGTTAACATTTTTTTCATTTGCCACCACAGAATTCCCCTTTCCTGTGTGTCATGTGATTGCAGAATCCCACAGGATGAGATGAAGGATATAGTGTAGCATCTCAGCTTATTTCACACCGTTTGAAAGCTTGCTCCTAGTCACCAGTCTTTGGTCCTTGTGGTTTTGCAGGATGGCCCCTGTAATCCCCACAAGGTGGTCACATATTATAAGCCACATAGATGGGGTCTAACTGGTCAGCTAGGAAGCTGTCACGGAGGTGCATCCTCTGCTTCTCCCCTCTGGAGTTGATGGGGATAACACCTGGGTCCACCACCACCACGACGCCAACGATGAGGTAATGCTCTTCTAGGACCACGTTTGTCACTAAAGGAACCAGATCTAGGGCTTCCTGTTCAGAGCCACACAGTTCCACAACCACCACGAGCAAGTTGGTCCATGTGAACACGGCACTGCAAGTTCAATGACATTCAATTAACATATCATCTTCTACAGTGTCTGCCAAAGACTTATCCCCATGTCCCCAAGGACTGCCTTCTCCCTTGGATCCAAGCAGGAGGCTATCTATCAGCCACATCTGTAATACATGACCTTGTCTCTGTGATCACAGTTGATTACCTGAGCCATCTAATATCTCTTGGGAGTTTGGAAGTGGGATTGAAAGCTGTCAGCTGGTTGCCTAAACTGAGGACATGTACTTGAGTGCTTGGAAGTTCTGGGGTAGCTAGGTATACAGAGCATTTCAGGGAAAAGCTCTTCAGGGAGGAGAGAAAAAATGAAGTGGATGCCCACGTGGCTCTAGAGCGTGAGAAGATGGTGCTTCCTGATGGCCCTCTCATCCCTAGTTTCTATCCTTTTTTGAGATCCAGAGCTGGTTAGAGACTTTTAGGAACCTCTGAGATGGCCAGGTACTCTTCCTATTAACTCTCGTTTGCTTAAGTATTTTTGAAGAGAATTCTTGTTATTTGCAACATAAGAGAGCTTTAACTAAGATTATTACCTATACTCTTACACCCAACAGGAAGGGAGTCGGCCTGGCCTCGTCTGAGCTTAGTGCCCCTACAGGGTCCTTACTGTGCTACAAGGTAGAAGTTGCTTTATACTCAGTGGGATTGCTGGGTTAGGATGTATGACCTGATTTGTGGTAAGCAGTGTTAAACTGCCTTAAAAAAAATCGATCCCAATCGTTAAAGAAAAATGTACACAATATTTGGTTGCACCAAAAGTCAAATGTTTAAAATTAGGGGGTAACATGGCACCCAACTTCCCTGTGTTGTTCTTAAACCTCATGGGCATCATTCAGGTCTGAGGAGAAACTGTGACAAAAGCAAGATAAAGATGCTCACAAAGAAGTATCTGGAAAGCACGAACAACCGTTACAGAGCTGTGGCTACTTTGCACGGGAAAAAACACCCGAGGAAGGACACGCTGACTGAAATACGTATGGATTCTGTACTGTCAAGAATCCAGAATGAGAGACAACAGTAAAAACTAAGGTTTTGATTTTAAGGAATTAAAAAAAAGTTTTTAAGAAATTTTTTAGTCAACATGAGGCTGGATGACCTTTTAGCGGGATGATGTGGGGGGAATTCCCGCACTGAGGGAAAACTGCACCAGATAAGAATGATGACTCTTTTCGTTTGCTTACCATTTGATAGATTATGAAGCACATTCTCATTTGATCCTCCTGATAATCAGGAAGAAGCAGACAAGGTATCTGCAAATAAGCAAAGCAGCCTCCATGGGAGAGCTGGGCCTGCAAGCTGGGTCTTTTGATCACAAAGTCATGGTTCCCCTCCTGCTACACTGTACCAACTTGCTAGAGGCGGGTGGTTAGTTAGGTCCTTTCCAATGGTAAGAATCAATCATTAAAAAGGACTCAGACCCTCACTGGGTCCACGGAGCCTGTTTCCGTGTCCCCATGGCCTCATCTGCCACAGACAGATGAGACAAGAATCAGTGTGTTTATTTTCTTGTTGCCCTTGGAGATCTATGTCTGTAGGTGGCACCTGGTACAGATGGCTGACTACAGATCCACTTCAACCGACAGTATAGCCGAAGCGGGAACCTGCTCTGTGAAGGGGAATTTACCATTCGGCAATGCTCCTGTGGACCCGAGACACGGAGGTCTCAATGTCGATGGGGTGGTACCGCAGTCCTCGCAGCTCCAGCGTCTCGTCCAGAGCTCCCACCACGTACAAGGCATCGTGACGCTCTGATGGAGAGAACAGAGAGATCTGGTTCATCAGACATACTGAGTGCAACGCACTGCTGGGGTTAGGAGCGCAGGGTTCAGGCCGCTGGCCACGTCACCAGCTGTGTAGCCAGAAGCAGATAGATCACTTGGGGCCCTGAGATCACTTAAGGCCCTGAGCCCTGCTTCCTCTCTGTGAGACGGGGTAATAATAAATGGCTCCTGTGCCGATTAAATAAGATAATCCATGTAAGGGAGTTAATATTGATGCCTCGGGCATGGTACGGGCTGAAAAATATTAGCTATTATTATTACTATTATTATTATTATTACTACTACTCCTCCTCCTCTGTGACAGTAATTGTTCCAAGTGCTGGGGAGACAAAGATGACAAAACACAATTCCTGCTCTGAAAATACTTACTGTCTGGTGGGGGAAACTACACGCAACAGATGTTGCACTGTGGTAAGAAGCCCAGTGACCCGAGTGTGCCCGAGGGGTGGGGAGAGGATGACATGCCCCACCCTCAAGCTCAGCTCAAGGGTTCAGAGAGGGAAAAGCTGAAGCCTTGCTGGCTGAGCTTTCAAGGAGGAATAGGAATTAGCCAGACGATGGCTGTGGGGTCGGGGACGGAGGGGAAGATTTTAAGATGGAAAAGAAATGAACATGTGTCACTGTTTCTAGACGTCTTCAAGGAATCCATGGAGAGATAGTCCTGGTTATTAATAGGCTTGTGATCCAGCCAGGACATGGCAGAAATCTCACTCTTTTCTTTTTGTTTAAGAGATTTTATGCACATACTGTATACATTTATATCTACATAGGTACTGCATCTTGAAGAAGAGAGGTGATTTTACTAGGTCTACTGAATGTAGTATTTTCAGGAAAAAGTAGATGTCTGAAAACTTCAGCGAAACAAATGCTAGAAGCTGTTGGAGAGAGGAGGCTGAGGAAGGCCAGCAGAGTTCCCATGACACCAGAGGAACTCATAATGACTGTAGTAACAAAAACAATGGCAACACAGCAGTTAACAACTAGGAAGTGCTTTCTGTGTGCCAGGCACCTCTAGGCACCTGAATGTATCATGTCATATGATCTCACATCATTTTGACAAGGCAGGAAGCATTATTACTCCCCCTTTCCAGGTAGGAAACTGAGAGGTCCAGTGAGTGGCTCAAGGTCACACAGGAAATGGCAGAGGGAGGCTTCAAACCAGGGTGCAGGCGAGCGATGCCTCCCTCTTCTCTAGTATGTCGTTCTGCTTCCCTGTGAAGCACGGAGAGACTACGGAGCTGATCAGTGTGCAGCACGTGTGACAGGCGAAGGAGAAATGACCTGGCTCGATTCCAGCCATTAAAGCCCAATGAGTGATTTGGGTCAGTTCTTGACGTGCACCATACAGTCAGTGCTGGGGATCTGAAAATGGCTACTAATGCCATCAGGAAGAACGGCTGGGGGCAGATGGCAGTGAAGGCATGACAACTGGGCAGAGGCTGACTGGGGAGCCCGGGCGAGCAGTCTCACGTCCAGTGTGAGCCCCCGAAGGGACAGAGCACTCCAGACGTTGGCCCCTCCACGCTGACTCCCTCTCAGGGATTAGGAGTAGAGGATGAAAAGATGAAATACCTGTCCCATCAGGGCTGGAGGCAGCCCCACTGGGCAGAGGGTCTGCGTCCTGCCCGGGGCACCTACCCATCACCAGGCGCACGTCTACGACTGCCCGGCCAAGCTAACCCATGGTTCAGGGAGGCCAACAGGGCGCCCTGGTGCTTCCGCCCTAGGGACTCTTCGTGGGGCAAAGTCTTACTTCAAATGAATATAAATTTGTGTGTGGGTTCAAGATCACAGAAGGGAATGACTCAATACACACAGTCCACAATCCAAAGCAGGC
This sequence comes from Vicugna pacos, assembly GCF_048564905.1. NCBI lineage: Eukaryota > Metazoa > Chordata > Mammalia > Artiodactyla > Camelidae > Vicugna > Vicugna pacos. The sequence goes on from NC_132998.1 coordinate 11,957,732, forward strand.
TGAAGCAGGCCAGCCTGTGCCTGAGGCTGAAATGCACAGCAGGATGAGGGGGAAGAGCCGGTGTGGATGGTACCTCCGGTGGCTGCTGTGAGCTCAGTTCGGCGGACAAAACCCAGGTATCCTGTTCGAGCCCAGAGTGTCTGGGCAGCATCCCCAAAGCTGAGGCGGGTGTTGAAATGATCAGCTTGAAGAGTTTCACTGTCGTAGATGGTGTAGTAGCCACTGGCTGTGTGAGGACTGTTCACCCAAATCTACGACAAGAAAGGGGGACTGGTCATGCTTCACCAGTATCAGTGCAGTTCTCTTGGGACAGGTTACTTTGGTTTTTTAATCTCACATTTATATTAACAACAACGCAGTTGCAACAGTAAAGGCAGCCAACATTCATCAAGTGTTGACGACGCGCTGAACAGGGAGGGAGGTACTCCACATGCCTTACCTCCATCAATCCCGACACACACGACGTGACAATACGGTGTGTATGACTATTATTCTCACTTCACAGATGAAAAAAACAGGAGTTTAAGAAACTCATACCTAAGACACAGAAACTAGGAGACCCAGACCCATGTCTGGGTGGCTGCAGAGGCCGTGCTCTGAACCTGGAGGCTACGCTGCCTCCCTGGCTCATTTCTCAGCCTCTTCCAGCGTCTCACAGATACATCAATGGATCATTTCTGGGCTCTAAACTAGGTTATAAAGCCCCCAGGAAAACACTGCAGGGTGTCTGGATTTACGATATAAACAGCAATAGCCAACAACAGCAGTGACACCGGAATTCACTGTGTGACAGGCACTGTTCCATGTGTACTGCCGACAAAGGCACTGATGTATTTAACTGTCACACAATTCTACGAGGGACGTGCAGTTATTACTTGTGGGGGAGGAACCTGAGAGGTTAAGCAACCTTCCCAATAATGGGAAGCTGGTAACTGGCAGAGCCCAGGCCTCCTGGCTTCTGTACCTACGACATTCCTCCCTGGAAGCTATGGGTGAAATACCAGGGTCGCTCAAAGACTGTGGGAAGAAAAATTAAGTCTTTTAAAATATCTTTATACTAATACAAAATATGGATACATTTTGGAAGAGAATATAAAATTTGTATAAATTTTAAAAATTGTATTTGTGTCTCCTTCTAGTTCTACTCCTTAATAGGTGGGAACAGGTGGAATTTGTCCACTTTCTTTCTGAGCTAAGGGAATGTCAGTGGACAATCTGGGACTGGTTCTATTTGGGTGCCCAGATCTTCTCTCCATCTTGGTGTCAATTTCCCTCTTTGGTCCACTGCAGCTTGTGCCTTACAGAGAAAGATTAAAACTCTTGAAAACTCACAATGGGGGAAAAGCTAAACTCACAGTTTCACTGACTTTTAGAATATGAACATTAAAGTCTTTCACTGCTGACTTTTCAGAGTAAAGGGGAAAATTCTACATACCTCTCCAAGGTGAGAGTCTCCAACAGGCCCTTTGGTCTCGGGATTAACAATAACTACTTTCACTCCAGGTAAAATCTAAGAATCAAAGAGAACACAAAGACTGGCCTCAATTAAATGTAATGACCTCTAGGAAATGTAGTTACCCACCCTCCTTTCCCTCTGTGCAAAGGCAGGAGCTGAGATGGTGCTCACGGGACTGTCCTCAGTGGAGACAGAGGTTTAACAAGATTCAGCCTCAAAATCAGCCCCTTCTCATAATCTATCTTGCTCACTGGATCGCCTGAGAGCCTCCGCTCTGGGTGACAATGAGCGCTAGAGGCAGAGGGACCTGAAGAGCACGGGAGGACGGTGGCAGCTCTGCAGGAGAACGGAAAGACGTCCGCCCGGGTCCCCCTCAGGAGGGAAAAGGAAGCAGTGGTGCCAGCCTAAAGGATGGCTCAGGGCCTCTCTACATGCCTCAACCCCTCTTCTCATCTTGGGTTTCTAGCGTATGGTTCCTTGAGAAGCCCCACAATGATGATCTGGGCTCATATACCTAAAACCTCAAGGAAGGAAGAGAAGGGCCACTCCTGCTCGTCTGGACCAGGCACCTCACTAAAGCTCCTGACAAGATGGTAAGGTCACCCCAACTCCACCTCCAAGGGTTTAAATGGAGGAGTAAAACCAGAGTACACTCCCCATGGGCTCATCCATTGCTGCATACATTAGGCAGGAGCCCTTTATTCCTTACCAATTTTCCCTCTGCCTTTTGGAGTTACTAGAAGGGATTCTGACACGTTATCACCACCTCCTCAAAAGGATGAGAAACTTGACAGCTCATGCTGATTTGATTCTTTCATTAGTAAATTGTTCAAAACTGCCATAGACTGAAATCCACGTGTTGAAACCTAACCCTCAATGTGATGGTATTAAGAGGCAGGGCCTTTGGGAGGTGATTAGGGCTCTGCCCTCATGAATGGGACCAGTGCCCTTACATGAAAGAGACCCAGAGATTTCCCTTGCTCCTCTGGCCACGTGAGGACAGAGCAACAAGATGGCCATCTAGGGAATCTCTCATCAGAATCTGCTGGCTCCTCGGTCTTGGACTTTCTAGCCTTCAGAAGTGGGAAAAGTAATCTTCTGTTGTTTATAAGCTACCCAAGTCTATGGAATTCTGTTACAGCAGCCTTCTGGATGGACTAGATAATGACTAAATCTCTTCTTGAACAATTTAAAGCCTCATTCTAATCTAAGAAGTCACTCTCAAATATCTTTATACTCTCGTCCCCATTTTGATTTCTCTTTTAACCTTAAATATGTGTATGTCTTCCCTGATATTAAACCCCACCCCTCTATTTGCCACCCTATTTTTCTCCTTATAACACTAACAAAGGTAGAACTGGCTGTTTTTAAATGTTGCTCATCTCTTCACCTTTGATATAATGAACACTGAATTCTGCTGATCTGTCAAATAAGAATAACATGCTGATCGAATTAAAAAAAACTGGAAATTAAGAAGGCTTGAATCTAGTATTTTTCTTATTCATGTTCCCATATGAATTTGAAAGCATTGGCTAAGCGGAAATTGTTGAATTATCTCCAGATTTCAATTCAGTCTTGCCCTGGGCACTAATATATTATATGGCTTCAGGTTTCTTTGAAATGAACCACCTCTCCACATAGACTACCTTTCCAATGGTTAACTGAGCAAATTACCTTTCCAGACTCTGAGAGGAGCAAACTCTGGGGGGCACCCCGTTCCACAAGACGAACTCTGCAGAAGAACAATTCAATACTTACTATGTATGTGCAAGCCTTTAAAAAAACAACTGCATCATTTATACCACAGCTATACACTGCTTTCCCAAGACCTCTACTCTGTCTCTCCTCAAGCTAGAGCAGAGTATCTTAAACTCACATCACTGACATTTTGGGTCAGATATTCTGTTAGTTTTTGTGAAGGGCTGTCCTGTGCATTGTAGGATGTTTAGCAACATCCCAGGCCTCTACCCACTAGATGTCAGCAGCACCTCCTTGTTGTGACAAACCAAAATGTCTCCAGACATTGTCAGATGTCCTCTGGAGGGCAAACTCTCCCTGGGCTGAGAACCACAGCGCTAGAGATGCTCTCCTTGTGCAGGATGGCTCAGTGCCACGGGCCACACCGTGAACACAGCCCGAGTCAGAGGGACCCAGGAGAAGGTTCCAGAGCCCTCAGGCCAGGAGCTCCCCTTAGGACACAGCTACTATTCATTTGTGAGCTGATAAGGAGGAAGGCTTTTACTCCTGGGGCTCAGATAAAGTATTGTTTCAAAAACTCTACTCTGCCTCTTTATCGTCTGTCTCAGTTATTTTTAAACTGCCAGAGAAAAGCATCTATCCATTTTAGTTTAATTTATGTCAAATGTCACAAAACACCAGTATTACATTTTAATATTAAACAACAGTGCAGCAACTGTGGGAATTAAAGTTTTTTTCTTATAAATGTAAATCTTGTGAGCTATTAATAATGAAAATTAATTCCTCCTCTCCCCTTAAAGACTTTAACAAAAGGAATGAGGGAGAGAGCTGGCTTTCTTGAGGCTCAGAATTGTTTCTGCTCAGAAACGCTAGCAAAAAACAAGTAAAACAAATCTGCCGTACCTGTCGTGTCTTAGTGCTTTCAGATCTACATACACAGTAGTTGGATCAGGCCCTGAGGTTCCCTAAAGAAAAACAAATCAATGCATTATTTATTTAAAATTTAAATGAATGTTAGTTCCATATTTCACATTTTCAAATCAAGAAATAGATAATTTAGCCCCAAACATGAAAAATCTGAACTCTATTTTGAAAGCTCCCCCTGTCAACCAGAAGAGGCAAGGTTGCCGTCAACCTGGAAGAGACGCCTGGCATGGCTTTCTCCTCGTCCTTCTTCCCTCTCTTCCCCGCTTCTTCTCAGGAGAGTAGGCCAGGGGCTGGGGCAGCACTGAAAGGTTACCAGGCTGAGAAGGGTCCTCATCCCTGTGCTCAAAGTAGGGATGAGACAGACCAGCATCCATGCGATTTTCAAAACCAACATTGGCCCAAGCTGACAGCAAGGGGCCCATGACGGGGCTCCAAGGTTAAGGTGTCACGATGCTGCTCAAAAGTCACTCAACCATGGACACAGAGGACCAGAGAGTACCCACCCTTGTACACCACCTTCTTTGACTCTCACTCTTGTCCATACCTCCATTCGCCTAATTAGCCTCCAAGCTACATAAAATCAGACTCAGTTCTTTCCTGCTGTTTCAACCCCTTTTTGTTATTTACCCACCAAGATAACACAGCAAAGTTGCCATCTGGCTGGAGAAAAGAATACAGGCTTATTTGTGCTTCCTTTGCAAAAAAAGGTATAAAAGATGGAGGAGACTGAAAACAGAAGGTAACATAAATAAAATTCAAATAGGCCTCAGAAATCTTCTTGATTCATCGTCACGGACCATAACACCGCCACTGAGAGTAAACATTTACATTAGTGCTTAACTGCCGGGCATGGCTCCAAGCACCCGGCACCTGGAAACTCAGTGGTTCTACAGAACGACTCGTGAAGGATAATACCATCATCTTCATTTTACAGATGAGCAAAATAAGGCATAGTAAAGTCCAAATAAAAAGCCCCGAGTCCCACAGCAAGTAAATGGAGGCCTGTGCTCCGAGCCCCTCCCCGCAAGCAAGCTTTCATGACAGTCACCTGCAAACATATTGCTACATTGACTCTCGATCCAAAAGTGGTGCTGACGGCCCGAGGGGACAGACCGATGTCCTTAAAGAGCTTGGAGAAGGACTGCTGGAGGGCAATGCGGGGCCGCTCCTCAGCCACCACCACACACGTCCGGATGCAGGAGAGGTTGATTCCTCTGGTCTGTAAGACACCACACACAGGAGCCGGGGTTAGCAGGATCGTAAAGCACTGAATAAACATGGTTACTTCTCTACCTTTGTTCAAGGAACGCCAGGGAATTCTGTGTTCTCACCACAGATATCCAGAAAAAAGATACACCTTTTCAGAAAATACCAAGGCATTTCACCAAAACCATTACCCATGGTCAATTTGCTCATTCTTGATTTCTTTCCTCTGCCATCTAGAAGTCTCAGGTGCCAGTCAGACATATGATCACTGGATACATACATGAATGAGCTGCCTTATCTCTGGGGCAATTCCCAATCTCGAATATACTGAGGATGCAAATTCTACTGGGAAAAATCCTCCTGGAGGTCACAGTTCCCTTTCATCTTTACATAAAAGCTTTTCTATTCAGCCCCACCTCTTCTCTACAATATAAGAATCAGATTAAACCCTGAGAAAGTGCACTAAATTAGACAGTGGAAGAGAGGAACTTTCTGAGATTTACAAACCTTTTTTGGCTAGAAAAAAGCAGCCAGATCTGTCTGGCCAGCCCTACCAGGGTGTCCTCATGCCTGGACCATTTCTTTAAAATCTCTCAGGACTGGCTCCTTGATACAGCTGCTTCTTACCTTCAGCACCTCCACTTGGTTTCCAAGCCCCTTGGTGCAGAGCTCCATTACTGAGTAGGAGCAGAAAGTATCTCTTATTTTGTACTGGTTGACGGTGGCGAGCCAGAGGAAAAGGTTGTTTTCTAACTCCATAGGAGGAATTAAGATGGACTGGTGGCCTGAATAGACACTGCAATGAAGAAACACAAGAGCTGACATGATCAATTCATTCTAGGTACCTTGATTCCTAGAACACCATCCATTCAACAAATACTGAGTGTGAAGGACACTGTCGGGTCATATGACATAGGAAGGTCTAAGAATCAGTCTCATTCCTACTGAACTCACAAGACACAGTAACTATAAAGCAGGCTATAGAAGGTGCAGCAACTAAGACGGAGATAAAGGACATCAAGATCACAGAATAAAGAGCAAGTCGTTCAAACTGGGAACACAGAGGGGGGAGTGTTTCACCGAGTGGGTAACACTTGAGCTGAGGCTTGAACGAGTAGGAATTTGATGGTGGCCGGAGGAAGTGAGGATGTGGTGAGGGCACTCCGGGCAGAGGAACAGCATATGCAAAGGGACAGAGATATAAAATTACATGGTGTGTTTAATGTTGTCAGAAACAGTATTCCAGGGTGAAATACTAGAGCACAGGATGCCTGGGGGAGTGGGGAGAAGTGAGGCCAGAAGGGTCGGTACCAAACTGTGAACTATATTACATGAAGGACTTTAGCATTTACCCAGCAGACAGTACCTACAGCTTTAAGTTGAGGCAAAGCTGGCTACAAGGAGGAGGGACTGGAGATAAGAGTCACTGAAGGCTGAGAGACAGCAGAGGCTGCAACAGCACAGGTGCAAGAGGATGAGGGCTTGAACCCTGACAGGCCAGCCAGGACAAGATGGAAGGGATGGCAGAGTCCCATATCATATGTACTCTCTCCAGCCATGAATCCTCAACTTCCTGAACCTTGAGTACAGATCACAATCACTGGGAGCCCAGGAATCCTGTATTTAAAAAAAATACTGGACTTGTGGTCTTCACTTCTGGAGATCTAGGTTAGTAAGTCTAAGGAAGGCCCATTAATTTTTTCTAATAGACCCCTAAGTGACTTTTATGTACAGACAGGTTTAGAAACAACTGAGCCCAAGGATATGACACTCAATGGCCCGTGAGACATAAAAGACACGGAGTGAAGATAACGTGGGCCCCTAGGTGGACAATGCCATCTTAGGAAGGATGGTGACAGAAGGCATCTGTGAAGCATTCACAGAGATGCCCACCAAGGAGGCAACAATGCAGGTCTGAGATGAGGTCCCCAGGGAGGACAATGGAAGGAGGTGGGATCTGCTATCCCACAGGAAAGAATCCAGCCAGGACCCACATGCTACTTTCCAGCCACAAGCTGTCGCCCATCTCATTACATTCCTTCCTGCCAAGCCTAGCAGTGCATTCTGGCTGGGACAGCATGACATTTCACCCAAGTGTCATCCTTCTGCTTGGCTCTGCTTCTAAAATGAGGATTACAGGATGGAGCAAAGAAGAGGTAGTAAGATCACTGCCCTTTTATATGAGGCAAAAAGCTAACAGAAAAGAGCGGATACAGACCAAATCAAATGAACATCAAAGATATATTAGGTGCACAAATTCTGGAAACATCAGCATTTTACTGAAACTTTACCAAATTAAGGGAGCAAAGGGAAGGATGAGATGGTCATAGCCCCAAAGATATTCCCATGCATTCTGTTTCTTTGCATTTCCATTCCTACCTGCAGAGACACCAGAGTGCAAAGCCAAGTCCACAGTAAGGGTCAAGGCAGATGGCGATCTGCCGAGAAGAATACAACTCACACTGGAGCTTGATGGCTCTGCAGAGAGCATTGACTGCAGAGTGGGACATCTGGAAGGTAAGGAACATGGAACAGGATGGAACTGGTATCCCACAGGCAGAAAAAAACAGCTCTAATGCTAGTTCTGAGAAGCTTCGTTTTCCCCAAACTCCTCACAGTGATGCATATTTTTTACTACTTCAAAATGCCTAGTCTTAAGTCTAACTGAAAGTAACATATTTGTTTATTTGTCAATATTGAGGTTTAGGAAATACGAATCTCTGACTTCATACTGGCTTTCACTGTAGCTCCTACTGTCTGTTAGCTTCTACGCTAGGTTCAGAACACTGCATAACACAAATTCCTTGGGATAACTTATTCCGGAAGAGCCAATGCTTTTATTTAAATATAGCAGAGGCCCTTGATCCTCCGCCTACTGGTCTCTGGTATAACCACTTGGCCTCTACATCTGAAGTCCCTGGGGCAGTGGTCATCTCTATTTTTTGCAGACCTGGCATTTTACCAGCATCTAGTGAGAGAGTAAATATACCCCGACTACTCTACCTTCACTCCCGTAAGCATGCCAGTTGTGGAGACACTGAAATCAAGATATGCCAGCATCTCAGGAGTGGGCGGTTTATACAGCTGAGGTAACTTTTTCCTGGGTAAATCATCTGCAAGGAAAAGAAAAACCCGATGTCAACCCGACACACTGGAACTCAAAACTCATTGCTCTTCCACCGGTCTTCTGTGACTCTGCTTTGCCCAAATTTAGCTTCTGGGGTTTGCTAAAGCTCAGGCTTCTCATATTTAACCAACCAGATCACATGTCACTCCTAGAAGTGGGCTAGGGCTGAGGGCACCACTAGACAGTGTAAACAAGGAAAGCTACATCAGGTAGGTGTATTTACTGGAATACAGTAAATCAGTGAGGGGTAATATAACAGCAGTGGAAAACACAGGCTGAAGTGTTCAAATCCCAGCTCTGCTATTTATCAGCAATGTCACCTTGGTGTCATTTAACATCTTTGTGTCTGTTTCCTCATCTCTAAAATGCTAATAACACCTGCCCTTACAGAATTATGAGGACGTTAATTCACATAAAGCACTTTAAAACAACTCAAGCAGCTTTACTTGTTGTTATGCTGGTTTCAAGTTAAAGTTCATTATTTACAGTGTAGTCCATGTTACTGTAATTATGAACTGCTTTAAAAGTTGGACAGTTCTTCTCCAAGTTAACATGACAGATTTTAAGGATGATAATCTGGGAACTGTTTTCCTTTGCTCTTTTAGGATGCCTCTCTTCCCACCCAATTTGCTTTATAAGTACGTCAAAATCCAAGGATATCAAGGATGTCTCCAACCCCAACCATGCCTCCTCGATGGCTCCTTTGGCTTTCCAGATCAAGAAGTAATTCTGACATTGACTTTCAAACCTCTGTACCATTGGGTGCTCGTCTCTGGTAAAACCAAAGACTTATCTATCACCTTCAACTCACCTTTGTGTAAGGAAGGGCCACTCAAATGCCTAAAAAAGCCCTTTCTGTTGTCTGTGATTTCAGGTCTTCTTGAAATGTGACTGAGTCCAGTAACCACAGAAGGCCTCTCTACATCATTAACACCAACACAATCCATTTGTGGTATATGTTATAAAGGACTTTGCTTATGTCCTTAAGTCACAAATGTAAAAAAATCTAGTTTGGCATCTGGCACACAATAACCATAAATAGACATCATCCCTGCTTTCAAATCCATAAAAATGTTCCTGAGGTGGACACCATGTGACACTTACTAAAAACTGGTAGGGAGGAAATTAAAGGTTAAGAGGCTGCAAATGGAGCCAAACTGACTGGGTTTGAATTTCAATTCTGCTACTTAGTTAGCCTCCTTAGCCTCAGTTTTCTTATCTGTAAAATGAGGATAAAGCTAGAACCTATCTAATAGGGTGGGTATGAGGACAAAATTAGGTAATACACGTTAGATGACTGGCACATGGTAAGGGCTCAATAAAAAGCTGGACGTTACTATTATGATTGTGTGCTGGTGTATTACATTATGTCACTTAATCTTTACAACCCATGAAGCAGTTACACGTAACAGAGGACCAGGATTTACACCTTGTCTGCCTGACTCCAAAACCCACACTCTTCCCTCTACCAGACAGCCCTGTGTCTTCTCCCTCTTCTGCAGTAATGAAAACCATCTAAAATTCATACACTTTATAGTTTTCAAAGTATTTTCACAGTATGTTGCTTTAAATATGTGCGTCTGGCAAGGGTAGGCAGTGTTTCAGGAAAGGGCAATCTCAGACAAGGTTATACAGAAAGTAAGTACTGAGACTTGAATTAGAACCAGGTCTTCTGACTGCTAGTCCAGTGCTGTCTCTACCACATCTGGAAGTCAAGGATCGGAGCTTCTCAATATTTTATAAGGTTCCACATGTATACGGTCAGCTCTGGCATAAAAACCTAACCACAGTTTGGGGATGCCAAGAGTAACAGCAAGACACTTTCTGTCTCAAGGGTTCTAGCATATTGTGATCTGCTTCTCTGTGTCTGGTTGTTGCAGTATCCTGTCCTGGTAACTCCAGCTGAGCAGATATTAAGTTCTGCTTTTGTCTTAGCAGATGGAGTGGCTGCAACATTAGAGCTGTGTAAACACCTCTGGCATGAGAATCAAGGAAGCCTCAGGGAGTGAATGTTCTTGCTCCCTCAGTGGCTCTGGAGAGATCTCCCTTTCACCTGTGTCAATGATCATTGGCCAGGTTTTCACATCCACAGCTGCTGCCGCCTCTCGGGACCTCAGTAACCTCATTAGGGTCTGCGTGGTGAGAATGCAGGCTGCTTTGCTGACCTAGAAAACAAATGGACAAAAATAAGCACCAGGACGTTTAGCCCAAGTATAGCACCACAGGCTCGGCACATCACCCTGGGACAGGGCAGTACCAGCTTTTCAAAGAACACACACAGGACAATGGAGGTCAGTGTCTCCCCTCACATTTGTCCTGCAAATGTGACACTGAAGTAGAATGATGGACTTGTTCACAACACTATTTATTGTTTACCACAGCAATTCTCAAATACTCCACAGTTAAAATCTCAGTGTGGATCACCAAATCTCTTGATTTCAGGAAGATGGTAATAAAATAAAAACATGGATTTTGTAGTGCTCACGGAATGAGAGGTGTCAGAGGATCATCTCTGAGGGAGTTAGTGTTTGCAACAGTCCAGGGAATGGGGAAACACACTGGACATAGAACATATGTTGAACTTGAGGGACTCTGTGCTCTCGCAGAAACTAAGCTCTCCACACACCTGCACGTGGAAACACAAAGTTCCCTCACAAACTGTATCAGTGGAAGGAAGCTCCCTGCCCTGCTGCTCCGGCCTACTGTGCAGAATACAACAAGAGTGTTTTGCTGAATAGAACTTTGTAATAAAATCATCTGTGGTGAACCGGCTTTTATACTGCAGGCTCCAGCTGCTGACAAAGCACCAGTTCTTAGAGAAACAAATGTTACATAAATGGGAATTTTGCAACCCTTTGCTCTAAAGTACATTAGGATGTGATGCAGTACAGATTTATCTTACTTTCTCCAATTCTCATATCCTGCAGAAACTTCTATCACCTCCAGAGCAAGATTCAGATAGCTTTTAATATTACATCAAGTGAATTTTTAAAACGAACCAAAATAAAAGTGACCTGACGCTGGAGAGAATTCAGTTTGGCATATAAAATCACCTTGCTTACTGTGCAGAAAAAATACTAAAACATTTTTTTAAGAAGAAGGGAAAAAAAAAACAGGTTTTATGGGGAATTACTAATGACAGCTTCAGTTTCTTAATGTTCACAATAAAAATATAAGCCCGTATTTCACCGACAACTGCTTTCCCACATTCCTTCACTGAAAATTGCTGGTCATTTTGGTCAGATTTAAAAAAAAAAGAAAAAAAAAGGAGGTAGTTTTCAGGAGACAGATTTGACTTCCTGACTCAACTAAACTACAAAACTGGTAAAGATCTTTAGTTGTCTGACTGTGGATTTTACGAGATGAGGACAAGGCAAGATACAGCCGGTACTTACATCAACAATCATGCGGACGGTGGGCAATGTGGCTGTAAGGTTCTGAGCGTGAGGAGGCCGGACGGTCACAGGTATGCACCCCGCGTACAGGCAGCCATAGAACGCAGCGATTAACTCGATGCCTGCAAGACACAGCCACTTAGCGGCCTTGCGTCACTGAGAAACCAAAAGGTAGATTTTCCAAAACCACTTTATTAAATCATGTACCAGATGGATCAGGCCATAATTTAACAGAGACATTACCAAAAGAAATTTTTTAAATTAAGAAATTGAAAGTAAAGAAGGAAGCATATAAAACCGCTTAAAACAAAACAAAACAAAAACACAGAGAGAAGCCAAGAGTAAATAACAAGAAAGGAAATCAGAAGTAAAGACAACTCCTGAAAGATACCCAAGGAAGGTACCTGGACATCATTATTTGATATTACATAGGAGAAACAACTGCACAAATTAGGGCTGCTTCCTTTGGGAAATGTGAGACTAGGGGAAGGAGAGATGAGGAACACGTGAGCTTTCTTTAAATGTTCAGAAGGTGAAGGTTGCTATGTGAAGAGCAGTGAGTCGCCTAAGATGTCACTTGCACTCCAGTGGGTGCAAGTTTTAGGGAGAAAAAGGGTCGGTTGACAGGTCCACTGTCAGGACCTGGAGAGGGGCCTCCTCGGGAGGTGCTCTGCTCCATCACCAGGTGGGCAACGGGCAGGTGGAAGACAACCCCCCAGGAATAAAGCTGGAGGGTTTCCTGTACCAGAGCACCGCCTACAAAATCTTAGTATCAATGTAAATAAAATAGCACAGTAAGAATCGCAGAGTAAAATGAGGTTAAGGGGATAAAAGACCACAGAAGGCTGGATGCATGAATGTGTTAGGTGGTAGAAAAATAAAGAAAGGTACAACTCAAACATTTCACCTAAAATTTTGAATATTTACACCAAACTGTCATTCAGTAATTCTGAGTCCCTCTTGCTGTAAGGAGAAGGTTGCTAAATTAAACTAGAACATGGAAGATGAATGCAGTCATAATCATGGGACACTAAGCACCAGTTATAATGTGGAGAATGTGAAGTCAGAGTTCACGGACGACATGCTTTGGGAAATGGTCCCATTCCCGAACATTCCTAGAAATAACTGTCTCTTTTGAGTGTTTCCAAAAGTCAAGAAATCTTCATTCATTCATTCAGTGTTTACCATCACGCCAGGCACTGAGCTAAACAGTGGAAATACAAGAGTAAACCACAGACTCAGTGGCAGCAGAGCCCTGGCACTGCACAACTCTGGGGGTGGGGGGCGAAAGTTGGGGAGGGGGGAGGATGGTCCACCCCCCGATGAGCCTATGTGCATGGTATTCAGAATTGGGACATGCACAGCCCACATGGTCGCGTATGGCGGCCCTGAGCTCCTGTCCTCCTAAAATTTGGAGTCTAGTAATGAGCTTGTCTAGTCTACCGATTCAACACGTACCAGGTGGATAGAGCAACACCACATTGTCTCCTGCATTCAGATGTCCCTTATCACCAAGAACTGCCGCAATCCTCTCTGCTCGCTTATGAAGCTGAAGGCAGCTGGCTGTGCACACTGTAGTTCCCTTGAAATAGAAGTAGAAGCAAGTCGAAGTTCAGTAAGGAAGTAAAACAGTAACAAATGCAGCCAATTTGACATTGTATGAAAAGCTTGTGCTTGGTAGATTATCTTTTGCAAGTTATCAAATTCAGTGAGAACTCCCAAGCACCAAAAGATGTGTGTGGTATTTTCTTTTTCAAGGTTTGAAGGTACTTAGGGAACAGCAACATTAACTTAAATCAAACATAGGTATTTACAGTCTTATTTAAGGTAGCCTTAAGAATACATAGGAATTTTTTATTTACATGAAGAAATAAGAGCAGAGGGAAAATAAAGAAATAAAAGCAGGATGAGGGCAGGAGGGAGGTCAGGACGCTGGTCTGTGGTCAAGTACATTTGCTGTGTATAAAACACAAGTTTGGCTCGGAGCAGCAAAGATGTAAACAAAAACAGTAACAAGGAAACAGAGCCCATTAGCTGACAATAAAAGATTAACAGATTAGAAGATGGCCAACTATTCAGGGTCCTGAGAATAATTTCTCCTTCGGGTCTTCATAAGTATCCTTATTGTTAATTCAAGTTTCACTAAGCTGGGCTTTTTGAGCCCCTGTTCTTTTGTAAGTATAACACACAAATGAGAAAATGCATGAGATACAAATGTGCAGCTTGATTATAAAAATTATAAAACAAGCAGCTGTGTAAGAACCAGCGGGACAAGAAAAAGACCACTGCCAGCAGCACAAAAGCACCCCAGCAGGGGCTCCCGCCAGCCCTCACCTTCCCTCCAAAGGGAACCACTACCGTGACTTCTTAATACTGATGGCTGATTCTTTTTTCTTTATATTTTTACCACCAATGAAATATTTGATGTTCAAAGAATTGCACCGTACACATGTATTTTTGCTTTTTAAAATTTGTTTTGTTTTGTTTTTTTTGGGGGGGTGTAATTAGGTTTATTTACTTATTTTTAATGGAGGTACCGGGGATTGAACCCAGGACCTTGGCACGCTACTAAGCATGTGCTCTACCACCACTCTATTCCCACCCTGCCTCATACATATGTGTTTTTGAGCTTTGCTTTTCTCTCAACATTCTGTTAAGAGTCATCTATGCTGTAGCGCCTAGGTATATATAGCTTATTAGATTTTATTGCTGAATAGGATTTAATTATATGAACATGACAATTTATTCATCCATTCTACTGCTGATGGACAATCCATTCCCATACATGTATCCTGGTGCACAAACGTACGCGTTTTGGTCAGGTGTAGACCTAGAAGTGGAACTGCTGGGTCATGGGGTATGCCTACTTTCAACTTGACCAGATAAAACCAAATTGTTATTTGTCTATCATGCCAGTACCACACTATCTTAATTACTGTAACTTTGTAACTCAAAAAAACTCACCATAAAAGCAAGTTTACTGAGCTGTTAAAAATAACTTTAAAATTTTATTAATATAAAGCAGTACATGCTCAATACAGAAAATATGGAAAATATGGATGGGAAGCTACAAGTAAGACACAAACACTATTAAACATCTGGGTGTATATTTTCCTGGCTTTTAAAAAATGAAAAAACCTACATATTACATATAAATTCACACACAATATTAAAATTAAAAAAAAGGTATACTATACCAGAGGCTTGGTAGTGCACTGGCTAAGAATGTGGGCTTGAAGCCAGTCTGGGTTCAAATGAAGGGGCTAATTTCCTAGTCCTACCACTTGAGGCCCTGTGACCTCAGGTATGTGATTTTATGTCTCTGTGCCTCCATTTCCTCAACCTTAAAATGAACTGTGAAATATAAAGCACCCAGAACAGGGTCTTCAGTAACTACTCAATTATTATTAAAGTTTTATGTCCTATTCTTCCCACTTCCACACTATGAATATTTTCTGGGTCATCAACTATTCTTCTATAACATTGTTTTGAATGACTGCATAGTATTTCATCATGTTTACGTGCCATAATTTAGTCAGTCAATTTATCTACTACTGGACATTAAGCTTATAAAACTGAAATGAATAATATTCCTTTGGCTAAAATCAGGGTTAAATTCATAAGGCCATTTCTTACCATAGCCTTCTTTTTGGTCCATGGTATGGCAGCAAACTCAACTTAGCAAGGACCGTTTCTGGGCATGAGGGAGCAATGCCATATGGTTCCTAAGCTTTCTGGTGATCTGGGCTAATCCAGGGTAAAATGTTAGAATATGCAGAAAAATAAATAGACTACATGTCTTTTAGTCATCTATATATATATATTATTTCTGTAACCAAGAAGCAAATTTAAGCTTATGTTCATTATCAAATAATTTGGAGTTTGACTTTATGGGCCATAACTTTAACTGCAGCCAAGCTTGGGAGTAGAGTGGGGAACAAATTGGACTGACATCTTCTGACTAAAATGGAAGGACCCAAGTCAATCCACGGGCTCAAAGAGAAGCCCATTTCATGTAGAGGTCGAAGAAGGAGGTCCTAAAGTTTTCTCCCATAGAGCAATGGTTCTTAAGATTTTTAAAGACTTATCACTAAGATGCACAGCATTTTTGCCTCAAGTTCTATCACTGCATAAATTCTCAAAGTTGTGTGAGTGTGTGTATCAATTTCAGAACCTAGGGGGCTGGGGCAGAAGAGGGCAATTTGGGTAAGCCCCTAAGAGATTCTGACAGGCCCTCTAGTCTTCCCCTGCTGGTGAGAAATACTGTTCTATGCTATGGTTATAGTACTTGTAGCTTCTGACTCAGCCACTAAAACAAACAAATCTCAAAAGACTCCCACAGAATGCATAACTTAAAAAATACAATATTCTGGTGCACCATCCATTAGGAAGCAGTAGTTAAATGGACTATTGAATAATTTGCTTTTTACGTTAGCAATAAATCATTTATGTATCATTTAAGTATGTACTAAAAATAACTCTGGTTTTTAAAATGTTGATCTAAAGTCATTTTATTTCTAGTGGAAATAAAAGAATTAAAAGTCACATTGGGTAAAAAAATTACATGACAATGCATTCTGTACTTCTGGAGATCTATGTAATTATATACCGTCCCTACTATTCCTATCGGAACTGAATAAAGATGACTTGATTGTAACAAAAGAAGAGACATTATTGAATAACACTCCAGGTTTCATTTCAACCTTGAAGTGATTGTATAATTTATCCTCATAATTCAAAACAAGGAGAAAGCAATAAATCCTTCCTCAGAATTGACAACAGAAATTTTCTGATGAAAGAAAGAAATCAAGAGTGCCTAAGAAACTCACAATATCCAGCTGATTAGATATAGAATTGAATTTTTAATACCTTGGCATTTAACAGCATGAAGAGTACATGGTCAGGAGTTGCCTGGGCTCGCCACTGTAAAATCTCTGCCAGAAATTGGTGCTGAGATCATAAAGCAAAAGCAAAAGCAAAAAAAAAAGAAAAAAAGAAAAAAAAAGAATCAGGATTAGCAACTTTTAAAAAGCTAGACAGTGCATCTCTCCCATCTGTTATCTGAAGTGTAGGTTCTGTCCTTGACTTGCTTATAAAAATCAACACTTCTGGAACACTTACCTTCCTCACTAAATCATTTTCTTCAATTTGCCCAAGATCCCTTCCTGCAGCTTGTGCAATGCGTTTTCCTGCAACCAGGTTCCCAACCATCACAGAAGCAGGGCCTACACCTGTAAGTAAAAGCCAAAATCAACTCTCTGGAGATGGTGATTCAAGCTACATACGTCCTCTCCCCTCAAGCATTTCCAGACTGACTAAAGCAGGTTCAAACATTAATTCAACAATACTGACTGAGCATCCTTCCAGGCACTGGGGCACAGTAGCAAACAAGACACAGAGCTTGCATTCTGGCAGGGGAAGGCAACAAATAAACACATACTCAAATAAATTATGTCAGGTAGCAGGAAGTGACAGAGAGAAGGAAAATAGGACCACAGGAGAGATGAGGTTTTGAGGCAGGGGGTAGCAGGACTGGGTATAGGGAAGTTTCCACTCTGAGGAGGTGGCAGTTGGTTGCACGGGGTTCCTACTGATAAACAATTTCATCTGCCCCAATCATGGATAAAACCCTAATAGCAGGTTTAACAATAATGAATATCTGGTCTGAAAAGAAACCTTCCATCTATGAGGGCTCAGCATGAGTTCATCAGGAATATCAGAAGGGCTTTATTTTAATGTGTAATGAAATCCAGATTGTGGGACATTCTATGAGACAACTGGCCTGGACTCTTCAAAAAGTCTTTTGAAGACTTCTGCTAGAGAAGGGCATACAGTAACACTCAGAACAGTGGTATCCTTATTTCCTTTCCTACCCATTATTCTTTCCCAACTTTTACCACTATGAAACACACACATACACATACACACACTCCCCTTCCTTTAGGGAGCTGTCTAGTGGTTTTCAAAAACGTCACATTGGTCCTATGTTACAAATGTTATGGGATTTGGTCGTTCTCACTCCTTGCTTTTATTTCTATGTTGATGTTTCAATAATGCAGTGAAGACTAAAGTCAGATATTCCTGCGGAAATTACCTACTTTTTAAATCAGTTTCATGTAACTTACAGTTAGTTTTCAGCTGCTTTGGGTGGTTTCACAGTCTATTTAATATTCTTACGCTTCTCTGCCTAGATTTAGTTTCACCCAAAGAACTGGGTGAAACAGCGTGGACTTGAAGATAGTTAACATAACTCTGAATGACCAGATCTTCAGTGAAAATTTATCTTAGATTTTAAGAGACAGTATTCTCTGAGTTCATATTTTTGAGTGAATCAGCTTTCTAGAACTATATATCTTTTGGTCTAAGAAATCTATTTTTTTAATCTTAAGGGAGAAGAGGAAAATAATTTTTTCTCTAAGCAAAATGAAATCCTTTCATATTTTGTTTTATATCAACATTCTGACTTCTGCCTTGTGTTCACAAATGATCATTCAGCTCAACTGGAGCTATCATTATTCTCAAATAATTTTGTGTGTGCATGTGGCATGTCAAAGTATAACTACCAAAAAGTTGAAAATATGATTTTCATACAAACATATGAAGACCATTTCTTCTCATTAATGCAGTAATCAGCAGGATGGAAAGTTGATTCAGAAGATGATTGTTAGAACAAGGGTTGCATAGGCAATGGAAAAAAGAATGTGGATGTCAGATTGAAAGATGAGATATAAAACTAGTTAATGTTCTACAGGACAATGAAATCCTTACCTCTGAGTTATGTTTTCTATCAGAAAATAATGATGTGCATCTCTGCCAGACAAAAGTCTAGAAGTTAATGTGTAACTTCACAGAATATAGGCCTTAATTTATAGTAAGTGTTAAGTCAATCAATGGCACATTCCTTATACATAGACAATTAAATAATCTTTGGGTGGGCCTGTCAAACAATGTTCTAATCTACTATGTCTCTAAGAGAACATGCTGCCCTACCTTTGCCTGACTTCCAAGTTTAGTTCATTTTTCTTAATGAACTATGTCTGATCAGTACCAAAACCAAACAACACCTAGAAAGACAGCAGGAAATGCTGGCTTATTAGATAGGATAGTTTGATGCAAGCAGCAGAAATCCATTAAGGCTAACTTAAGTTTAGAAGGAATTTACTGGAAAGATTATAGGGTGACTTAACACTGTATGCCTTTCTTGATGGTCACTTAAAGATGAAAACTCCAGTGTATCAAACTAAGAAGATGGCTAAAACATATCAAAACTTAATGCCAGCTGAGTTTCGAATAATGCTGATGTCATGCTTAGATTGTTATTAACCAATGCTTATTGCCAAAATCTGTTGATCATGAATGTACTGAAATGGGTGGAACAAAAACACTAAATCACAGAATCACTTTAAAGTATTTAGAGAAGCGGGGTAAAGAATATAAGGGAATTCTTTCACTATTTGGCAACTTTTCTGTAAGTGAAATGATTTCAAAATGAAAAATTTAAATAAAACAAACAAAACCCTAAAGGGCAAAGTACTCCAACACTACGCTGAACGGTTTTCATCTACAATGTGTCTGTCCATTGAAATTTTAAGTATGATAGGCAAAATTCTTTCCCAAGAGACTAGATAATCAGTCACATGTATATCATGTTGGAGACAGCCTTTTTACTAAGGCAGGGACCCAGAGTGTATGTGACTGTGTACATTGTCCAATCCTGGACTCACACTGTAAAGTTAATAAAGGCATGATATTTTAAAAAGTGAATTTTTCAGACTAATTTAAAAGGATAAAAATAATTCAGCAGTAATTTCGTGAGATCCTTCTGTGTGCATTTCTTGAATCTATGGGTCAAAGGAAATGAAAGATTATGGAAAGCAATAACATCTAGGAGGCTAACTGCAGACACTGCAGTACCTGTAAATATGTCTTATTTTCCCCACAAAATTCTGCAAATTTCTAGTGGCAAAAACTAGTCATCAGCCCAGTTATGTATTCTTCTTTTCCTTAAAAACACAACCCCCATTTTTCAGCTAGACAAATGCCTAGAATAAAGACTATATTCGTTAGTATGGGAGAACAATAGGTAAAAGGAAGTGATAGTGCAATTTCTAGAAAATATGTTTAAAGAGGTAGGGTACTCCCTTCCCTGTCTTTTTCGCCCACCTGCTAACTGGAATGCAGAATTGATGGCTGGAGGTCAGGGGCTCTGAGGCAGTATGTTAAGGCTGGCTGTGGCAGATGGTTTTACTTTCTTACAAATCTTCTTTGCTCTGATTACATGAGAGGAGTATATCCCTCTCTACTCCACTGACTCTGGGCACGGTCTGACTTATTTTGGACAATGGAACGTTAGGAAACATGAAACAAACAGAAGCTTTAAATATGCTTGTATGGCTTGGCTTGCCTTCTTGCTTTTGCCATCTGCCTTGAGGAAAATATGGCCCAGGTAGCTGCTGGTGCCATGATGAGGCGACACATGGAACAGTTCTGAACCCAACCTACAGCCTGGAGCCACGCCAAGGCCAGCTGATCCCACCATGCTCAGCAGATCTACACTCCACGAGTGAAAAATAAGTGCTTCTTATCTTAAACCACCCAGTTTTAGGGTTATTTGTTATACAGCATTTGTACAGCAATAGTTAACAGATAGCAATGCCAGTGCAAAAAGGTGGGAAGCTGGAACCACATCCTAGCCCTGGACTTCTAGATCCAGATTTCTTCTACCTTAGAAAGAAATCAACCTGTCTTTTGTTTAAGCAAGCTGTTATGTTCTTCTGAAACCTGCAGCCAAAATCAGTCCTAACACAGCCCCATTCTTTACACATAGCTTAACAGGCATCTCAGTGAGATTTTTGTCACTGGGCTGCCTGACACTTTCTATCTTCCTTTTCCTCTGCTTTCCTTTCTTCCCTCCTGTATACCCAACCCCACGCTCCTGTATTCTTTTTAAACACCAACCTCTCATGCTATCCCCACATCATGTCTGCTCCACCCACGCCATGATTTTCAAACTGCTTTGGTTCGAACCATAGGAATACCACTCAGATTTCAGCAGACAATCACAACAGATAGCAAAAATACAGAATCCAAACCTAATGCTTTCATCAGACAGGGGGATGCTATGCTGATGGGGGCTTAGGACTAAGTCTTTTTTACACGTTTTATCATTTAGTAAAAATGCCTGAAACCTGGCTAACAAAAGCAATGTTTTAGGCATCTACCACATCTCTAAGTAGCATCTTTTAAGTATCTACTGACACGGAAGTTTTGTTAAAGGGATCCTAGATTAAATGTTATTTAAAATAGGATTTTATTTTTATGAGAAATAAATATATGACTTCAGTATAACAGAATTTGAGATGGAGAAAGATTTGTATGTTTTACTTATCTGTCAGATACTTAGGGAGGTAATATGAAGATACTTCTTTTTAAATATTTCTTGATTAGTAATGTACAAATTTAATTCTAACTGCCCCTTTAGAATATTAGTCTCCATAAACTCTTATTTCCACAAGCAGAAACTGATAAATATCACATATACTTTTAGCTCTATACACACTGTTACTAAGATGAGGTTGGTGAGTTGAAAACAACATCTAGATAAACAACTGTGATACGATCTTCAGCCACCAGACCACTGAATTACTACAAAGTTGAGTATATTAACATTTTAATATCCTAATAAAAATATCCCAGAGTCAGAGGCTTACCTTATATTTTATTATACATCATATTTACCTTTCAGCAAAAGCGGTCTTACAGAAACATAATTAATGCCACACTTCCTTTTGCCTTCCTAATCTTCCCACTTTTATCTTCTTTTCCTAACACATTTGGAGGCTAATGTACAAAGTGTGTATGTGTGTGTGTGAGTGTGTGTATGTGTGAGAGTATGTGTATGTGTGTGTGTATGTGTGAGAGTGTGTGTATGTGTGTGCGTATGTATGTGTGGGTGTGGGTATGGGTGTGTGTGTATATGTGTATGTGTGTGTGAGTGTGTGTGTATGTGGTAGCTGCATGATATGTAAAGACCACATTTTGGCTTTTGTGTGTTTCCAGGCAAACAAGAAAGTAGGAGGCTCTCATTAACTTCTCAATTAAAATGGAAAAAGCATCAATAAAACTTAATGATTTCATGTTGGATTGAACAGACATTTTAACATGACTGACCATCAATTACTCCTGCCTTTCGTGTCCTACTCAGCCTTATAACCTAGGTCTGTTCAGAAATGAGGCAAAAAGGTGAAATTGAGTATTTGTTTTTTTTTTCTACAGGCACCCTACTGAGAATTACTCAGAAGGGGGAGCCAACAGTAAACCTGGAGAAGCTATTTTGCAAAATCTCAATCTTCTCTGCTTTTCGTCAGCTGATACTATTCCCATGTTACTCATTAATCTTTGTAAAGTCTAACTCTAGAGAAAGAATCAGGCTGAAAGAAACCAGTTTCTTAAAGTTACAATTTTAATGTCACAACTTCAAAGCCAGCACCTTACCTGGTTGCTTTTGCCGGGGTTTTGGCAGATTGGTCACGCATGTATGTGGGCACATGAGGATATTGCAAGGATGTAGTGATCCCTCCAGAAACAGCTGTTTTGTCTGAGATATATGGATCCCTCCCAATGGAGTTTTGGGCAATGTATTGGCAGGCACCAGAGCAAGACAATAAACCCCCACTTGATGAATGCTATCGATTGCCTAGAAAAATACAAAATATAGAAATAAAACATTCAGTGAGATTAATTTTATAACATTTGGCATCCGTCTAACGTAATCCATTATTCTATTCTAGGCTTTTTCTTTATCCATTCTAGGTCTAGACTCCGGTAGAGTACTAAGATCTCACATCTAAAGGTACCTAGTCCTTCCAGAGATGGCACAGGGGTGAGATACCATCTAAATGGACAGAGGCGGATACTGGTTCACAAGCCTCAATATGTTCTCTCTTGAGTGATAATGTCCAAAAACCTAGAAATTTGTTTTAGTTCTTTTAATATTTTAGCTTTCCAACATGGCTCAATTAAACAGAGGCCGTCTTTTTATTATAAACACACAGGAGCTCTGTAAGTAAGCCCTTGTTTAAGCGGTTCTCCAGGTTACCAGGAATCTCCTCTGCAAAACATCCAGGTGAGGCCCACCGCACACTGAGCCCTGGAGGCCACCAGCTCCCGGGGCACCCCTGCTCCCAGCCGCCCCCCTGCGCACTCCCTGAGCGTCCGCTGTGCCTGCGTCCACATCTTTCCACCAGCTATTCTTGTTATTGTGCTCCTATTATTTAATTAACTATTATGTCAACTGATAAAATATGCAAAACAAGAGAAAGAGCTAAGCTCTGGAAAGACTCGTTAGAGGTGAGCTCCTAAAAACTACTGTTGGTAAGAACGGGCAAGTTAATTCTAAAAGGTAGTAAGGATTACGTATTCCAGTTTCTAATACTCACGTTCTAGTCCAGCTTAAAGGAAATGAAACCAGAAACCAAAGACAATGAGTCTGGATGAGTTTACAGAAGAAAGTTGACCTGGAACTCAAATTGGTGTACTCACACTCACACTACTCTATATTAAGTGAAGGCAAATTTATACGCTTTGCATTAAAATTTAATACTTGAAGAATTTCTCATTTTTATGGTTTTCTGCTTCCACCACCTTTTGAAACCAACTGACCAACTACCAATACCAGTTCCAAATACAGCAGTTATGTGGGTTCTTTTGTATTACCCACAAGTCTTACCGAAAAGGAGATAACAACCTGAGAAGAATGGACCAGGAGTCACAAAAGATGGACAAGGCCTTTTATTAAAATGACTTAAAAAGGCAAAGGAATAAACTTGAAAAGCACATTCCTCAGACTCTCCTACTGACCAGCAGAAACAGCCGGGAAACGGGAAGTCTGGAAGAGTCCCTAAGTCTCTGGTAACTTAGAAAATACAAGAAGTCAGCAAATGCACTACGAGTAGCATGGGCTCCCCACTGAAAACACATCTGGTAAGTCGCCTACTGACCAACTTCCTTAGAAGGTGCTGAGTTAGGGGTTTAGTTCCTATCAGACACAGACCTGGAATGAAACAATCTCTGGGCTCCAAACTACCAGAGCAGATGGTGTTCTTACTGTTCTCCTAGGCATCCAATGCCCCGAGCTGAGAAGCTACAGAGGAAACAATGCCCTCTTATTTCACGCCCAAATCACCCCAAATGACTTTAACAGGGATTTGGGTTAGGGAGTTAGCACTGTATTTAATTCCTATAGTTGGTTCCCAGGGAAAAATAACAAATATCTTGGGGAATTTGCTTTCTGTAACAGGAAAAAAATGCATAATTCACCACAAGATCCTACCACAACTCCTCAAAGTTCTTTCTGGATGAAATAAGCAGTTTGTTTGAAAATGTGAATAAACATTCTCTTTGCAGGTATGATTCTTAGTCATCTTTCCGAGATCACCCAATCCCCCCTTCTTCGTAGTTTCTTCTATCTAGTTCACCTTCAGTAGATTTTTTTCTTTTCTCTGATTTTCCACTACCAACAGCTTGTGCTATACCAGCTGATAACTGAGAATCACAGACCTTGCAGATAGGAAGAGATCTTAAAAGTCACCTAGTGCTATCGCTCACCTCATGCTTGCACCGTTTCCACAACATTACTACTGGCTGGCAGTAAAGAAATCCAAATGCCCCAAGCAGACAAGTTATATATGAGCACCAAGCAGACAAGTCACTGACGCTGGGAACACTCTCAATGCACAGAAGTTGCTATGGCAAGGATAGTCCATGCTTTCTTTGGACCATTTATTTATCCAACAAATATTTACTGAGCCTACTCTGATGGTGTGCTGGCCTGATGCTATCTGATTCTGGGGGCTGAGCAGGGAACAAGAGAGACAAAGTCTTGGCCTTCATGAGGCTTATATTACAGTGGATGCAGAAAACAATAAATATAAACACATATGCTGATAAATACTAGTTAGAAAAATACAGAAGAGTGAGGGGACAGAGTGGAAGGGAATGTTACTTAAGATAGATGGGCCTCTCTATAAACTCCTCACTGGAGATTAGGCATATGATTATTCTACTTTATGTTAAACATAATCACCATCATCTTTTACTGAATGCAGGCACTAAATATTTCAATTCATTATCTAATTACCATCAATTAATTCTTTCAACAGCTCTGTAATATAGATAATTTTATCCCCACTTTACAGGTTAGGAACTACACTCAGTGATGTTAAGTAACTTGCCTAAAGTACTTATGTGGTAGGGAGTGGAGCTGGGGTTCATGGTATGATTCTAAACGAACACCAGGCTCTTTTCATCATTTTAGCCTGCTCTCTCTAGAAATATACCCCTTACACTTAGCCGAAATCTTCCTCCTCCACTAGTGGTTTATTTCACCTAGATCTCTAACTCCACAGCAAAGCTCCCGCCAAGTAAGAGCAAGGTCTTATGCTTTCCTGGATCCTTCGCACTTTAGGCACCACTTAAAGCATGTAATAAGACTGCAGCTGTTGACGTGGGGACTGATTACTGTCAAAGGTGTGTTCCACATTTGGACAGTTGAAATGTTCATAAGCAGTAAATGCTCAGGCACAAAAAAATGAAAGAACTTGCTGCGCCAAGTCAATTCAACTGTTTTTGGCAACCTGACCAGAAAAATACCATGTAGGCCACCAGGAGGCCTGGTATTAGTTATCTGATTTTGCTAACAGTACCCAGAATATGTGAGTAGTGACTGGAAGGAAAAAAATAAGGTGGTATAAGTGGTCCATTGAAGAAAAATTCAGCAAATATTTATTGGGTGCCAGCCAATAAATATTGGCTGCTGCCACCTCTGATGACAACGCCGACTTCCCTGACAAAGACCCCAGGTGTGCTCACCTGCAGCACACGGCTCATCCACTGGAAACTATCTTCCTCAGAAGCGTCGGGTCTTTGTTCCGCAACCACCACGATGCGCTCATCATAAAATACAGACACAGAAAACACAGCAATTCTAAGAGAGACAGATCAAACACATCAGACTCCCTTCACAACCAGTCCTATTTGCTTTGCTCAGTTGGAATTACAGAGAGGAGACATCCCCACCACACTGCCCAGGAATGAGTAGTTTAGAAAAGAAAATGTCACAATCATTACCATCAAAATGAGGACTCAAAAAACACGTATTAAGCACCACTGTAGTGAATGTTGGGACGTAGCAATAAATAAGACAGTCCCTGTCTTCGTGGAGCTTGCGTGTCAGAGACAGAACAAACAAATAAATGTAAAATAATGTCATGTGGTAATATACACTAGGGGAAACCAAGGCGGGGGGGCGCGCAGCGGTGTGCGGGGGGCGTGCTATGAAGGCGGGGTGGCTGGGGAGCGCCTCCCTGAGGAGCGGACACTGGAGCAGAGACCTGAATGAGGTGAGGACGCGAGCCGCGCGAAGATCTGGAGGAAGAGGTTTCCGGGCAGAAGGAACGGAAAGCGAAAAGGTTCTGAGGTAGGAACGAGCTTGGCAGGTTTGAGGAACAGCAAGAAGGCCAGTGTGCCTGGAGCAGAGTGGTGAAGCAGAGAGTGGTGGGGAGAGGTCAGACCCGGCCCGGGTGCTCACCGCGGACCTGGTCGGCCAGGGGCGGGGGATGTTCTGAGTGAGGTCTCCGCTCGAACGTCCCCTTACTGGTGAGGCATTCCCAGACCACCCCACACAGACCCGCAGGCACCCCCCCCACCCTGTGTGTCATGCCTGCATGGCGCTCCTCACCAGCTCACCTGTTACCTAGTTCCCTACGTGGTTACCTTCTGTTCCCCCAGTGAGAATGTGGGCTTCCCCAGGGCAGACACCTGGCCTGTTTTGTTCACTGCCACCCCTGAGCATCTAGAACAGTGGCAAGCAGTTGGCACCCAATAAATATTTGCTGAATGAATGTATGAAATAATGGGAAGTCAATGGAGAGCTGAGTGTGCCAGCAAGCCGGGCCATCTCCCTCCCTTCCTGCCTTCCATCCACATATATTAACTGAATACCTACTGTGTTCCAGGGGCTGTGCTGAGTGCTGGGGATATAACTGCACTCTGTAGAGTTTACATCTCTTAGGAAGTCACACCATTATAAAAAACCACACATTTCAGGAACTGGTTCTCTAACCAGTTTCATTAATTTTTCTTATTTCTTCCAAAACTAAGGGACACCAAGATTGCTTTAAAGATATATATCCATGAATGTAAACTACTAACATCAATGACTCAAATATATATCAAATATCTTTTCTTGAATTAATAAGCAAAGAAAAAAGGGTATTTAACTGACTTCATTCATGGAATTTGAAATTTATGCTTATGTACTATGTCAATCTCTGCATTAAAATGGTATAATAATTTAGTTAAGAGTCAAGTAAGAGAAACAACTCTTACATGCAAAACTCCTACAGAGTAGCATCTATCCCAGTTAGACTTACTGGGACTACTTCTGTATTGAAGGGATGTAGGAGAGTCAAGGCTTTAGAATCTCCTTAGTCCTTCGGATTCAACAAACAGTAACTAAAAACTGAAGTACAGGATATTATCTTATTCCTCTCAATTACAGCCAAAGAACCAGACATTTTATGATAAATCTTCAAAGCCCAGGTTTGCTATGCTTAACCAAAACAACCTAATCACTTGGAAAGAGAATCTACAGAAAACAAATCACCCAATAACGGTATCTTCAGATTCCACTGCAAGTGCGAATATTTGAACTTCATACTACTCACCTTCCTCTGTACACAGTCTTTATCGATTCAACAGCCAATCCAGTAGCAACAATGTCATCAGCATTATGTCTTCGACCGCTAACCATCAGTAACCCATCCATTTTTCCAACCACAAACACCAAGCTGCCCTGCAAGGTAACAATGATTTACATAATTTAAATAGTAAAAAAGACATTTTACTTCTAGCCTTGAAATAAATGTCATCAAAAAATAAGAAAGAAAACAAAACCACATTTTATAGATTCTAAGTGTTTGACATTTCAACATCTCAGAAATCAGTGACATCTCTCAGTTAACGGGGCCTTAACAAGTTCTTAAGAAGGGAATCCATTCATATTCATTCTTAGGGAGGAATTTTATAAGAAAGCAGCTAGGATGCCACGTGAGCCCAGTTTATCTTCCCAGCCACGATTATGTATTAGTTCATCTTCTATAGTTATTTATAGGATGGATGCAGAAAACTGGTAGGTCATTTAACACTGGAATCAGGAAAAGATTAAAACAGTTTTAATGTAGGGATGAATATCTCAGATATATAAGGGTAATGTTTCCATCTGGAAAGATTAAAGTTAATGAAGAAAGATCTAAGGAACATTATAGAGGCCTCTTCTTTTTAATAAAATAACTGAGCTACAGGAAAGTCTGCTGTCAATGCCCTAAAAGCATCACTGTATAAATAATTCTATTATTTATTATTTCATATAATTATTATCAATAATTCTCCCAGACTCATTTGCAATAAATTAACTTTTCCCATTTGTTACAGAATTCCTAAATTTCTTGGACCATTTGCATATATTCAGTTATCCAGTAGTCATCTCCGTTTGAATGTCACTCACAGATTTACTAAGCACAATGGAGTGCCATACAACGACTGGGCTATGTAAGCAAGACATAACCTCTAGTCTCGGGGAGCTACTGTCATCCCAGAAGACAGAAGAGAACCAGCCATTTCCAACAGTCTGGAAAGTGCTATGGTGGAAGTAAATAAAGACAACAAGACAGTCACTGCTAGTCCCTCAATGTCCCTGCATTTCTTTCATAGTAACAGAATTTCTAGCTGGGCAAGACTGACCAAAATAAAGACTGCATTTCAGTCTCCCTTGCAGCTATGTGTAGCCACGTGACTAGTTCAGGAGACCGAGATATAAGCAGAAGGGTTGCTCAGCAGCTCCAGGGAATCTTCCTTAAGAGGACATTTTTTTTTAAGTTTATTTATGTATTTTTAATTTTGGGGGTAGGTAATTAGGTTTATATATTTTTATTTATTTATTCTTTAACGGAGGTACTGGGGATTGAACCCAGGGCCTCGTGCATGCTAAGCATGCACTCTACCACTGAGCTATACTCTCCACCCTCAAGAGAATAATGTTAAGGGCTGTGCCCTGTCCTCTATCCTGCTTCCTGGAATGCAGATGTGATGGCTAAAGCTACATTGTGGAGCTCAATAGTGGAATGGAGCTGGGGCTTTGAGAATTTCTCAGTGTTGAGTGAAGAAGTCAAGACAGTAGCTGTAGCTGTCTCTTTCTAGGAGAGCAATTCTCTTAGGGGAATGCTGTCACTCCCACAACCAGCCATAAATGGTGGGGAAGAAATAAAATAAAATCAGATCTTTTCTTATATAACTTGAACTGTTAAGAGAAGAAAGAGAGAGTAAGAAGGTAATTAGACATGGATGGAGGTGTGTGGGCTCAACTATGATAATGAATGCCTATTAGTTACAAAACAAAATCCAAACCTCCCATTATGTCATGCAAAGCCCTTCATGCTCTGGCTCTCTGCCTTCCTTATTGGCTCATGAAACTAACTGTGAACTCTCTGACAACAGGTTTTGCATTCTAATTGTCTCTGTAAACCTAGTGCCTGTAAATACCATATGATGAAAACCAAATTGTTTTCATTCAAAGAATTTTCTGTTACACATGGTGTAGTACTAATAATCTGTATGAACGCTTTTTGTGTTATTTATTATGGTTTCCCTTTGCCACTGAAAGTAACTTATTTCTAACTCTTCTAACTTATTTGAAACATTTTAATCAAATCAAAGCAAGGTAGCAAGAATAAATGAAAAGAGTTTTGAAAATAAAAAATAATATCTTAATCTGAAGGGATAAAATGAATTTGGGTAACGGAAATAATAAACATTAACTAACTTTACGACACTTTTACAGGAACTGCTCTAAACATAAGTTAAGTGGCCGTGTAACACTCTTGGACCAATAAGAATTTGTTCTGTGAGCTAAAGTGCAAATAATTGGAACAGATGCACCAAAACAAACATGAAACCATCACTTACCGGCCCTACAAAGCCCAGCAATCCTGACCGGATGAATGGGACATCCCCAACAGGGGAGCCTGCAGAATTCACTGGAATCACCTTAAAAGACAGAAGGAAGAAAGTAAAAATCTTAGCTTTTTAAAAAAAACTTTTAAATACATGCTTGTTGAAAATTAAAATTATATAAATGATGAATCCAGCAATCCCACCCACTTAGGAGATAACAAGTATAACTTGCTGTTTATCTCTCCGGACTTTTTTAGATTCATGTATTAACATAAGAATTTTTTTTAAAAAAAGGATCATATTACACACACTGTTTTGCAACTTGCTTTTTTCACATATTCTGTATTATATATACATAATATATGTATTTCACATAATGTATGTATTTTGGATACCTTTATTATAAGCTGGTAACGTCAATCTAGCTCCCTTTGTACAGGCGTCCTATAATAAATCATCACATGGGGGATGGTGTAACACAGCCCTTGGAATAAGATGTATGTTCAGTTTCTGGCTCCGCCACTCACTAGTAATATGGACCTTGGGCAGGTTTCCTGGACTTCTCTAAACATGTTTCTTTGGTCATAAATTGGAACTCCCAGTGCCTCTCATTTTGCTTAAAAGAATATAAACAGATTTGCAGACATAAACTCACGGCCTGGACCGGATCAGTACTCAGGAAACCATCAGAGTTAGTACTATTAGAATGTAACCAGTCTTTCTGGCTAGATAGGTCATTCTAATTTTTCACTATTACAAACAGTGTTTTACTGAATACTATTGTACATATTTCTGTGCATTTGTACAAAAGGCATGAGTCTTTTCCATTTTAACAGGCTGTTGTACGAAATTATTATAGCAATTTACACTCCAGCAATGCTGTATTAGAATATTTTTCCTAGACTCTGGCTAGTATTATATGTTATCAATTTTTCTAAACTTTGCCAATCTGGTAGACAAAAAAAAGGTACCCTGCTATTATTTTAATTGTATTTCTTTATTACTAATATGGATGAGTCTCTTTTCCTTTGTTTCCTGGCCATTTGTATTTCTTTTGTGAATAGTCTAATCCATGTCTCCTGTCTATTTTTTTCTATTTGATTGCAGTTTTCCTTTAATTTTTAAGATTTCTGTTTTTATATAGGGAACAATTATAAGAAAAGGTAACATTTATTAAATACTGATCATGTGCCACACAGAGGTGTAAATATTGTCCAGTTAATCCTCAAGAAAACTGTATGAAACAGAATGAATACTTTCATTCTACAGATGAGAAAGTAAGGCACAGAGAGTTTCATTTGCCTCATATCAAACAGCTAGCTGGTAAGGGATGAAGATGGAAAATTAGCTCTCTGTGCTGATATGTGCTACAAAGTTTTTCTCATTAGGAGCTTATTTTTAAAATACACTTTTATTTTCTGACCAGTCATTACTTGGTCTTTAGTCCTAGTGAAATGTTAACCACACTGGAAAATTCTCTCCAGGTTTAAATATAAAAATTCAGTAAGAAAAATATTAGAAACTTTAATTTGCAAAACCAAAGCAGTAGAGTTTTCTTCTTTTTTGGTTAGGATTTTTACTCTACTTCACTATCATTAAATTTATACTGCAGATTTCAAAATTTCTTCATCACTATGGACCTAGCAATTCAGTATTAAATCTGAGAATTTTGGCTGGGCAGTTGCCCTCCCAGGAAAGGCCACGTAATAAAATACTGTTAGCATCTTCAAACCCTGCTTGAGGATGTTGTTCATCGTAAGGAAAATGCAATGAAGAAAAACTCAGACGTTGGAAACATATGTAGTCCAAGCATTCCAAGGTAAGAGAAATAAGGTGAGATTTAAATTAGTAAAATGTATATACATTCAACAGAGGTAATTAGTCCCCTGTGAAAGTAAACCAGAGGGATGGCAGTAAACATAGGCCTTAAGAGTTTATGAATGTCCACTGCTGTCAAAGGGAACTGGTCACAACCTTTGAAGCCAGGCCAGGAATGGAGTAGTGATGATGAAGATGATGGTAACAACAGACACTTAATAATTTATATTATACCATCTTAGGCTGTGTAAACAGATGATGGACAGCCTAGGAGTTCTTAACCTTTTTCAGCCCCCACATCATTCATGTAGGTAACACTCTCCCGCTATTTACACCTATTATTATATAATTACATGCACTGATTTTCAAATGGGATGGTAGACAGACATGCTCTGCCATACCAAGACTGAGAACCACCAGTCTAGATTATAGGAAAGGGCAGCTCAAAGAACCGAAAACAGGCAGAGGTCATATGAGCCCTGTCTAGTGTGAAGGGGACATGGCCCATACACTGGAGTCTTCCATTCCTTAAAAAGTACCCTGAGGCAGGTTAACCCCAATTATGAAACACAGACAATTAATTACACCTGCTCTGATTTCCAGGCTCACTAGACAAAATTTCGTTATAATTCAGCTTCACATGCAGAACTGCCTGCAGGAAAATGATGTGCTACTTCCACTGGAATATAAGCTATCTGAGGAGTTTTGTTTGTTTTCCTGATGTACACCACATGCATCTAGAATAGTGCCAGACACACAGACGGTACTCAACAAATATTTCTCTGACTGAAAGACTGAATAATGGGAGCAATCTGCCCCCGTGACAGGACTGGCTTTCAGGTTCAGTAGGGAGCTGGCATTCTGGTTTACATCAATCTTTACCAGCTGGGCTAACTCGAGCCAACTTCTGAGAGGCAGACCCATCCTCACTGCTCTCTCAGAATTAAATCCTGGGGTTTATGCAGCCCAAACCATGGCACATGCACCAGAGTGAATTTTGGGGCAGCCTCTTAAACTCTTTATACATTTAACAGATAAACCACAGCATTTCCTGTGTGCCAGGTGCTGGTCTGAGCACTTTATCAACATTAACTCATTTAGTTCTCTCAACAGTCCTGAGGTAGATGCTATGATTCCTCACAGTTTCAAGAGAAGGAAACTACGGCACAGAAAGGTTAAGCAACTTGCCAGAGGTCAGTGAATGAGTGGCAGGGACAGGGCTGGAACCAGTGGTCTGGCTCTGAGCACACAATTGAGCGCTACACTTCCCATCAGCTGGCGCAGCTGCCCTAGGGACCCCCTGACCTCACCCAACATTTTCCCCATGAACCTGTAACACCGTGTACCTCAAATGTATTTTTTGTCACACCAGCAAGCCCAAAGTACATCATCCCTCCTGTTCTGGAGCTGACACAGATTTCTCCAATTTCATCTGTTTTGCAGAGTTGGGGAGGTCCATCGGGTCTCACAATACACATCATCCCTAGTGTACAGAAAAGTGCAGTCAAGGGACAGTTTGGAAAACCTTCACAAAAACAGCTTCGTCCTTATGAACCCAGGAAACTCGTGCATTTACTGAGTGGCATTAAGAAAGAATGCCAAACAGGAAGGATAAGAAAAGATCTGATACTACATAAGTATATCTGAAATTTCCATCTTTTAGCCCTGATAATAAACAAATAATTTTCTAAATTCAGCAAATAAAACATACAATAGATGCAGACTGGAGGTTTTAAAGACAGTGACTCATTCAAGCTCAAAGAAACAGATTAACTTAATTTACCCTTCCCTAGATCAAACTCAAACATGCACAAGAAGCAGCGTACTCTAACTTTCTGCCCGCCCCAATGTTTTGGCAATTACAGTGAAAACCAGACAATTTTAGGGTCACTCAGTACTTAGCTTTCCATGTGAACAACTGTAACTGAAGCATTCACAATTAAATCCTACAATTCTGCTGGAAGGTAGGTATAACTAGAATCACTTAACTGTTAGACAGGCTTTGAAAAATTAAGTGACTAAGTATTAAATTTTGGCTTCCTGGTTTTGGATCTCATATTTTATCAGGCTCTACTCTCTCTAAAGACAAATCTTTATGAAAAACTGAATGGAGTTCCTGAGAACTCACCCCCGGGCATTACATGTCCCACATCCTGGACCGTCAGTGCTGAATTTTTATCTTCAGTATTGACCCGTATTACCCCATAGCTCAACCCATTCATGGAGAGAATGGCTCTTCCCGGCAAAGGGGCCCCTGGAACTCCAGGCCTGAAAACAAAATAAACTCATCAAATTTGGCAAATTAAATGTTATTAAGATAAAAGCATGAGTATGTAGGGAAGGAAATTTCCTCTGGCTACCACACACACACAAATTCTCATTTTCTCTATCAATAACATGCCAATTTAATCAAATTCACATGTGCAAAGCATGGTCAACTTTCATTCAGGTGGAAAAGTAAATTTTAATCAGTTAATGTATCAGCTAGGGTGTACTACATATATAGGTACGTAAGCTACAGTCAAGAACAGTCTATTTCCAGTCTACGATGCTAATTAAGGATTCTGAAGAACAAAATAAGACTGGAAAAGAAACAATTCACATATATGGTAATAATTAAAGTGACATTTCAGTTTATCAGTTACACTTAGGGCAAAAGTGGGAAAAATAAATGAGATGCTTCAAACTGCTTTACAAAGTCATTTTCACTTTCCTGCTTATGAAGCAGAAAATTAGATAGTGCCCCTTGTCACCGCCTGGTCAGTTTTGCACATTTGATCAAAGCTGTTAACATACACCAAGAGCACCAACACCGTGAAAAATACCTGCGGATTGCGACAGTCATGGCTTCAGCAGAAGTGGCACACGGACAGATGGCCTCAGGTTTCAGACCATGGCTTTGGAACAGACTCAGGAAGGCATCACAGGATGACACAGACCCTGAGGAGTTGAAACAGATCAACTTGAAAGCTGCAAATGTGATTTTCATTACCGCAGGAAACTGGTAAAGGGTGGAAAGCCAACAACGTTTGTTTCTTGTGGGAATGCTCACTGTACGTCATTAATTCCATGCAAATATTTCACTGTGCCTGTGAGATGGCTGATAGGTTTCAAGGACAAACGAATGCTCGTCCAGCCCACAGAAGGTCACTGACACTATTTAAAGTTACACCTTGGAATAGGCTGCTCCTACCAAACTGCCCAATCAACAGTGGAGATGCCCTACAGGCAACAACTGCAACTTCCAGCCAGTCTGGAACCGAGCAACTCTTCCCAAAGTAACTAGTGCATCTTAGTCAGCGCAGTACAAATATTCTAGCTTAGTTTCATCGTCTTCATGCACTCTCTGACTTGTTTAAGGTCAGTCCCATGTCTGTATTTTATGCCAGGATGACCACTGTGACTGTGGACAAAAATCCATGATGACAAAGAGCACAGTAGTATCTAACATTATACCTGACTCTACCCTGTGCAGGCTCAGGACGGGGCGCTTGTGGGGAAAAGCAGGTAACACAGAAAGATCTCTGAAAGCTTTTGTAAACTCCTTTGATTTGCTGATAGGGAATTTACATAAAGGCCAGACACTTGGTTACATCAAGTCACCTTATCACTCTTTTTGTTATGTGATAAAGGATCCAAATGAGTAAGGAGTGAGTTTAAAAGCTTATGGATCCATCAAATGATGAATGACTACATAAAATGTAGTATATCCACACATGGAATATTATATGGTAATAAAAAGGAATAAAATACAAACACATGTTGCAACATGGATGGACCTTGACAACATGCTAAGTGAAAGGAGCTAGTCACATAGGGTATGACTGCATTAATATGAAGTGTCCAGAACAGGTAAATATGCAGAGACAGCCTGGGGCTGGGGGACAGAGGAGAAGAAACTGGGAGTAACTACAAATGGGTACAAGGTTCCTTTTTGGGATGATGAAGTTCTAAACTTAGGACAATGATGACAGTTGTAGAACTCTGTGAATATACTGACACCACTGAACTGTAAACTTCAAATGGGTGAGTTTTATGGTACGTGAATTATCTCTCAATGCAGATGTTTAAGAAAATGCTTACAGAAAAGGGATGAAAACTTCAGCCTACCAAGGAAAGGGTATTCTCAGACCAACACTCTAGAAACACTCACAGGGATTAGCTCCATCAGTCACAATCAACATCCGGAGGGAACTCAAGCTCACGTCTCTTTGGTCCCGATGTGCCATCATCGCCCAGTGCAAGTCTCGGCATTTGACTAAAGCTACCTTGGCTACAAATGCAAAAGGGATAAAGTCAGCACACATACACGCACCACACTGGGGAGATATTTAATACACTATAATAAACACATTTTTACTTATTTTAGAAATCATGGTTTTCACTTCGAGAAAATAAAAAAGGTTTCAAAGAAACGGTGCCAGGTGCTCTGAGGCAGCAGCTACTGACTGGACACACAACTATTTGCCAACTGTGACCTGCAGGCAGGCCGCACATCCCAGCCAAGGAGGCTCTGAACACCAAAGACCCCAATAACTCTAACTCAAGGCTCAGATTCAGGCACAGTCATCTCAGTTTTTAAGCAGGGACACCAAGTGAGCTCAACTGGACAACGTATCTAATTCCACAGGACCTCAACTCTAAAATCTATCAAGGCACCAAGGCATAGAATTATGTTTCTAGAAGAGTAATTTGAAAATCCCTAAAATCTTAGTTCAAACAGTCATATAATTAAAGCTTAGATGCTGTGTGTAACTACCTTTGTGGGCATGTACTCTCTGGACCCAAGATAGAGGACAGGTCTTCATAACAGAGTAGGGTACACTAACTGTATGCATCTTATTCATTACATTCTGAAAAGCAAAGAAAGATAAAAAGCAATCAATATCTAAAACATACTTAGCATTTTCAGATTGAACTGGTATTTTGCTAACAATTTTAATCATGAAATACTTTCATACATGCTCTTTGAAAAAAATCTGAAATATTAACTATAAGTTAGAAGCCTTCCTTGCTACTTATTCTCAAACCTGGTTCTGTTCTTCCTCATAGACAAACACTGTTATGAATCTGGAATGGACCTTCCCAGTCCTCTTTCTGTATATTTACATATATATTTGTCCCCATAGAGACATAAAAGTATTTTTAACATAAAAGGCATCATACTATACATATGTCTGCAACTTACTGTTTTTCACTTAAAATTGTTTTAAACCTAAATCTATGCACATCAGTGTAAGAGAGGTACGTAATATTTTTGAACTGCTGCATAGTGTTCCATAGAATGACTATCCATAACTTATTTAGGCATTTCCCTATTACTGACAATTTTTTTTTTGCTACTACAAACAATGTTTCAAGGAACATATTTATACTCATTTTCCTGGGCACATGTGCAAGTGTTTCCTCAGGGTAGGTACTGAAAAGTGGTATTGCTGAGTCATAGGATATGCGCTTTTTAAATTTAACAGACAACTGCCAAACTACCCTCTAATCTACATCATGTTCATGCTTGTCACATACCACACAGGGCTGGGTCTTACAAAGTCAGAAATGAAAGAGCCCCTGTTGCTTACAGAAGGTCCTGCCCAGACCTGTTAGGTGTTTGGGTAGATCAAGCTGAGTAACCTAAGGGGATCATGTCATTCGGTGTCTCTCCTGTCACCCAAACCAAACACACCCAGGACCCTCTGTCCTCAAGGAGAGCCAGCCTGACAGAGTGACTATGTCTTGGTATTTAGACTGGCCATTTTATTAAACACCTAAGTGGCCCAAAGAGACCAAGATACCACTGCAAACCTCTTTTTTCCTCCCTCCCTCAAATTCAAATGTTGATGACAAACTTTTGGACTTCAAGGAAAGAATGGCGTTTATAACTCATGCTTCACACATGTCCCTGTCTTGCTCTGTGGATCACAGAGGGAAGATTCTTTCTAACTTCTTACAAGGGTTTTTTTTTTTTTTAACTTCTGATAAAAAACAAAACAGGACGGGCTTCAGAAAAAAGCTAGAAAGTATGAGTGCTCAAGGAATCAGACTTTTACTAAGTTGAGTGGTCCTGCGGGAAAGGGGATCCTCCTCGTGCTCCCCATGCTTCACCGCCCAGTCTTTCTCAGACTCCCGCGATGAGCACGGAAGCTAGATGCGCTACTCTCAAAGGTCTTTTTCAACTCTAGGGTCTTGTAGCTCTTATCTCTCCTAATCACCATGCTACATATGCAGCTTTTCCCACTTGGTATGTCCCCTCTCTCTCTACTTCCACCTCCCAAATATCTCTAGATGGCTACATCTTACCCATTTTTCAAAGTCCAACTCAACTGTCACCTCTTCCATAAAAACTGAGGCCACAGGTGGGAGGAACTCACCTTTCTCTAACTCCCTTGGCATGTTACCTGTTCCTCTGTCAAGAAAGCAGCCTGAACTACCCTGTGACTCTATTCTTTCCTGGTGGCATGGGGTCATTCAAGATATTTTGTCCAATGGAAAGGATTATTCACCACAGCTGTAAAGTTCTAACATATTTATGTAATTTTTTTCTTCAGAAAAGAGAAGGGGTAAATCTCAAACATATGTTTTTAAATCATAAATAAATACATAATTATTCATAGAATTTTTTAGGCTTTGCGTCATCATAGCAGATGTTTTTAAATTTTTTGATCCTAAGTTCTACTACATACTATTATGTGAAGGGTATGCCCAACCACACGATGAAGGAAAAAACAGAATTACATTATTTAAAAAAAAAAAAATTCCCATTTGTATCACAAAATCAAATTCCCCTGGAAAATATTACTGATCTTTTAGGGGCTTAACTTTCAAACAAGCACTGAGATGCTGTGGTTACACAGCATGCATAACGACTTGAATCGTAAGCACAATTTATACCAAAGGCCTTAATTCTGTACAGCTTACCGCAAACATGCCGTGCCACAGCCCAGCATCCTTCTTAAAGTCTAGAACATTTACTACTGTTTCCCCTAAAATAGAAAAAAACAGGAAAAAACACAAGGAAATCATCTTAAGTGTTAAATAGCAAAATTATACCACTTGCCTCTATTAAACAACTGACTGGTACTTTGAAAGAAATCACTAAAAGCTCTCAGGGTCTTCTGATTACTTGAGGGTCCCCACAAATTGGCTGGGGAACTGATCACAGGGTGACGTGGTCACATAAGAAACAATGAGTTTGAAATTCCGTGACTTAGGCACTGTCTTCGAAAGATAGTAACTTTTTTCCTAATTACATAAGGAACACATGTTTATTTTAGAAACTGGAAGTTTCACAAACATATGTAAAAAATTATACTTCCTAGAGAAAATAAAGCATGTTGGTGCGTATACATATATAATATGTACATACATGTATGTACATATACTTTTAAGTACATTTAGAGACAGATATCTGACATAACAAAATTGGTATACACTGCTCTGTATCTATAATTTGTTTTCACTTGATATATTGAAACAATCTTTAATATTCAAGAACATAAGTTTTAATGCCTCAGAGTATATTAATTTATTATAATTTAATCAACCATTTTCCTGACATTTCCAGACAAGAATGCTGCTCTATAATGAGCATGTATTAACTTGTTCCATTCTACGAAAGGAAAATAAAACACTAAAAAAAATTAATATTCTCAAGAACATTCTAAAGGATATAGTCATTACACAATATATATCAGCACATTAAAAGTCCAACAATCCTGAATACTTTTTGTGGCTGACTTTGTGTTTTTTGGTAGCAGAAACTCTGACTCTAACTCCGAACATACAGCTGGTGGCAGCTCTACATACACAGGGAGATGGAGATACCTGACATTTTGCAGCTAATGAACACATGCTTTCAATTAGTTTTCTATTTCTGCACTCTAGAAATCATGCTTTACATACTTGGTTTGCCCAGAATTTTAGTTCCTTTAAATTACAGTGTATTTGTGAAAAAGAAGAAAGCAAAGGCAAGCCAAGAATGTGTCTTAGAACATTTCCCTCTGAATGTGGTCATTAACTGGAATCCAGTCACTGAGCACTGCTCGTAGTCACATATATCTGAGCTCACAATGTGGGCAGTCACAGGATGAAGTCTGACCTTCAGAATAATTGCAGGCCTGGGACAGAGCTTGGCAGTGAGACAACATTGCAAGGCGGGACACTGTAACTCCCATTACGCTCCCTTCTTTGCTTGTTTTATACTAGAAAAAAAAAAAACACAAAAAACAAAAACACAAGAAACAATTAAAGGGGTTATTTCAAATGACAGAACTAGAATCCAAATAATGAAACCCAGAAAAGCCATGACAATGGGCTGAATTTAACATGTTTCATATAAGTATCTGAGGCTATGCACTTGGGCCCCAGACTCTAATCACGCAAAGATAGGACTGGGGAATGATAAAGCTCAACAAAAGTATGTGTCTTAAAAGCTTAATTAGTCATCAGTGTGAAGTGGCTGCTAAAGAAGCTAAAACAAACAAATGACCTAAGCTGCATTAACAGCATGGCATCAAGGGCAGAGCAAGCACGGCGGGCAGAGCTAAAGGTGCATAAGCTATGGTCCAGTCTACCAGCAGCTCCCAGCTGGGAGAGGACACCAAGCAATGCCTAGTCACTCCTACAAGTCAATCAACCACGATTTTGCTTTTAACTCGATGTGTCTTTCAAGTTGCTTTTCACCAAGATCCACCACTTTTTTATTGGTAAGTCAAAAGGACATATTGCATACCTTATCAGACCTTTCTGTAACATGTAATACCTCCTTTCTTGACACTCTCTCCTTCCTTGGCTTTTTTTTTGGGCCAGGGGAGATAATTAGGTTTGTTTATTTATTTATTTTTAGAGGGGGGTACTGGGGATTGAACCCAGGATCTCGTGCACGCTAAGCATGAGCTCTACAACTTGAGCTATACCCTCCCACCTCTCCTTTCTTGGCTTTTGTGATACTCTTCTTTCCTACTCATATTCTCTGACTCTCTTTCTACCCTTCACTTTCTCTGCCCATCCCTTGAATGTTGGCTTTCCCTGAAAGCTCTGTTCTTCCTCTTCTCTCTCACTTTATTCAATCAGGACACCACATTCCTGATGACTCCTGCTTCTCTTATCTTCAACCCAGACCTCTCTCCAGAGATCCACACTGAGTCAACTGTTTCCTCGAAACAACTTACAGTCCTGTGAAACCCAGTGTAGCCAACAGTTAATTATTCACCCCCACCCCTTGCCCAGGAAAACCCTTCTTGTTGTATTTTCTGTCTTAATGAAGGACGTCATCCTCTACCCAGTTGCCCAAGTGAGAAACCTGATTGTCTTTCTAGCCTCCTCCCTCTCCAGAATCAGTCACTAAGTTCTGCTTCTCCTGCTTCCTTACTGTCTCTCAACTGCATCCACTTCTCCCCATCCCATCACCATGAGTTGGAATAACTGTAAAAGCTCCCCACTTCCCCTCTTAACCCCACCAAACAGATAAGTCTTTTAACAACATATTTATTCTTCTCTCTTCTGCTGATAACCCTTTAACAGCTCCCAATTACCCACAGGATACTTGACACTCACTAGCGATATTCTTTGGTTATTAAGAGCGTCCTAAGCGAAAACCGCAAGTTAATTCAGACTAGCAGAAGCCTGGAAATGTAGAGGACAGTAGTTCTACACGAGGCCAGAGAGCTAAGCAGGGGCCACATAATGAAGGACCCTTCACCTTTCAGGAAGAACCAGTGAAGAAGACTGAGAAGGAGTGGTTAGTGAGGCAGGAGAAATAAGGGAAGGGAAGCCAGTGAGCAGTTTTAAGGAGGATGAAGTGCTGACCCATGTCATCACTCCGAGAGGATATGGGTTGAGAGCTGATCGCTAAATTTGGTTTTTCAATAGCCTGTACTCCTCCTTGAGTCCAACATCAAACCTCTCAAAGCTACTGCCTTCTTTCTTTCCTTTTATAGCCAAAGTTTTCGTCACAGGGCTCCAGGTTGGGTGGATTTTTTCCCCAAAGGCTTAAAAAAATTTTTTTATTGATGTTACTCATTAATTTAGCAAACAGTTGGTGAGTATTTACTAATATGTCTCAAGCAACATGCAGAGCAGGCAAGGGTATAGCTTCTAGAGGTTTACAGATGTGAGTTTGATTCCCAGCTCAGCCATTTTTGAGTCAAGGTTTTAGACAAACCTTTGATTGGTGAGTCAAGTTAGTTTAAACCTTAGATTCCTCATCTACAAAGCAGGTTTAATAACAACCCCCCACTTCACAGGGTACTTACGAAGACTGAGTGAGATAATGCATTTAGAGCACTTGGCCTGCTGCCTGGTATGCAGCAGAGCTTAATTTCTCAACTGAATCATGTTACCAATCAATCAAGTTCCTGCACTAACCTTCCACACCAAGCCCTCTAGCCATCCATTTTTTCTTGCTCTTTTTCTTTTATCTCCTAAATTTGTTTTTTTACAAGCACAGCAATTTTCCCTTTTCATTTCTCCAGTCTCTTGCTTCCCACTGCACCACCCGTCAACCTCTGCCCTCAAAGCAGCAGAGAAATATCTGTCAGTAAATTATTTTTTAAATCTCTGAAATTCTCTAAGTCTTTTGTAACTTTCTTACATGGCAAAGATCAATTTCTCTGCTGTCTTTCTCTTAAATGTTTATTTATGTTAAAAATAATTAGAAGGTCCATTGTAAGGCATGTTACAAGCAAAAAGATGGAAATCTAATAAACTAGGAGGATCTACTGACATTAAAAGTGCAAAAAGTTAGTTTCATATTTTGTGAGATAGCAATCGAGGCCAGAGGAAAAGCCAGAATGTGTATCCTAGTCACAAGACTTACCTCAATGTATGCTGGTTCTGTACCAGCAGGTGAGATGTGGGGCTGCCAGTCTTTAGGTGGCTTTGAAAGGTACTTGGAATCTGTTACAACCCATTTGAGCCGGGGCCAACCTAAATCAAACCCAAAATAAAAATTGAGTTGCCTAAGCCATCAGGAAAGAAGTTCACAATGAACTGGTCATTTTAAATATCAAGAGACCAAATCAAGGTCATTTTACAATCAGTAAAGTACTTTATCTTTATTAGTGTTCAGTGATAAAACACCAGACAATTATACCTTCTTTCAAAAGCACAATCGTTCCACATGCTAATGCCAGGCCTTGACATTACCTCAACAACTGGGAGGTCCATTTGGCAGTGGAAGTCCACTGAGGTTACTGGTCTATCCTCTGTCTCTACATGTAGCATTTAGCTTTAGTGAACAGAGTGGTAGCTTTTCCAACCATCAGCATAAAGGTTAAGGGTGTGGGCTGTGGAATCAGATTTGGGTTCAAATCGCTGCTCTGCCATTTATTAGCTGTGACTTTGGGCAAGTTACTTAACCTCTCTGTGTCTCAGTTTCCTCACCTGTAAAACGGGGATAATAATGGTACCTACTTCATAAGGTTGTGAGAATTAAATAAGAAAACGCATGTTAAGTACTTAACTATTATTAAATTAAAACACTAATTAAAAGCACTCAGCTTTAACT
The DNA here is from genome assembly GCF_048564905.1 of Vicugna pacos. Lineage (NCBI taxonomy): Eukaryota > Metazoa > Chordata > Mammalia > Artiodactyla > Camelidae > Vicugna > Vicugna pacos. The sequence continues at coordinate 12,000,868 of NC_132998.1, forward strand.
TTCAACTCATAATTCAGGTACAAATATTACTAACCTTTAAACTGTACAATTTCTCCATTCTGGGTTTTTGGCAATCCCTTTAGACAAACTTCACTGGTAAGAGCTAAGGCAATACCACAGCTTCCTAGCAAGAAGCCAATCTGCTGCCCTCCAGCATCCTGTGGAGAAAAGATAATGAGCACCCCCAAGCCCAAAACCTGACACTCAGTAATGCTCTGGCACTTGTGTCATACACTCATGGAACCCCCCTGATATCTGGCAACTGTCAAAATCCAGTGACAATATGTTCTTCTAAATAAATTCTACAGTACAATGATTTTGTGAGTGCAAATCAAATATTTTATTAATCTGACACTGCTAATGATGAATTCCACCAGTCAAATGTGACCATTTTATTCAAAGGCCAGCAATGTTCCTCTTTTAGATTAATCTCAGGCAAATGAAATAAAAGTGAACATGGTTAAAGTTGTCTTGACCGAGCCATACCCCCAAATCTCCAAAAGCAAAGAAATTTGGGTCAGAACAAAATAAATAATGTAAGTGGACATCAAATGTCCAGATTTACAACGACATGGTTATACCCAAGTCCATGTTATTCTATTTTAAAGGAGGTAGATTTAAGCCTCACAACAGCAGCAAAGAAAAGACCAAAAGAAACAGCCTAAAGCATTTCCATTAAAATGTCATTTTAAAAGTGTCATTATGAAGCCACATAAGCACTGCCTTTTTTTTTCTCTTAATTTTTTTTATTGTAGCACTAGGAAATTTTATTTTTTTTAATTTTTTTTAACATTTTTTATTGATTTATAATCATTTTACAATGTTGTGTCAAATTCCAGTGTTCAACACAATTTTTCAGTCATTCATGGACATATACACACTCATTGTCACATTTTTTTCTCTGTGATTTATCATAACATTTTGTGTATATTTCCCTGTGCTATACAGTGTAATCTTGTTTATCTATTCTACAATTTTGAAATCCCAGTCTATCCCTTGCACTGCCTTCTTAATAATTTAAGAACCCTATGATTTCTGGCCAAGCTAAAGATACTATATCCCATCATCCAGAGTTTCAGGGATGTCACCAATTTGTCTTTTATTCTTTACAGAAAGTATTTTTTTTTCTTGTAAATCCATAGTCTCCACCATATTTGTCTTCATCATCAATTCTCAATAATAAACTGCGTGAGAAAATTAGGGTCAAATAGCTCATGAAGAAATCATTCAGTTAAACTTTGAAATTTGCTACATATGCTTCATTTCAGTAAGGCTGACGTGTTGTCAGAGGATATCCTATCCCCAGAGTAGTAAGATGACAACACTGCATGGCCCTTCGACTTCATGGAAATTCTAGATGTTATGATACACTTAAGGGCAATCTCTTTACAAAAAGGTTTCACTTATTGTAAATGTGGATTACCTATAGACTCTGAAGCAAGAGTATACTCTTTATAACTGGTAATCATTGACAAGTCAAGTATGTCCCCAAGATTCTTAAGTGATACATAATACTATAAAAATTCCGCCTTAGTTGAAAATGCATTATTTTCATGAAACATAAATATTAACAAATAAATTTTCTACAACTTTCATGTTTTTAGAAAGTGAAGCTCAATACTTAAGAAAATGGCCAGAATCTTTCTTTTTCTTTTCCTCCTTTAATGGAGGCACTGGGGATTGAACCCAGGACCTCATGCACACCAAGTACACACTCTGTCATTGAGCTATATCCCCAATCCGGACTGATTCTTATGTTGTGACTGAGTTAACTGATCTAAGTACCCGATGCCCGCTATGTCACATCAGGCAGCGTTTCTCTTAAAATCAGCGTTACCTTTCTGGTAAGAGGTACCTCTATAGGCACTGGAATCACTTCTGCCAGGAGACATCCATAAAAAGCCACCATAAACATGACTGGATCATTGTTGGGGTAAACCAGGGCCACCTAAAATGTATAATGACATTCAATAACAGAGGAACAGAAACAGACTAATGCTTTCAATGTCACTAAGTAATACACTTGTTTATGACATTTATCATGAACACAATAAATCACGCTATTTAATAGAGTAAAGAAAATTAAATTCTTGAGAAGGATGCACAAATCTAAAAAGATCTCTTGTCATTCCCAAGATTATACCATACACAGTTTGGGGACTATAATGCAATTCATCATCATCACCATAAGAATTTTTCCCTTAATTCTACTGGCAATTTAGCAGTAAACAAGTCACCTTAAGTAAGAAGTTAATTACTTGTGAAATCTAAGAAAATTTACTTTAGTGCAAGGCTAAGCAGTAACATAAATGTGACGGATCTCTCTAGACAGACCAGCATATTAAAGAATAAGCCTTATATCTCCTCTTGCAGAGAAGCAAGCAGAGAAGCACTGATTGACTCAATTGTCATCTTAGGGCAAATCTAAGGTTTCTTACTTTTTAATAAATAAATTCACTGCATTAATCCTCACTCACTTAACCAACAATGCACTTGGTGACAGGCGTAAGTAATAATGGCAAATACTGGCAGAAACTATTACGCATATAAAGTCAATTCATTTACAAAAGATAAACAGTGAAAACTCCATAATATGTTCAAACTTGTGATCTAACCTGTAATACACCCTAGGGACAACTGACTCTTCCTAATTTACCCAAGAAATGCAAAAACACAGTCACTATCATTGCGGAATTTGATACTTGGCTTGGATATTCACAGATCAATATGTGAAACTTACTTATGTCTTTGGATTCTTATCTTCCCTTCTTTTGCTTTCAAATTCTCTTAACTCACTCCCAACATAAGTTCAATTCTGAACCTTCTAGAGTTCTAAAAGTTACTAACTCCACAAGACATTTAAACAACACATTTTCTCCCTGCCCACAAGTGTCCATGTTGTTAGGAAGACACAAAACTACCTTCTTACGGTTCAGGTGAAGATTAGGAAACACTCACATGTCATACTTATAAGTAAAAGCCATGCTTTAGATGCCTTTTGTCATAATGCAAAAGTATTTTTAAAAGGCTGGTTTAGGAGATTATGTAATCATGAGCCTAACTAAAAAGAATTCTGTTGTGGATGTAGTTGGTATTTCATTCCACAACTTCAAATGAAAGTCATGTTTGATGATTAGAAGTAATTATATTTAGAAAGAGGGAAAAAATCTTTAAATACTAAAAAAAATTTAATGTCACCTCCAATTAAAGAAGAAATTAATGATGCTAATTTGTTTCTTCTTAGAAGTAATAAATCTCCCTCCATTTCTACATAAAACTCCAGAAAATTGTTTTAAAAAGTTTTTTTTAATTGAAGTATAGTTGATTTACAATGTTTCAGGTGTACAGCAAACTGATTCAGGTATACATACATCCATACATATATATTATTTTTCAGAGTCTTTTCCATTATGATTTATTACAGGATATTGAAAATAGTTCTCTGTGCTATACAGTAGGACCTTGTTGTTTATCTATTGTTTTAGAAGTTTCATAGGGCATTTTTCAAGGGAAAAAAAATCAAAGCATAAACCTGATTACTATTTTTGTTGTCTATCTATTGAAATATTTATCTCCAAAAAGACTTAGGTTTCTTTTTATTTTCATTAGTACGTGAAGAGTTTACTGATTTGGAGCTAAAAAAAGAGACATTTGAATATCCTTCAAACTATGAATGCTGGAATTATAACCTGGGTTGGGACCAAATCATTTTCATTTTTTAAGAGTAAGAGTTATATAAATTGTGCTGTTGTACATTAAAAATCCAGAATGTGCATGTTAGAAAATACAGCATCACCTCCCTAAAATAAAAAAACCAATTACCCTGTCTCCAGGTTTTAATACAGGTTCATTCTTGGTCCCCAGTTTATTAAGCAGTGTGTAGGCCAACTTTAAACTTCTGCTCCACAACTTTCCTGGGAAAAGAAAAGAAAATACTCATAGAAAAACATACGCCTACTTCAGCAGGAGGGCACTCAGTCCATCAGCACGTTGAATAGGGTAAGGGCCACTGGCAAATGACGCATTACACAAGCATCACCCCAACACACAGAGAGGCCCTCTCCCATAAAGTCTGCTTTACAGTCACACCAGTTTATGAAAGCCAGTCCCACCTTCAAGCCAAAAGAAAACATCAGGACCCCACTCTGATCTATAAAATATTTCAAATTCTTTTCTGAAGTAATCTGAGTGTCTTTAGAAATAATATGAGCTGATGATATAAAGGGAAGGAAACCATTTTTTTTTTAAATCACAGGACTGAAAATCAGAAGACTACTTCTTTCTAAGCTTTTTCTGAAGAACCACTTACATATATGGTATTAGATACTTGAAGTAAATGCAAAGCAGAAGTATGACTCAAATGACTGAGCATGCCATACCACTGATTTCAGTAAAAACAGATAATAAAATGGAAATTAACTATGTGAAACATGAATATATTCAAAGATGTTACATAAACATGTAAAGACTTGGCTAGCTGACTGCTTTCTCTAAGGGTTATATGGATGGGATTAATGTACAGCTTCTGAAATGAATGCTAAAGACTATCTTTTGGGGGAAAAGCCTATTCTTCCCTTCTTCCTGCTCCTTCCCCTCAACCACCCTCAGAAATTCTTATTTTAGATTATGAAGAAAGTAAAAGAGAAATCATTTTATTTTGCATAGATATGTCAGTTCTACACACAACTCATTTAAAGGGGCAATGAAGAAGGAAACTCAGGTCAATCTGTACAATTCTTTACATAAAAGCTATTTTTTCCTCTAAAATTATTCTCTCTTTAGGTCTATGGACAATGCATACCACTTGCGAAGGGAAAAAGGAATCTGCCTGAATAAACTAGTACAAAATCTCACAGCCAGGTTGAACCTATTCTTATTTTTAAAAAGAAGTAATAAAAATAAACTTGCTTCAAAAATACATAAGGAAAAAATAAGTTATTTAAAAAATAAACACTTTAGCTGGGATGCAAAAGTAAATGGAAAAGTACTGGTTCTCTGTTCATTATAGAATTTCATGCCTATTACATGCAAGAGGCAGGATGAAGTATGTGATAAAGATCTAAAATGAAACCAATTTCAATTTTTAGATAAAATGACCTGATTTTTACCATACAGGATTAATCTTAACATCTTCCTAAAATTTTCTCCTCATGTTTAAGTATCAGTGGATCTACAAAGTTTCTTTCTTCTTTTGGCTCTTTTAAATATTAGCTAGCTTGCAAGTCACTTTAGCAAAAGAAAATACTTGGCCAACAGTTGTACTTAGAACTTAGGATCCCATTTAAAGTAATATAAAAGATCTACTGAAACACAATGACCAGTAACTGCTAAAACAGCAAGATAAAAACGTTACCCATGATAATCTGAAGAACTCTTAGGAGAAAAGGAAGGAGTTGGACCCTTGTAAACTCACCATAAGTAAGCGTGTAAACTGGTTTTCCCGTTACATCCAGTGCAGTCAGGCAGGGGCATTTTGCCTGAGTGGTGCCCCAGCGCTGCAGGGCAGACTCAAGAGCAGGTGGCCAGTTACAGATGACTCCTAATGGCTCTCCCTTCACAGGGGTCATCTGCCGTCCCTCTGGCTTGGGTTGGTTGGGGTCTGGCTGAGGTACTGTGCCCCAAAAACCCCAAAAGGTTATGAGAACAAGATCTGAAGTAAGTACAAATACCAACTAACACAATTTAGGTCTCTAATCTCAAATATATTTCCCCTTTCCCTTCATCTTTATCTGGCTTAAACTCACTTGAGAAAAAGACACCCTTAAAAACGGTAATCCACAAACTGGGCCGCCTTAATTTCATTTCCCCATATAACTGTAATATCATATTTAATATATTTTATGCAACAAATTCTGACCCTTGACAAAGCAAATCATTGAACATATAAAAAAGCACAAAGCATAAAATTCCATTTAGCAATTTTACAATTTTTAGTAAATGTCTTTTTAAATCTTTAGTTTGTGTCCAATGTTAGACAGCCAGGCTTCACTCTACCAGGTTACGTTTAATGAAAAAGCATTGAAGTGTGAGTCAGAAAACCCAAGTTTACCTTCACTTTTTACTAACGTGACTTGGGGGAAAATGAATTACCTGAGCCTCATTTTTCCACATCTGTAAAATGGAAATAGTAATCGTTTACAGCAGGGTCATTACTGGACTCAGGCAAGTAATGGGCATGAAAGACAAGGTTCCTTTTATGTCTCTCTATACCTTTGCACACATCTCATACGGCCCATCCCTCTGCCTCCTGATGAAGTTGTACTCATCCTTCTTAGGATGCAGCTTGAATGGTAAATTCCCTGGGAAGCCGTCCCTGGTCATTCCTTCCTTAGTGCTCTCACACCATGTGCTAGTCCACCCTTACAGGTGGACTAAAAGCACTCAGGATGCTCATGAACTTCTGTTACTGCACAAGTTTTTCTCCCCCTTAGATTGAGAGCTTTTCAAGAGATGACACGGTTCTTATTCCTCTTATTGCCTATAGTGCTTAATACATAATGGTTGCTCAATCAATGTCAATTAAATTGAACTGAACTTTGGGGACAAAAAAAAAAAACCACTAGATTACAAACATGGTCAATTCCAGAAACTGGAGGTGAATACTATTTCATGTTCTTTTGTATAGACAAAACTAAAGTCCTCTTAATTTGTCTACAATAAGCAAGTATACAAACATTAAAAAGCAAAAGAAAGTCCTATATTTTCATAGCAGGAAAGATAATTTACATTCAGAACAAAAGGTCATTTATTTATTGAGTGCCAATTATGTGCACAGGATGTGATAAACATGAGAAGATAAATGCTGTGCATATCATTCTCTGAACAAACATCTACTGCTTCTAATAATGCCAGGTACACGGAGTACAGAGTCCACGCTCTCCAGGAGTACCTAGAGTGCAATGGGGACACGCTCATACACACAGCTAAGTAAACGTGGGCAGTGTGTGACCGAGATGTGCACAGAGAGGGCAGAAGAGGGCCATGCCAGCCAGGTGAGAGGACCGGGCCCCCACCTGGAGCGGGTTATGCCCGAGCTGAGTCTTCAAGGAAGGGTAGGAATCAGCGAGGTGAAGCGGGGATAAGAGAAGCAGCACAGAAGAGAGAATGGACAGGATGAGCAGCAGGTACTAGAATGGCAAATGAAATAGGAAATAAATTGTATTTTACAGCTCGATTTAAAGACAGGTTTGGGAAACTTACTTAGAATGTCTTCATTCATTTTTCCACTAACAAAAAACTAAGGAAACAGTTTCACTTTCCAATTCACTACCCTAGAGAAATAACATTTGCATATTCCCAGACCCTAAACCATCAGATTAAGTATAAAAATAAACATGGGTGATTCTAAATAAATTGTTTTGTTTTTGATGCAATGGAAATGTTTATGCCAGTTATAAAATTCTGGCTTTTGAAGTGAAAAAAAAAAAAAACTGAATGAAGGACCGCAAATGGCAGAATAGCCTTTCTTATGGGTGAGCTGTGTTCCATTACATATATATGCTCCATCTTCTTTATCCATTCATCTATTGATGTGCACTTAGGATGCTTCCCTATCTTGGTAATTATAAAAAATGTTGCTGTTAATAGCAGGGTGTATGTATCGTCTTGAATTAATTCTTATTTTTTGGTTGGCTTTATTCCTTTGATAACTATATAAGTTTAAAAAGCTAAAGCTCTAAATATTCTTAGAAACAATCAACAGTACGTATATGTAAATTTTAAAAATATGTGCAGTATATTGTGTATATATATTTACATGCAATATATTGTATATGTGCAAATTGTTAACAATTCTACTTAATAAAACTGAAAATGAAAAAATAAAAAATAAATAATTATTTTGTTTTATGGACAGACTATATATATGGTAGGCAAAACTCTGTACATTACTGCCGTCCACTAGGCCTCCATAATGCACACCCTGGGGCACAGTCTTCCACACTGTCAAAGACCTATGGGTGTTTTTTTTTCCTCCAAGGTAATTGTCATTCAAAAAAATAACTGTTGCCTATTTAAAATTAGTAGAAAGCTGTTTATTCTGAATGAATGCAAATTGCTCAAGCATGATTTCTACTAAACCCTGACCTTCATCTGCCTAGTCAATACACAGTACTGAAAAGACTGAAGAGGCTGTTGCTGGCATGGACACCTTGAACATCAGTGCATCAAGAAAGATGTCCATAGTTCAATGAGTTTAGTGACTCCTAAAGGAACAGACATTCATCTTAACCTCATACGTCAGGCGGCTTGTTGCTTCTTAATGCACAAAGTGGGCTAAGACCAGATCAAGTCTACTAACATGCCTAGTTTCATTAACAAGTCTGATGTGATCAAAGCCTACTCTTAGTCTCAGGATGTAAAATTGGACTGTAAAGCTGCCAAGATTTAGTTCTTTCGACAAAAGCTTTTGTTAGCTCTAGTTGTCACGTAGCTTCCATAACTATCAAAAGGCCACCCTCAATTTCATCTATGCCTCCATACAGTCCCATCTCAATCCTTCCTATTAAATTCTAGACATTATGTTATTTTACCCATACATATTTTTAAAATAATTGAATGAATAAATCACTATTATCGCTTTCTCTAGTTCAGCCTTCCCTAACTGGATGAAGCTGATTTCTTCCCTTCTCCAAACGGCCTGTATTAGTTGACACATATTTATTGGCTAAACTCAGTTTTTATGTGTAGAATTTATTTTAGCACCAGTCTAAACTGTAAAGAGCATGCCAGAAGAAGGAAGCGACTATTTTCATGAAGCTTTTTCACTACCTACCATGTTAAAGCAGACATATGTATGTGTTGACAAAACGACCGGGTTGTATCAAAAAAGAATGGGGTCAAATCTGACATCTGTATTCTAGGATAATGCCAAATATAAATAATTTTAAAAATTACATACTTGTTCCTAATTTCAAAGAGCATATTCCCACGGATATTTCTATGTTCAATAGCTATCTCCTTGTTTTCCTCACCCCTCGCTCTATTTTTCACCTGAGATCTAAAATATAAACGATCCTTAGGAAAAAAAGAGCAGACAGCTGTGAACTCTTTCACCCCCAAAACAATGCCTTGTTCATCCTTAAGTCCTATAATACCTAACATGTAGTAACTGCTTAGGAAGCTTCTCCTTAAGGAGTATACGTGTTTGGTATTGCTACTAATACCTTCCACAATTTCTTCAGAGTCATCCACAAAAAATTCTTTTAAGGGAGGCCTTTTGGGTCGTTTCAGAGTGTTGAGAAGCTGCTGGATTTTTGTGGATACTCTGCTACTGACAGGAACACCTATAAAGGAAAAAATCATAAGTTAAAATTTGATTTTAGGGGTATTTTAGTTCTTCAGTTCTCTTAGGAGTTTTTATTGCTAATGATGCTTGGCCTTTGTCCACAGTCTCATTCTATTTCATCTGGGCCAAACAGGTAGAAATATGCACACGACAAGTTTTATGACAATGAACAAATGGGATGCTGTTATTAATACACTGTTTAAAGATTTATCTAACCTCCCTTTTCTCTCATAGCATTCTCTTCTTTTTCCATACTGTTTTTTCTTTCAAGATATCTTTTTGAAAGTACAGCCTAAGTCTGAACAAGTGTCAGTGCTGCTACAGGGCAGACTGTTGGAAAGAGGGAGCTCAAGATGCCTTGTGTGAGTAGGTCAGCTGCAGTGTGGCTCTGTGACTGCTGGACGCCAGGCACTACTGTTTGTAATTTGAATTTTTTCAGCTTAACTAATATTCTCTATTAGCTACCAAAAAGAGCTCCCTACCATCAGCTGTATCCATAAGGCTGGACCTGTTGGATCCTTTGTGCATGCCTTTAACTATCCCCGAGGGGGGCAGATCAATATTTGCTGGGCGTATTGAGGAAGATGATGACGAAGAAGAGGTAGTTGTAGTGACATCAGGGGGAGCAGAGAAATTCTCTAAGAGGGGAGAAAACAAAACTTAGAATTATATTACGTTACCAGTAAAAATAAGAACCTTTAAATCTTTTTTTTTCTTTTTTGGTTTTTTGTTTTTTTAACACAAAAGAAAACGACATGTACAGGGCATTAGCTCTTACAAAACAAACTTTTAAATCAATTCTATCAGCAAGACACAATGAGAGAGAAAGAAGTTAAGCCAGGGCATATTAGGTTTCTAAAATTACTATTTTTTGAGAACTTGAGTAGCCTTAGTAAGATCAAATCATGCAGCAAATACTTCTCAAAAACCTTCTTTCCTACACAGAAAGTCTGGCAGAAATTCAATGTTATAAAAATAATCAAAATAAAATAAAAATTGCAAGTGACTTCAAAATGAAACCAAAGTATGATCATAATGGCTACAAATATTCTAGTCTCTTGAGCATCTCTTCATGTTTACGTTGGTTTATCTATAATATCTCTTCTTCCACTGGAGACAGAAATAGTGGCTTAGCAGTGGGTCGGATTGCTCAAGCTCCCAGATGAAGAAAACCAGATGAAGTCCACTTTTCAATTTTTTATAAAATAACCCAGGGGTAACTTGGGTCACTTGACAGATAAAGTTCTTCCCTTGCTCTAAAAACATGACTAAAATGTTATTGGATTCTACTTCATGTAGGGATTTTGTTTTTTTAAGGGAGGGGCTGGGGATTGAACCCAGGACCTTGCATATGCTAAACACATGCTCTACCACTGAGCTATACCCAGCCACCCACCTTGTAGGAATTGTTAATGTAAAGAAACAATGAGATAAGTTGGAAGAGAGTCATTCAACAGGAATGTGTTACAAAAAACTTACGGGGAGCAAAAAAGAAGTGAGAAAAAGAAAGTTATAGGAAGCAAAATATATCATTCACAAGAAAAATGAAAAGCCATTCATAACTACGAAAAAGGGAAAAAACATAATATAAACAACTTCTAAAATCAACTGGGAGTTAAGGTTTCCATGTCCCCAAAGTCTGTAATTACTAGTTTAACAATTTTTAAAGTTTTAAAAACTTTACTAGCACAAGTATACTGCAGTATATTCTTTCTGTAGGATAATGAGGTAACAAAGTATTAAATACAGACTTTTTTATTTGACCCAGAAACTCCCACTTAATAGGAATACATCCTAAGAGGAAATAATCAAACAAATGCACAAAGTCATGTGTTAAAGGATGTTTCATTCTAGTATTCATAATAGCAAAAAACTGGATACTTGAATGTCCAAAAGAGGGGAACAGCTCAGGGCATAGCCAGAGTGGCATATTTTGAAATCATAAAAACAACAGTCTAATTATATATTAATGATATAAAAGATGTCTGTAATACACTGCCAAGAAAAGCAGGTTATGAACACTGTATTTAGTATAATTTCATTTTTGTAAAAACAAAACCAAAACCTTCCATATTTATATACAAATAAAGTGTAGCAGGATATACATGACGGTGATAAGACTGAAGGGTTAGCCACAGAAAGTGGGTTTACAGGTTATTTTTCTTTTATCTGTATTTTCAAATTTTTCTATTAGAAACATGAAGTGCTTATTAGGGCAAACATCCAAAAGGCAACAATGTTGGACAAAATGTTTCTGTGAGTACCTAAACCACTTAAGTTTCCAGAATTGAGGCAATATGAGATATGAAGTCAGATGAAATCATCTTGCTAAAAAAATTCAGATAAAGTTAACTGGGTATCAGGACAGTATTTTTAACAAATGAAACTGCTTTTAGACAAATGTGGGGATGAACCCTGACTCCACCATGGCCCTGATGCCTGCCCTCCCAAAAGAAGAGGTGGTGAGCATGCTCATCTGCAGCTGCTCTGGGAGGTTCAGTCAACCAAGGGCAGAGCTGAGAGCAGAGGACAAGTCATTAGCTGCTGGCACTTGGCCTTGTAATGTGGGCAAGCATATCCTCAAGGCAGCTATTTTCTAAAAAATTACAGGCTTGCATTCAAAGACTTCCAAGTTTTTCTTTTCAGAAATCAATTAACAGAATAAAGATATATATATAAGGTGATACAGAAAGGTCACTGATATAAAAATTAAAACACCAAAATGCAAATGATTGTCAATAAAAAAGGAAAAACCATCACAGACACCTGATGTTCATATACATCACTTAATGCTATGTGTACCAACCAATGAAGCAAAAACAGAGATCCGGGTTGTATCTTTATCTGCAGATGTCACAGACTCTTAAAACACAAACACACACACACAAACATAAAGCAGAGCCAAGCAAAAGCTATACTCCATACAGGAGCACCAGCAGCAGGGAGCAGCTCACACAGCGCCAACATCCTCAGCCTGCACACTCCAGTTGCAGCAATAGCACAGCAGCAAGGACAATAAATCCAGTCTTTATGCTGAAGACACAAGGGTCTCAATGACATTGTCTTAGTTCAGAATTTGCTCAGGTTTGATGTTTTTTTGTTTAAGAGGATGCAGACAACAATCCTGGGAAAATCTAAAATGTTACACCTTTTAACACCTTTTAACTGATAGAATATTTTCCAACAGGGATAAACCGTGCTAAGACTGGTGTTATATCCTGCAGCTTGAGCATTGCTTATGGAAATAGCTATGGCTTCAGGTGGGCAACACTATGCACCAATAATGCAGACACTCTCTATCATTCCAAATGTACTGCTGATGTGTCCTTCTTTGCTCATTAACTGTCATGTTCTTTCTCATTCTGTTTTTTTAGACCACTCTGAAAAACCTAATACAAATCATAGACTATTTCCTGGATGCTGGGAGCCAAATGGAACACAATTTGAGCTTCTGAGGTAGATCCAGCTCCTACCTATTCGAGTATTGGCAAATACATCAGCTAGAGACCCACTGGTTCCTTTGACCTCTCCATGGGACAGCGTAGAAGATGCAGATGAAGAAGTGGACGATCCCTGAATTGAACGGTTGATCCAGGACTCAGGATTCTGTAAGCTCTGTTGCAAGGCAGCAGAGAGCGCAGCTTGGCGTCTCAGAGAGCCCTCATCCTCAGAGGCCGAAGACGTGTCTGTGTGGAATTAGAAAAAAAGAAGTTCTCGATCCTGCCTACAACAGAGACCTTTCATATCTTTCTCATTGATCACACATTCAATTGGATAGCAGCAAAACATTCATATTCTTAAGGTAGATTAATATGTAAAGTTTCTTAAGAATCTCAAGGAAAGATTTATGAACCAAAGCCTGCAAAAATAAAATAAAACAGCTGAAATCTAGAGCTAATTTGAAGCTCTTTTAAAAAAACCCTTACAGACCATTTAAACTTCATTATTTTTCTGTTCTGAGCTTAATCAGTATCTAAATTCTTCTGGCTTATTCCTTATGTTCAAATAACACTGAAGTGCTTCTCTATCTTCCTCAGCCTCTATTAGAGAACTCTGTGATAGGCTCCTACACTGATTTTGACAAGTATGTGTTAGTGTCTACTTAAAAGCAAATGATCTTATATTGGATATATAAAAACTCATTTTTGGTAACAACAGCTAAAGTGCCAAATAGTGAACTAGGTGTTGGGGAACTGATGTGGAGTAAGAAACAGTGCTCAGCCTGGAGGCAACTATGGTTTTAGGGGAAAAGCTAGCCAGTCACAGGGCACAGGTCAGCTCTCCAAATGTGACTGGAGAGGACGGAGATCTGTATGTTTCCCAGTCAGAGAAAACTGAGAAATTCACTGAGGACTGAATTTAGACTGGCTCTGACTTCAGGAAAGCAAGGCCTAAATTAGAAAAGCATGTTGAAAAAAATAAAAAAGAAAGGTTCAACCAAATATAGGATAACCAAGGGAAGCAGAAGTCAGGAATTTATTCCAGGGCTCTGAGCTTACAAGGCACACAAGTTTGAGCGGCATTTGGTCTGATGTGAGACATCCTTCTAATGATTTTGGGGGTCATAATTTACGGCCTGTGGATTGAATTTCATTCATTTTTTTAAAATCAAATATTCTGTGGTTAGTCTGGCTGAACACTTCCCTCTAACTCAGGTGAAACTGTAGGTCCATGTTCTTACTTTGGTTCAGAGAGCCAGAGATAACTAAAAGGGCTAGAACACTGCTAGCAGCTGACAACGGAAATTTGAACAACAAAAGACTAATTTAACCTAGAAGTCAAATTCTGCAGATCCAGAATAAGAGAGAAAGTTAAAATAATAACTATATCCTTGCTTCCTGCTCTGAACTGCCTAAGACTTATTATCTCATATTGAAGGTGATCTGAGGCCCAAGACTGTTTTCTGTTTGTTTCTTTGTCTTTTAAACAACGTACTACTTAAGTACAATATGTGCCAGGAACCATGTCAGGTTCTGGGCATTCTTAGATGTATGAACTCCTATGAGACAGTAAATGTCCTGAAAAGGCGTACCATCTGGTACAGGAGACACACAACTCCTCATACTATTCCACACGAATACAATAGATGCTAAGAAATGGGGTAATAAGCAAAGGATTTCACAGGATGGGTACCAATCTCAGTCAGGGATTTCAGATACTTCTTTGTAAATGGAGCAGACTTTGAAGAGGTAAGGGGCAAAAGACAGATGAGGCTGGAGAGGTAAACAGTGACCAGACCCCAAAGGGATAAAGCAATGAAGTGCTTGAAAGGGGATAGAGATCTATAATCAAAAGGAGGGTGATTAAAGGAAAATACAGAGAAAGAAAAATAACAGCATCTGTAACCTTTTACTTAAGGAAAGCATTTTTGCATAATTTCCAGGAAATATTCTAACATTTCAACTGTACCTTAGGAAGCAGAGAATTCTGTCTATGCAAACATGCTTTAAAAAAAAAAAAGTGTGTGTGCAGGAAATGGGACAGGTGAATCTGACCCTAAGAGCAAAGAATTTTCAGGATAATATATCTCAAGATCCCAAAGACTCCTGGGTTTGCAGGCTGTCTTCATTGCATCATTTATTTTAATCTGTGTAAGTCTAAAATCAGAATAACCCAATTTAAAAAAGATAGTAAAACTAGTATTTTCATGATTAGGTTTATGGAAAATTGGCTTCATTACATTTCTATATTGGATCAATTATGTAATTAGGCATATTGTTTCAATTCAATTACCTCATTTGCCTGCCAGTCCTCCTCAGAGTGTTTAGTGACTACAACTGTGGGCTTAGTGTAGTGGAAAAAACATGGATTTGGTGTCCTCCTTCTATTCGCACGCTGGGGGTCACCACTTCCTAGCTATGTGACTTAAGGCCAAAAGTCCCCACCCGAGAAGGCTGTTTGCTTGTCTGTCCATTCAACAAATACTACTAAGCACTACACTAGTTGGTAGGAGTACAATGGTAAGCAAGAAGACACAGTCCCTACTCTAACAGGACTTAGAATCTTACAGGAATTTAGAGCAGGCATCCAAGGAAGGGAGACCTCAACCAAGTCTGGAAGGGTGGGCAGGGATTACTTAGGAGGGGCACAGAGGCGGGGAGAGAGACCAGTCAGGCAGAGGAACAGAATGTGAGAAAGCTTGGAAGGGACAGAAAACAAAGCACATTTGAGGGTCTAAAAGAAAGGAGACGAGCCGAAGCACAGGATGCAAAACTGGCTGTGCTGAAAGATGAAGCTGGATGAGTAGACAGCACCGTGTTATTAGGGGCCATGTCGGTCATGCTAAGGAAACTCGCCTTTGTGCACATGGCTGTGGGCGGCCACGAGACAAGGTACAAAAAGCACCCCCAGCAGTGCTGGCAATAAACATGAGGCCCTCTTCTCCCCTGAAAAACCCACCCTATGTTACCTCACAGACACAAAACTGTGGCTGTGCAAAGCTTATAGCTGATCACGTGTTAAGATCACACAAACTGTAAGCACTGCTTAAGGACTCTTTTTAAAAATAAAATCGAGCCCCCTTAAATATTCATACATTTATTTGGCAGCTTTTTTTTTTTTTACATTTTTTATTGATTCATAATCATTTTACAGTGTTGTGTCATATCTGGCAGCTTTTTAAAAAAGTAACTGTCACCAAGGAAATTGCTATGGATTAGCAGAAAACTGGGCAATACTGAATTAATAATAATAGAAATAAAGTTATCATTTTCCCACTGATTCTGCTCTGGTTGAACAGGAACTCACAACTCATCTATCATAAACAAAGTCCCCTGCCTAACCTCTCATATATGTTGAATATAATAAGTCTACACAACAGAAAACAATTTTGGAAACATTTTTTGCCCTTCAGTTTATAACTGCTGTGATTTTAACACAGCACCATTAAATGTTGATCACCAGAAGCCTAAAATCCATTAATAACCAATTAGGAAACTAAACAATTAGCCTGTGGATTTTAAGGAAAGAAAGATCCCGAATTTGCTACCTGTTCTTAACTGCTATAGCACTTTAAGTCTTTAGCCATTTGTGGAAATGATTTGTAGAAATGATTCTCCTCTTCTTGGTAGAAAACATATCTATTACATCTAAAAATGTTCATCTTAAAATTTAAAATGCCTACCCTATTATCTATCCATTCCACTCCTGGGTATCTGCCTAAGAGAAATGAAAGCATGTATCTATACAAGGACTTGTACATGAATGTTCATAGGCGCTTTATTTGTAATAGCTAAAAATTAGGATCAACCCAAATGTCTATCAACAACTGAAAGGATTAGCAAATTGTGGTGTATCTTTATGCTGGAATAGCACTGGACAATGAAAAGGAATTAATTACTGATACACACAACAACATGGATGAATCCCAATATAATTATGCTGAGTTACAGAAGCCAGACAGGAGGGGGGGGGAGGAGGAGGAAGACGTATAACTGTGTGATTCTATTTACATGAAAATATGAAATTCTAGAAAATGCAAACACATGTGTAGTGACAGAAAACAGATTAGTGGTTACCTCATGGGGATGGGGAGAGTTGAGATTAAAAGGAAATTATGAAGCAACTTCTAGATGGTGACAGATAAGTTCATTATCTTAATTGTGGTGATGATTTCACAGTTTTGCTATGTCAAACTTAGTAAAGTACATGCTTTAAATATGTTCAGTTTATTGTATGTTGATTAGAATTCAATAAAGCTGGTTTCAAAAGATTTATAGGGGTGAAAATGATGCCCTGGTTAAAGGACGGTAACATCTGAGGGTCAGTCAATACAACCGAAGGGTGTATGGTGCAAGCTGAACAGGTTTCTGCAAGATGGTGCCTGCCACTGGGTTCTGACAGTTGTCACCCGAATTAGACCCAAACACCAGCTTACAACAGCAGGTAAGTCAAGATTCACTGAAAGAAAGATCTCATCCTAACAACTACTGCAAAATATGCCCCATAAACTAGGTCAGAAAATGTCTGAGCTTCAAAGAACAAAGGAAATAACCACCAGGACAATTACTTGTACAATACTGTACAAGAGAAGAAATTTTTGCATGTTATTTGTGTGGGTTGGGTGGGAAGGAGCGGTATCAGGCAGGGAAGTGTCATGTTTTCTTACACTGGTGGGTCAGGGGAATTAAGGACCTTCAGAACCTTGAAGAGAGGCAAAAGAAATTTCTATGTAGGCAAAGAAAGAATCGGAAGCTTAGGAAGGAAAAGCTTTAGGGACTCAAGGAGGGGCACCCTTAGCATGAAAGCATACCTGGAAGAGAATATTAAAAGGTTAGTCCTGGAAGTAGGCCATTCTGAATCTACCTTGGGCTACAAATTCTGAGCAGCTTAATCTAGCACTAAACTCAACCAGGGTGGGTACTGATTCACCAGACAAGGATTACGGAGATTTTTAGAACTACCCAAGAGATTTTTTTAGCATCTCACACTAATCTATGTGCACAGAGAGCTGGCTAAAAATCACCACATATACCCTAATCAGCAAAGGCCCATGAGTGGCCTGACCATTAATATCCAAAGTGGGATACTGATGAGAGAAGGGGTGCTCGCTATTAATCATTACTCCAGGGTCATTCTACCTATAAGGGGTCTCCAAACACTGTTTTTCTGGGTATTGTCCCACATCTATGAAAAATATTACACAAAATTAATATGACAAGTAATACTGGGGTGAGATTAGAGATTTTTTAAAAACTTTGTGTCTACTTGAAAAGTTACATCAAATATACAACAACTGTTAGAGCTCCAAAATCACCAGAAAACACTTACTTGACAGTATGGCAGAATGACAGGCAATATGTCAAGTGGTTTAGAGAATAGCTTTTAAAGTCAGACTGCTCTGAACTCCCATCTTAGCTCTGCCGCCAATAGCTGTTGGGCAAATCAGTTCTTATGGGTCTTAATTCTACTGTTTGCTATTGTTTTTCTATTGATTCTTTCTCACGGTGTTTTCTGCTTCTGTAGTTGCTCACAAAATTCAGTGGATCTTTACCTGTGGGATTCCTAAGTCCCTGTGTTGAGGTTGCATCTTTTCAGAAACCATTTGTGCCCAAGGACCACTTTCTAACGTTAGTTAGACCACTTTCTAATGTTAGTTCTTACCAGGCAGGACACTGAAATTCAGATCTTGTACCCACTGATCACAAATTCATAGGGAAGGTCCCTGCCCACATTATTCCAACAGGCAAGCTTTTTTTGACAAGGTCTTCTTTGGCAGCAGGTTAATTTTTTCTAGTTTCCCCTTTTGCTGAAGCTGTGAGCTCCTCTAGGGATCTCAATTCCAGCTTCTAACCTTGTATAGGTCCAAGGTTTTATCTTTTCCACCCTTATAGTAATTAAAACTTAGGCCCCTTGTTTACTGCCTCCCCTCTCTCCCCAGGGCAGCCAAAGCCAGCCCCATCTTACCACACCGATTTTCAGTGATCATTCTCTTACTCTCTTGCTCCTTTGTATAGACAAGGAAGCTGATTATAGTCTATTTACCATTTCTAAAGAAAAATGTTCTTTCTCCTGTTTCTAGGAGACAGTTTTCAGGTTATCTAACTGACGACACAACTGCACATAGAAATCTGGGCAACTTACTGAGCCTCGCTAAACCTGTTTTCTCACCTGTAAAATGGGAAAGAGGACTGCTGAGAAAACAAATAATGAAAAAATGTATGTTAAGCACTTAGCCCTTTGACTAGTACACAGAGGTACTCAAGAAATGCTAACTATGAAATTACTTTTATTGGCAAACCTTAAATTTTATAATCACCCATTGAAATAAACAAATTCAATCTGACAGGAGTGGGTTTTTATTGTGCTTTGACTTAAAGAATATAGAATACTAATCTTCCAAGTAATTATGGAGCGTAACCCACACTGATAATGAAAGTATGTTGTTAAAAAAATCCAAATCTATTAATTAGAGCACATTTATAGACTTCTGATTTGCCACCTCTATTTACTTTGTGGTTTTAACTAAAATTAAAATATCTGGGGAAAACTCCCCAGGTTGGTAACTGAGACAAGTATTCTCTTTTAAGTCAAATTTACTGACTAATACATGTTTTGGACTATAAGCTCTCAGAAGGCAATAGCTATTCAGTGTGTTTGTAATAATACCCACTCTAGTACCTTGCATACAGGAGTATCTGTTAAGTAAAAAAGGACTTCCCAAACATGACACTTAAGTAAAAAACAAAACCAAGAAACTTGAGTCTGACGTATAACTGTTGTATGACCTGGGGCAAATCACTTAGTGACTATCACCTGTTTGTTTCCTCATCTCTAAAGAAATCTGGCCTTCCTACTTCACACACTGGTTACTTATGAGGAACAAATTAGCAGGGCATCTATAGGTATATGGAAGTCCTTTGCATACTACAATGTACTATAATTCAGTAGAGTACTATCAAAGTGTGTTAAAAATGTAACAATATCCTAGTCTGTTCATGGGCATCATTTTCAGAGAGAAACATAGAGAGGTAAATTTCTCCTCTCCAGTCCTATGAATTACTACTGTAGTCATTTTCAGGCAGGGCCCTCTGTGAGACAGCACTCTAAATTCAAACTTCATTCAACACAAGCCAGTCAAAGTAGCTTACTGTGTTTTGGGGTCATTATGTGGTCTATCTGGTCATCTGTGTACCCTCAAAATGCAGTGTAGGGTGAGCCTACATGGGTGCAGAAGAAGCTTAGAGGGGAAAAAAATGTATGCTGTAGTTTTTGCATTGTGTTTATCCGTATGAATGAGTAACAGCGTTACACAAAGAACCCCTACAAAGAAAGAGCTGAGGTAATTGCCTCATGACATTAGTAAATGATTTCAGCACATAAAGAGAACTGGATGGCAGTAATTCAAGCAGTTTAAAAGGCTCTGAAAAAGGCCACAGGCACTAAAAGAACCACAGATTGCTACCAACTTGGAGAATTTAAATTTTCCAATCCACGAGGCAGAAATTAGTATATATATAAATAAGCAAATTTTAGATTGACTACCATTTTATTATTTGAGAAGGATTTATGAACAAAAGACAAATTATCTCTCAAGCTAACAATTTACCATATCTCCCAGACTACATGATACAACGCATAAAGCCAAGATTTATGACATATTTTGCTCCTTATATCCTTTTTATTAAATCCCTCTAAAAACAGCTCTAAACCTTCACCAATTCAGTAATTCTGATAGTCATGTGTGTGTGTGTGTGTTGGGGGGGGGTTCCCAAAGAAGCCAACTGGCCGGGGCGCTCCAGCAGGTACCTTAGAAACTAGGTCCACATAGCATAGCACGTGCAGGGTAAGGGCCCTGACTAGAAACATGCTTTGTGATGCGTGTGTTGTGTGACTGCCTGGATAGTGCACAAAGGACAACACAACTAAAACACTGAAATTTGAGGTGAATTTTGCCCTGCAAGAGTGGCTCGACTTTTCTAGAAAAAAGTCATAGCAAGGTCATTTTTATAGCTGCCTAGAATCTGTTTTTTTTTTTTTTTCAAATCAGCCTAAAGCCAGCAATAATTAACTTCAGTTTTCTTCTTCCTCTCCATCCCTGGAGCCTCAGCATCTCCTTTAAACTTCAGAGTTTCAGGGGCTACTGGAGTAAATATGCAAGATAAAATCTACCAGCCATCCCTGGGTTAGGCTGTACTGGGTTTGGGGACATAGGATTAAACTGCAATAGCCACATCTCTAACAGCTGGCTCTCAGATGCTTGGAGAGAACAGAATCCAAATCCTAACTTGGAAGAGCAAATTCCATTCCCCAAAATGAAAGGTGCTAATGGAAGCCTTACGATCCAGTTCCTTCCACATTGCCTCATACTGGGGCAGAGTATTTGTCCCAGGCAGGTGCTGCATCAAGCTCCATCTCTATACGGGAGTTGCATGAGATATCAATGTGTAGGGTACTCTCAATGTTTCTTCGTGTTGGAAGAAAATTCCTCTTTTATTTGACAACACTCATGTCCCTATGAGCACATTAACGTCTCTCAGATACTATTCAGAGGTCCCTGGAAGAGGAGATAAGTGGACAGGAAATCTTTTTATTACTCTGTTCTGCTAGATAAAGGTCTTAGGAGAGAGGATGGAATTTTTACAATCATGAAATTATTAAAACACACAAGGTGATCAAGAAGATTATGCCCCATCTTTAAGGCTACAGACAGAGCAGAACATTAATGTTTAGAAACACAGGGGCCTGTGGTGCATTCCAAAGGACTATGGTCTCAATTCAGCAATGAACAGCCATGATTTGTTTCTAGAGTTGGTAAATTCCCCTCGGGCGATGACTTTTGTAAAGGGACAGAAAAGCTTTCCATTCCTTCCAAGCATTCCTGTGCTGCACTCTCACATTTCACTCAAGGCCGTGAGAGCAGACTGTTTACTGTGAAACTGCATCTCCTCAGAACAGCTCTGGAGAGACTGTTTCTAAGATCTCCGAGGCACATTGCTCCCTACCCTTTGCCATTTACTACAGCTGAACCCTCAGCCGAGTGGCAGCAGAATCTGCCAGCAAGGAATAGCTACTGAACTGAGAGCCCCCTTTGTCCACGAGGACCCAACTGGTGCTGGACTAATGCGGAAGGGAAGCCATCCAAGATTCTGAATGAGTGGGCTGGAAGTATGCACCACTATAGGCACAAAACGTCTCATTGTGGTGGTCTGCTAGAGGTATCTCCTGTTACGTTTTGAGAAACACTTGAAGCCACAGAGCTATTTCTCTTTCAAACATATTGACATCACAGATGGAAAGAAAAAAAGCACACACAGTTATTGAGCCCACAGCACACCCCGATGCTCTGAGAAGTTAGCCAAAACCTAGGAGAAAACTATTAATATGAACCTAGGCCAGGGAACAGGATCAGTGTGAACAGCTCAGCTTGACAGCTGTGAATTAAAGTCAACCACAGCAAGGTAACCTTCCTAGGAATCTCCCCCAAAAGACACGCTAAGTCGCTTAGCCCAAAACAGTACAGGAAACGTTCTTCCCCAAAGATTTCATTACCAGGAATGTGACAGTAGAAAGACAGACACTATATTGAGGCTCTGAAATAGATTTACTATGTTTAGTCTCAGAGGCCTACACCAAGATCTTGTCTGGGATTTCATTGAAAAAAAAGTTTTTTAAGGTTTTAAAAAACTTTGGGAAAAATTCTGAATAAATAAGACAACTTAAAAGTTGTTTCAGTTGTTCCTCAAATATGAAATTATAGCTCTTAAAGTAACTTTGGGTGGGGGTAAGGCTTCCAAGTCTGAGAGATGTGGATGGAATTTTTAGTTCCCGCAGATCTCATGATCCCATTATAAAAAGTGGATTCTTAAAAATATATAAACACATACAAAATATATTAATACACATATATAAATACACTTAACATATGTTTTTCAGGTTTATTGTGACTTTGCATTGCTCTCCCATCATCTTTTATGACATAAAAAATTTGTCCCAAGTCCATATATTGCTATGACTGTTAAAGAGACAAAGCATCTGACTGCAGAGTAGAAATTTATTAGACGTGTATGACTGTGCATGATATTTTGGGTATCACTGAGAAAAGTTATTTAACCACAGAATGGTAATATTGTATATCCTAAACTTTGATCTGTATTTATTTATGACTACGTGAGTTTTAGGGTTATAGCAAAGAAATGCTAGAAATTCAGAAGGACATTTTTTTAAAAAACAGCTTTACTCTTAAGGCATCTTTTTGTTTGTTGGTTACGAGGAGACAATCAAAATGTGCCGCCTTCAGTGTGTACTCTTAAACACCTCTGATGACGAGGAGTGAGTTCTGGGTCCTACCCCAGAAAAGAAGCAGCAGAACTTATTTCAGAAACATCAAAGTAGTACCTGTCAGAGAGAAAGGTTCTGATAAACCTACCAGGAGGTGTGCAGGCATCTGCAGGAGACTGGACAAATGTGGACCGCCTTTTGGTTGGCATGGGCAAAGCCATTTTCTGTTCTTTATGCTTTGCCAGTGCGGCTTGAACTGCTTCTGTGTGGATATCTGAAAGATTAAACATTTGCATTTATTAGCTCCTGCCTCTTAAAGTGTTTACTTCTGTGAGCAGAACTATCGTTGCCTCAGTCGTTGAAAAGGGTTGTTTAGGTGACTTTCACTTCTCATTTGAGTTACAACAATTAAAAACAAAAATGGAAAAGAGACAAAAGAAGAAGTCAAGGATAATTTACAGAGAAGGAAAATGAAGCCCCGAATGACGATGAGACAGCTTAACACAGCAGACAAGGCGCTAATGGAGATAAGGGTGGGGGGTGGAGACAGAGGAGGAGTCTGACATGCACCTGTGCCAAGTGGGGATCTCATCCCTGATCGGAACAAGTCCTGTGTGCAGGTGCCTAGAGGACACTCTCTGCTCTTCAAGCTTAGGATCTGCTGAACTGTCTGAAAGGTGTTGAGACTGCTCGTTCTACACCATATGAAGAGAAGAGCTGATTTTGATCCAGAAAATATAAGGGGTGATGGGACTTGTTTGCCACTTTGATCACAGAAGAACTCAGCTCTCTGCCTGAATGTCTAGATGACATCTCAAAATTAACATATCCATACAGAACTTTTGATTCTCCACTCCCATCCCCAAACTCACTCTACATTTCTACAAAATAGGATCATACTATACACAGTATTTTGTACTGTGCTTTGATTTTTTAACTCTTATAAAATCCTACTGGGGTAGGTAACACCTGAGCTGGCTTCCTAGTTACCAAGGATTTCCTCTTCTCAAGGAATGGGCCCAATCTACATATGTAAATGATCCTTAAAAGCCTGTCTGTGCTATGTAAATATGCCCCTTTTGAGAGCTGGACCAATCAGATCCTGTGTATGGAGTGGGTGGGTGGGAATAAGATTTAAACTCTGAATTAAGAAAATGCACCTGCTAGAGTGGAGTCACTTGAATGACAGTGCCCTAGAAAGAAGGAAAGTCCTTGAACTTCAAGGTTTAGATCCCCAGAGCTGTCTCTTCCTTCCTAGGGATTGCTCAGCTGTTTCTCTGCTTCTAAAATCTACCCTGGCCACTTAAGACAGCCTGAGTTGTCCTCTTTCATGCAACCGAAAAAACCTTCACCAATACAAATAGAAACGTCTTTCAGTGTAAAGGTAGGCCTATAATATAACTTTAAAAGGCTGTGTAGTATTTCACTGTATGAATGTTCCATCATTTCAAACAACCTTGTTTCCAAAATTTTTGCTACTATTCATACAACTATTCACAGCAAGAATAATTCAGTATTTTCACATTTAGCACATCTAATCCTATTTCTTTAGGATTAATTCCAACTATTGCTGAGATACATTTCCTAAGAACAAGGAAATACATTTTTCTTCTTATTTTAACCATAGTACATTTGTCAAAATCAAGAAATTCAAAACTGATACAAACTATTATCTAACCCACAACCCATATGCCAACTTAGCCAACTGTCCCAGTAATGTCCTTTATAGTCCCCTTCTCTTTTTTTTCTTCCTGATCCAGGACACAATAGAGAATCACATATTACATTTAGTTGTCATTCTCTTTATCATTCTATAATCTGGAACAGTTTCTCAACCTTTGTCTTTCATTATCTTGACATTTTTGTACAGACTAGCTATACTGTAAAATGCTCCTTAATTTTGGTTTGTTGATATTTCTTCATAATTAGGTTCAAGTTATGCATTTTGGCAGGAATACCATAGAAGTAATGCATCTTCTAATAGTGACTTTGATTACTTGGTTAAGATGGTGTCCGCTAAGTTAATCTACTGTAAAGTTACTATTTTTTCCTCTGTGTAATTAATAAATAATTAATGGGTGAATACTTTTGAGACTACGTAAATGTTGTTATACTTCATTAAACTTTCACCCACTAATGTTAGCATTCCTTGATGATTCTTGGCTGAATCAATTATTATTATAATGATTACACAATGATGGTTTCATAACTCCATCTTTCCTTCTGTATTTATTAGTTGGTATTCTGTTATAAGAAAAAGCTTTCCTTTCTCCACCATTTATTAATTTATATCAATTTGGACCTATCAATTCTCATTTTATTCCATGACTATTCTGTTACTAGCATTACTTATTTTGATAACCATATATCCCAGCTCTGGTCAACAGGAGCTCCTTCAAACCACCTTTTATGTCCTTTTGACATATTGCTGACATTTTAAGCATTCTTTGTTTCCTGGTACAAGATGATCCATGCTCATCTGGTACATTGCCTGCTCCAGCACTGGAATTACACATTTCTCTAAGTAGCTCTGGCTCATCTTAGTGGTGAATGGTATTTAGAAACCAAGATCTTAGAACCAGGAGTGTGTAGTGCTGTTGGGGTATCCTTCTTTCAAGCTCTTTCAGTAGATAAAGAAATACAAACATAAATATTCACACAAATACATCTATATCTATTTTCATCCATATCTACATTAGAAACAATGAGTTCATATTAATATCTCCAATTCCAATTCAACATCATAGAATTCATTCCAATCTTCCCCTTTTCCATTTGTAAACTCCCTTCTCTAACAGTAAAACCTGGTTCACAGTGTAATTAATACATTTTACTCATTCATTCAATCCCACAATACACAGAAAGTAGTTTCACAATTCATATGAAAGATAAATCTAACCAGAGTTCAGTATTTGTTTGCAGTTCTTTTTGTCTTTAGACTAATTAAATTAAAGTACTGTGTGCAAAAGCTATTTGAGTTAGTTCTTACCCCTTTCCCCTTTGGTGGTTGTATTACTCTACTGAATAACATAGTTAGGTTCCTTTCTTTTTCTTCATATCCCATAGGTCCTTCCCAAAGTTGTGGAATAAACATTAGGTGACATAATAAGAAATATACATTTGGTTTCCGCCTGGGTTCCTGACACTGAGTTCCTAAAATCCCTGTAATTTCCTGAGTGATAGGAGTGGTTTTTCTTCTAATGAGGTAACTCTTGGTGGGATCCTAGATAGTTTCAGAGATATGTTGAGATACTCAATATTTTATTATAAAACAGGCTTTGTGTTAGATGATTTCACCCAACTGTAGGCTAATATAAGTGTTCTGAGCACATTTAAGTTAGACTAGGCTAAGCTATGATGTTCAGCAGGTTAGGTGTATTAAATGCATTTCACCTTAGAATATTTTCATCTTACAATGGGTCTATCAGGATGTAACCCCCATGGTAAGTTGAAGAAGATCTGTACTTGTGATTGGCAGCTTAAGTGGGGGCAGTCTTGTGGGAATGAGCCTATGGAGTCTGCACTAACTCCAGGCAGTTAATGTAAGAATTTAATTAAATTGTAGGACACCTAGTTGGTACCTGCAGAGAACTGGAGAATTGCTTGGTGTGGAAAACTCACACATTCGATGTCAGGAATAGTGTGAGTAAAGATAAAATTTTCCTTTAATTAATATGGTTCCAAAAGTCAAAACTATACCAAAAGGTAAAGTTAAAGATGTGTCACTGCCTCCAACAGCCACTTCTACCCCAATTTCACACACTCTCAGTAGGTAACCAATCTCCTTATTGATTTATCCTGCCTATATTTCTTTTTTACAAAAAATAACCAGCTACAAGTCTATCTTCTCATATCCTCATCCTTCATATACACAAAAGGTAGCATACAATATACACCGTTTTGCACTTTTTTTTTTTACTTAACAATATACCCTAGAACTCATTCTGTATCAGCTATTAGAGATCTTCATTCTTCTTTTAAATCAGCATAGAAAAAAAGAAGTAAAATTGTTTCTGTTTGCAGATGACTTGTTCTTATATGTAGGAAACCCTAAAGATTTCACAAAAACATTTGGAACTAATAAACTCAGCAATTGTAGGAGAGAAAAATCAACATACAAAAATCAGCTGCATTTCTTGACACTAACAACAAATCATCTGAAAAAGAAAGTAAAAAAATAATTTATTTATAACAGCATTAAAAAAAATCCTTAGGAATAAACATAATCAAGGAGGTGAAACACTTTACACCATGAAATTGCACACTGAAAGAAATGAGAGAAGACACAAATAAATGGAAAGACATTCGCGTTCACAGGTTGAAAGATCTAATATCGTTAAAATGTTCATATTACACAAAGTAATTTAGTACAATTTCTATCAAAATCCCAAAGACACTTTTTGAAGAAATAGGGGAAAAAAAAAATCCTGAATGCATATGTAATTTCAAAGGACTCTAAATAGCCAAAACAATCTTGAGAAAGAAGAACAAAGCTGAAGACTTCACCCTTCCTAATTTCAAAACATATTACAAAGTTACAGTAACCAAGACTATGATATTGGCATAAAGACAGACATACAGAGTAATGGAACAGAACAGAGAGCCCAGAAATTAACTGTTGTGTATATGGTCAAACTGTCTTTGACAAGGGTATCAACACTATCCAATGGGCAAAAGATAGTCTTGATAGAAATAAACGGTGCTGGGAAAGCCAGAATATGTAGAAGAATGAAACTGAACCCTTATCTTTCACCATATTCAAAAATTAATCAAAACGGATTAAAGACCTAAACACAGGACATAAAACTATAAAACTCCTACAAGAAAAGATAGGAGAAGAAACTTCATGACCTTGGAATGGGTAATAACTTCTTGGAGAGGATACCAATAATACAGGCAACAAAAGCAAAAAATTGACACGGGACTACATCAAACTTTAAAACTTCTGCACAACAAAGGAAACAATTAACAGAGTGAAAAGGCAACCTACAGAATGGGAGGGCCTATTTACAAACCACGTATTAGATAAGGAGTTAAAGAATATATAAAGAACTCCTACAACTCAGTAACAACAAAATCCCAAATAAGGCAATTATAAATGGGCAAGGGACTTGAATAGATATTTCTCCAAAAAATATAAAATGGTTGTTTAAAAAAGAAAAAAACAGAAAATCTCAAGTGTTGACAAAAATGTGGAGAAACTGGAACTCTTGTGCACTGTTGGTGTGACTGTAAAAGGTTCAGCTGTTATGCAAAACAGCATGGAGGTTGCACAAAAATTTAAAAATAGAACTATCCTTATCAATCCTACTTCTGGGAATATACCCAAAAGAATTGAAAGCAGGGTTTTGAAGAGATATTTGTACACCCATATTCACTGCAGCATTATTCACAATAGCCAAGATGTGGAAGCAATCTAAATGTCTTATGAACAGCTGAATGGATAAAGAAAATGTAGTATATACCTACAATGGAATATTATTCAGCCTTAAAGAAGGAAATCTTTAAAAAAAGAAAGAAATCTTGTGATATGCTACTACACTGACATTATGTTAAGTGAAATAAAACAGTCACAAAAAAATACATACCACTTATAAGATGTATCTAAAGTACTCAAATACATAAATGGAGGCAGTAGAATGGTGTCTGGCAGGGACTGGAGGAGGGAGAAATAGAACTGCTGTTCAATGGGTATACAGTTTTAGTCGTCCAAGATGAAAAGGTTCTAGAGAGCTACCAACAATATGCATATAGTTAACAACAATGTCATGTACACTTAAAAATTGTTAAGAGGGTAAATTTATGTTATGTGTTTCTACCACAATTTAAAAAAAGCTTCTTTTATGTACTCTTTTATTACATCTGGATTTTGAGTCTCAGAAAGCCTTTCCACAGACCTTCCATAAGCTTTAGATTATAGAAAACTTGACTAATGTTTTCTTTCAGTACTTACATGGTTTCTTTTTTACATGCAGATCTCTGATCTGTTTGAAGTTTTTACCTGAATATGGTGTGAAGTATGGATTTACTTCATCTTTTTCCAGTTGTCCTAGCATCATTCATTAAAAAGTACTTTTTCACCCCAGTAACCTGCAATGCTATCTTTATCATATACTAAATCCCAGGTGTACTTTGGTCTATTTCTGAATTTGTTATTCTATTCCAATGGTCTGTCTGCCAATTCGTGTGCCATACCACACTATTTAATTTTAATTAGAGTCTTTGGAGTATGTTTTAATAGCTAGTAGGTGTAGTCACTTGCATAGGTTTTCCTAGCTATTCTTATTATGTTTATTTTTCCAAATAACTTCAAAAATATATTTTCTAACTCCATAAATAAATTTGATAGTGTTTTTACTGAGATCAGATTAAATTTATAAACTCAATTTGGGAGCCCTAACATCTATATGATATTGAATCATCCTATCTAAGAACAAGGGATGCCTTTCCATTTATCATGTCTACTTTGTGTCATTCAGGGTATTTTTAAGTTTCCTTCATAAAGGTTTTATACAATCTTGAAGCTTATTGCTAAATACGTCTTATTTTCTTTATTGCTTTTGTAAATGACATTTGCTCTACCATTATATCTTTTGACTGGTTATTCTTTGCATATACGAAGGCTACTGATTTCTGGACTAATTTCAAATCTTGCTACTTGACTGAATTTATTTTATGAAATTAATTTTGTCATTGATTCTCCTGGGTTTCCTATATGAATTATCATGTCAACTGCAAATACAGTTTATTTCTTCTTTTCTAATTCTTACATATCTAATTGATTTCTCTTGTCTATTTGTATTGTTTTAATCCTCTAGTAAACTTAAATGTTCGCATCCCTGGGATTAGGAAAGCTCCTGCAAATAAGAAAAAAAGAACAACCTAATTTAGAAAAAAATAGGCGAAGGCAACAGACAGGTAGTTTACAGAGGAAGCACAAATGGTCAACAAACATATTCCAAAATGCCCAATCTCATTAGTAATACGAGAAAAACACTTCTACCAACAAGGTGGGAGAAGGTCCATTTCCTCACATCTAAGGACAACATTGGGCTGGGTTTTTTTTTCATTGTTCCCAAAACGATAAGAGTAAAACATTATTTTACATTTTTAAAAGTAGCTCCTCCTATTCTTGGCTTGTTTTTATGAAGTGGTTAATACATGGTACATAAGTGGCACAGCTGGGCTTTAAGGACAAGGGACAGAACAGACACCAAGTGCCCTTACCTGCTAGGACATTACTATGGATGGATGTATGGATGGATAGATAGATATGGATAGACTGAAAGACAGCTGTGTGAGATGTGTGAGTCAGTAAGTAGAGAAGGACAGTCCAAGGAGTTACCTGCAAGCCAATAAGGAGCACACCATTTTTACCAATTTCTAAGGTATTGACCCTTCAACATTTTAAATTATGGCAGAGGCAGCAACTATTAAGTTCTGGAACATTAGGATATCACATTAATTTTGGCACTACTCTAAGTGCTGGTGGGGAGGAGCAATGAAATTTTAATTTTGCATTTTACATTCCACTGCCTTTACAAACTATGTCTACAAATTATGTTTTCTTAGCTTGTAATGTCTATACAGCAAACAGCTTCAATACCCTTCAAAATGGCTCAGACATTGCCACCTCCATGAAGCCTGTCCTTGATAGTACCTGTGCCCAGACTTCTTCCCCTGTCACTCCCTCTTCTATGCTGCCTCTACCTTACACAAAGGACTCCTGTGTTCAAGAAAGGTGTCCTGTGTTTTCATCTGTGCTTCTCTCGCATCTAAATTGTGCTTGACTCATAGGAGGCCTACAATAAACGTTTGCTTAACTCAACTGAATTCATCTTCCTTGGTACAAGGAAGTGTATTAAAAAAGGAATAAAATGGTCCTGGTACCAGTGGCAGCTACCTTGGTAAATGTCACCATATCAGAGGTCATATTTGAACAGAGAAAGAAAGTTCTCTATCAAGGTGACAGAGGGAGTTACTGTTGCATTTAGCCCCTAGCATTAAGTCAGAAGAATCCAAACTTAGACTAAAAATCATTCAGAACTGATGTTAAGGCTTCAAATAATTTATTATGGATACCACTTTAAAAACTATCTTTTACAAATTTCTAGTTATAAAATAAATAAGTCATGGGAATGGAATGTACAGCATGGTGACTATAGTCAATAATACTGCATTGCACTTTTGAAAGTTGCTAAAGGAGTAAATCTTAAAAGTCCTCATCATAAGAAAACAACTTTTTTTAACTACAAAAGGTAATGTAATAATGAGACCTATTGTGGTGATCATCCTGCAATATATACAAATATTGAATCATTACGCTGTATACCTGAAACTAATATAATTCTGTATGTCAATTATGTATCAACTAAAAAAAGAAAAAATCTTTATTATTTTTTCACTTAAAATTAATATAAATTTTGTTACACGTATTTTATATTTTACATTAAAAAGCTGGAAAAAATTAACGTACATATTAAACATACATCATGCTAAGTAAAAACTTTCCCAAGACACATCACTTTCCAGAAATAATCCAATCTCAATCGTTTGGTCCATATTTTTCCAGATTTCTGTATCTGTGTACATAATAATATATGTAATTACTATTACTAATGTTTACAAAATTTAGATCATATGCTTCATATTCTACATACTGTCTTCCATTTCTTACTTAAAAAAATATTTTGTACATCTATCCATATCTGCACAAATAAATCTATCTCACTGTTTTTCTATGAGCCTTTACAGAATTTTTAAACTAGCTCTCATAGAATTCCATTATGTGGATCTACTGTAACTTTTTTAATCACTATATTTATTATGAAAAATACTACAACAAACTTTTTTATCTGTAGCTTTGGGCTCATATGTAGGTACAAATTCCTAGAAGCAGAATTTCTGGGTCAAAGGGTGTGTATATTCCAAGTTTAAAAGATACTTCCAGACTGTTATGCTGTTCCTTTTAAGGCCAATGTACCAACTTACTTTTGGCTCTGAAATGAACTTCAATATGGCATTTATATTTATTACCCTAGTTCAGTGTCCCTAAGGTTTACTTAGGTGAAGTGAGATTGCCATGTTTTACTGACTCTATGATGCCATCTTATATGAAACACAGCCGGATTTCAGGTAAGCTGAAATGTGAAAAGCATCCCTCTTATATTATATGGAACTACGATTCTTAGCTGTCTTGGAAAACGTATGATTAACTGCTTATACTGAGAAAAAGCATTTTCTCAACAGAACAACAGCACATCAAATGCTCACACTTAGTTTTTAAAAATACCACATTTCCAAGGGCACTGATACATGAGATATGAAACATGTGATGGCAAACTTGCTAAAACTAGGGGCTTTTTCACAGCAGTCAAGCTTAGAAGGCCCATAACATTGGATAACTAATAATTACAGAGCATGTTCTTTTCTACCATAAGGATCATGGCATCAGACCACAGAGCAAATCAAACCACCCACTTATTTTCTAACATAGTGAGCCCTGGCCCATACACCTGTGGCAAAAAGAGATGTTCACAGTTACTGTATAGCAAAGCCTCTTACTGATAAGAACAGGCAGCTCTTTTAACTGGTTTTGACTCATTCACCAACCTACAGTTCATCATGCTCTTTGACAGAGAAATCACTTCCGAAGTTCAGTCCCCAGACGAGGCTGACTTTGGCCAGAAGTACATGAAACATGGGTATCATTTTCCAGCACTAATGTTTCACTTGAATAAGGTGATACAAATACTCCTTTAGAGTCCTTTTTCTTGTTGTCTTTGTTGTTTTGTTTGAGGTGGCTAATTGCTCAAAAGATTAACATTAAAGGGGTTGTCAGGATGACTTACCACCCGATCACTTTCCATCTCAGGCATCAATTGTGTATTTTCTACACTTGTGACCATAACACGTGTGTGTAGAAAGGTGCATCATGCCTTGATGTGCAGGAAAAAGAGGTACTAAATAAGTGTATCTGAAATGTTAGACCCTCTCGGCTAAGCACAGAAGAACAGAATCACGTTGGATCATCTAAACTCTGAATAAATACAAATTCGTTACACCATGTCTGAAACACGAAACACCAAGTGTATTTAGATTTGACTATGACTGGTTGAAATGCTGCAGGTGTTAATAAACCTCCACCAAGTGAGGGGATTTTCAAGTTACACTCACTGAAATTAATATTAAGTCCTTTCTGTGTACCCATCACTTTATTCTGAATGCTTATAATTTTTCCTAAACATACCCTACATTCTTTTTTTTTTTACATTTTTTATTGATTCATAATCATTTTACACATACCCTACATTCTTACACTATTTCTGCATGTGACATGTAAATGTAACCCTTCCTATGAATGGGGTGGTGAAGAGGCGCAGCTCAACTCCCATCAGTTTCTACAACTTATTTGCTCTACTTCTGAGGCTACTTTCTTCTTATTTTTGGAAGCCAGAATTCTCAGCATGTGCTAAGCTTTTCTTTGCTATTCAATTGGGCCCTTTCTAATGTATTGAAAATGTGATTTTTCAGAAAAAAATCCACGCTTGCAGGCCTCTTCTTTCACGTTCCCCCCTCATGACAGTATTGCAAAACTCTCATAACTTTCAATATCTTCAGGTTCTTAAATCATTTTTGTCCCCTACTTCACCTCCTCTTTGGCCTTCTTCTGGCTACTACCCTAAAAAAAAAGTTCCAGTGAGACAAATATCCAAAACTGGACTATTAAACCCTCTTCAATACCCCTGCACCTAATCAAGAGACTCCACAGTCTAACCAGTGTCTGATTCACAGATTACACTTTCTGATATTGGGAGTAAATCTGAAAGAATTGGTATATAAGAATAGGGGCTGGAGATAGTTGGGTTTTAGTAGGTGAAAGTCAAATTTTTATACCATTGAATGAGCTTAATAAAGCCTTTTTTTTCTCTCTATGTGATCAGCTTGGACATAAAGTATAGAGAATCCTCTTTTGAGTTCCTTATTAATCCTTTCATTATATGCTGTAAAAACAAATGGAAAACCAAAGTTTAAAAGAAAAAAAAAAACCTCCCAGAAGGCGAGGAGTGAGAGCTGTAAAAGCCAAAACCCTTCTGGAGTGGTCAGAACGTGCTGCTGGCCCCGAGCCCCAGCCTCAAAACACAGACCAACGCTATGTTCTGGGAAATCGGGCTACAGTCTTGGCTGAACAGGAGCTCCCGATGTGTGTTTCCAAATTCAGCCTTGCCTCCCTCTAATCCATTCCCTAACTAATAACCACTTTTACTCCTTCCTTTTCCCCAAAATATCTATTTAGCTCTTATATATGTTAGGCCCTGTGCAGCTGGCCCGAGCTGCTAGAACAAATCACAAATCTGTGTTAACTGCTCTGCTGAAATCCTTCAGTGGTACTCAAGATACCTCAAGATTTGGACTCTGACCATCTTTCTAGCCTCATCTTCACCTCCTTCTGGGCCCTTGCTTTCTGAGTGCTAGACATAACGAACTACTTTCAGTTTTATTATCTGATGCCATTTCCCTATCTCTGCCTGTCTGCCGTGATACAGTTTATTCTCTGAGAGCCTCCTCTGATCGCTCAAGATCGGGTTAGGTACAAGAGGAAATTCTGGTGTGGCATACAACCTATATTTTTTTGACTGAACACTTCTCATCCCTTCTTTCCAGTGTGTGAAAATATGTATCTAATAATATCAGCTCACGAGATATCTGCCATCACGTCCTTTTCCTCGTTTTCTCTAAAGCAGTTTCTGAGGGTGTGATATAGACCCTGTTTTTCAATTCAAGAAAAGGATAAGGTAACCTTGGCTGGTGAAAAGGAGAGAAAAATCTGGAGAAAGTAAAATAACATTCCAGTTGGTCGTCTGGCTTAATTCTGCTACTTCTTAAAGCCATAAATGTGCTGCAGAGACTCTCTTGGCGCAGTGGACAATAGAAGGGCATGGGCCGGGCTCACTGTGCCGTGTGTCCTCCTGAGGGTCTACGGTCCAGTTCTGCTCATCAGTGCTGGGCGTGGTATGGCGGGAGCATGCTCCCACTGCCAGCCATAGCACGCTGCCTTTTCCCTTCCCCTGGGTATCTTCTGAGTCAGAAGAAATAAAGTTAAAGAATTTGCCAATTTGAAGTTTCACTATGAGTTTTTGTTCCAGCTCCATCAGTCAAGAGACTTATCCACAGCTCTGGCAAACACAGAAGGACCTGCCTCTTCCAACAGAGTCTACTGACCTCTCCCAGTACCATTCCATGAGACCCTAACCCCCTGCCTTAGCATTTATTTATTCACATTGCCTTTGTACTTGCCTGGGTCCCCTTCTGCCCTTGAAGGCAGAAACGTACTATTTGGGGCCATATCCCCAGCAAATAAGAGCACCTACTATATCTGACATGTAACAGGTACTCAATAAATGGCTCATGAATGAATTAATATAGACTTGTTGGCACTTCAAGGGAAAAAAACCAAAACAAACCTTAGCAGCTCTCAGGATATACAGACCATACTTGAGTCAGTAAAAAACTATTTCACTGGTGATTTTCAGTTCTCTCTCACCTGATCGGTATCGTTCATCCCTGGCTCCCCCAGATCGAGTTCGGTGGTACTTAGAAGGAGCGGAAGTTTGAGCTGCAGATGGAGCAGGTGTCTGGTTTCTGTGTTCTTTCTGTACTGCTGAATCAGTTTCTAAAAAAGGAAGTTTGGAAGGTGGTTATCTGATAATAATACCTAACTTTTTCTGAGAAATTTACAGCATTTCCACAATACTTTGAGGTAGGTACTATTACCCCGTCTACGGTAAAGGGTTAGAGAGCTTTAAAATACATACATAACGAAGATGCAAAAATATCCAGGCTAAAAAAAATATCATCTTAGAGTTGTAACTGCCAACAGGTGATGGGAGAGAAATAGCAAGAAGATATAAGCAAGTGAAAAAGCCATTCCAGAGACTCTAAGAACTGACTGGGTGGGAGGATGGGGTGGGGCTGTACATGACCCCCTAATCCTGCACAGTGGTACAAAGAATAGCTTGGGGAGCTTTAGCCTCCCCATCATAAGCTACTTCAAATAAACACAACATTTAAACAAAACTGGGTGCTTATCATGCAAACATAGCTTCAAGTCAAATCTCACTAGTCCCTCTTTCAACCAGTCACCACTGAACCTATCCTTTTCCAGCCCCTGGCCTGTCCCCAAACTCTGTCCTCCCAACATTTACTGTCTTATCAAGAATATGGGGAAGAGGAAATAAGCAGGTAGTAAAAGCAGAAGAAAAACTCTTTAAGTTCTGATATTTTACTATGCTTTTTCCCAAATGGTGTTAGCTCCTAGGTCATTTTTTAAAATTGTAGTAAGAATAATCAGTACGAGATAGACTCTTAACAAATTTTTAAGT
Organism: Vicugna pacos; assembly: GCF_048564905.1. Lineage (NCBI taxonomy): Eukaryota > Metazoa > Chordata > Mammalia > Artiodactyla > Camelidae > Vicugna > Vicugna pacos. The sequence continues at coordinate 12,037,255 of NC_132998.1, forward strand.
GTACAATACAGTATTGTAAACTATAGGCATGACGCTGTACAGCAGATCTCTAGAATTTGTTCATTTTTTTACCTGCTGTGTAGCAACTACCCATTTCCCCTACTCCCCAAGTAAACCACCATTTTACTCTCTGCTTCCATGAGTTTGAATATTTTTGATTCCTTATGTAAGAGGACTCACACAGTATTTATTCTTCTGTAATTGGCTTAATTCACTCAGCATCACGTCCTCCAGGTTCATCCATGTTGTTATAAATTGCAGAATTTTTCTTTTTTAAGGCTTAGTTTAAGTGTCTTAAATAGCACTTACTTGTGCCTAGAAAGGTAGCCTACACAGAGCAAATTAAGTGCCCACTATAGAAAGATGTCACCTACCCAGCAAATGCACTGCTCCAGACCACAGCTAAGAACTGGCTTAGAAAGCCAAATAATTAAAAAGCAGACTGAAAGCACAGCGGTCTGGGGAGTGCAAGCAACAGCCCCACATACCTCAGTAAAGGCTGAGGGCATCACAGTACTACAGGAATTGAGACGTGTAACACCAATGTCATACCATTCTAGAAAATGGTTAGCATGCTGGAGAAGCCATGTATAAGAGCTCTAGTCGACAGTTCCAGCTGAGCCCAGCCTTCGTGTGCCTCTGCCAGAGTACCAGACACATGGTAAAGCTGCCCTGGACCTTTCAGGCCAGGTGAAAGGCACCTAGTGACCCCACTGGCACCATGTGGAGCATAAGAATCGGCCAACTGAACCCCGCCCAAATTCCTGACCCACAAAATCATCAGATATAACAAAAAGGGTTTCTGTTCCTTTTTTAAAAGGATTTTTAAAATACACTGTTTCTTTGTTTGCTTTGTTTGGGGGGGGATTAGATTTATTTATTTGTTTGTTAGTTTTTAACGGAGGACCTGGGAACTGAACCCATGCTAAGTGAGCACTCCACCACTGAGCTAAACCCTCCTCCTTATATACTGTTTTTAAGAAGGCAAAGGAGAGTATATTTCAGGATGCTCTCTATTAAAGCATGTTTATGGATCTAGAAATATTTATTTTTGATGGTTCCTGGTAGCTGAGTTTTTATTATAAAATGTATCATCTGAGCAGAACAAGTTTCAACACTGAGACTTTTCAATGTAATGTCTGGGGTTGTAAATTGAAGTTTTTAATCTACCTAAATTCTCTTGATAATCCATTTCACAGAAGAGCTGTACTGAATCTTGATATTTTCATACCTTGTTTCATTTATTAGTCTTATTAGTCTAGAACAGGGGTCAACAAACTATAGCTCATGTCTGCTTTTGTAAGTAGTTTCCTCAGGACACAGCCATGTGCATCTGTTCACATACTGCCTGTGGCTGCTGTCACGCTGCGAAGGCAGAGCTGAGTAGTTGTGATAGAAACCGTATGGTCCTCAAAGCCTAAAATATTTACTATCTGGCCCTTTACAGAAAAAGCTTACCAGCCCCTGGTCTATAAAAATAAAAGCTACCATTTAAGTGTTTGCTTTGTGCTAGGCACTGTGCATTTAGAAGTTTGCACATTTAATCTTATTTATTCCTCACAACAACCTTACAAAGCCAGCACTATCGACTTTTTACAGAAAAGGGAACATGGATTATTTTATTCGAAGTCACAGGGCCAGGGAGTGGCAGAGCCAGGATTCAAACTCCACTGGCCTAACTCCACTGGTTTTCAACCAGAAAAGGTTATGAAAATTCTCCCAAGGCTCTTAAGACGAAGACAGTCAGAATCAATAATTTAGTTTAAGAGCATTTAAATGTTTCAGAATTTATAGTCAGCAGCCAGATAAAAGTTTTGCTTTGTTTTTTATTATAAAAACAACTGCCTTCATGTGAAAGATTCTGCAAAAAGCCATTTCAAATAAAGCTTCCAGCCATTCATTAGAGAAATTATTTAAAACATATTCCAATTAACTTTGAATAGAGAACAAAAAATAGAAAGGGGCTATTTTTATTTGTATGGTCAGATGACATATACAGAAAGGAAATGAGATTAGCACACATGAGCTACTTTGCCTATAAACATGCACAGAGAAAATGGTTTGACTTAAACAGATAAAGCACCAAGTTTAAAACACTAGCTTTGTACTACTTTGTGGGGGGGTTCATAGTGAATATATACCTGAATTATCTATCACTAATTCCTTTTTTTAATTACATAAGCAGATTTGCTAGGATGAACCAAACCACCCTGCTAAGAAACATGGTTCTTTCAAATCAGACGGCTCATAATCCAAAGAAGGAAAGAAGGAATATAGATTCTCATTCACAAAGGATGGAAACAAAGGGGTATGTATTTTTTTTCTGATTCTTCTCATGTATGTTTTCACTTTGTATTTTTCAATGTAATTAATTAGTAAAAAGAAGCTAATGTGGACTAAAGAAAATTTTTTTACCAAAAAATGATAGGGAGGTGATAGGGGATCTGGGAGTGACACATCTGTTCGAGGAGGAATTAGAGAGAAGCAACACTGCCACTCAGGATGACCTAGAGGTTATCACAGGTCAAGCCACAAGAAAATGTGATACAAATACAGACATTTGGTGAGAACTGAGAGTCAGATAACACATAGCCGAGAGACCCAGTGAACTGGTACCAAAAAAAAAAAAAAAAAAAAAGCCTCACAACATGCTATTCACCAAGCAACATTAGTATGATGCTCTGCAAAATTTATCTCAGTTTCCTCAGGAATTTAGTCATCCAAACAGACCAGGTCTCTTTGGGTCTAAAGACATTTTGTTATAGCTTGCCAGAAATGAAACCAAAATGTTGATCTGCAGTTTCAGTAAGAAGCTGACAGGTTTGTTCAGTGAGCATTCCTTGGGTGCCCAAAGCACGATGCCACAAAAATATGGATTTCTGACAAGAATAATCTTGGTTCAAATGTATAATACACCTGCTTCAAGTTCAAAAGGGGCTATCCAAAAGAGATGTAAAAGAGTAAAAATGAATTCCTAGGAACTGAGTCAGGGGAGCTTAATAATGATACCTTGTAGTTAATCTTTGTGAATGTGAATAATCACTCTTTAATTTATATGAATTTTATAATTTATATTTCCATGTATAGGAGTTTTACTTTTTAACATATAGGATTTAGATGTATTTTATACATGCACCAAAAAAAATGGAAAGCAAATACAAAAAAATGTTAACAGCAATTATCTCTAAGTGATGAGGTTTTGGATGTTTTTTATATTTTCCATAGGCTTTACTGGGTTTCTATAATTTAGAAAAGTTCTCTTTTTTGGGATATGAAAATAATATATGTTCATTGTAGAACATCAAGATAATATTAACTAGAAAGAAGAAAATAAAAATGATGTTGATTTTCTTAATTTGAAGGTCATACCAAGGAGAGCAGATTCCTGCCAAAATAAGTTAAAATAATAATCAGTTTCCTAGATAAATTATGACACTCTGAGCGGGATTTTCAAATCTTCTAAAATCAGCTGTCTCCTTTTCTTTCCCCAAAAGCAACTGGCAATTCAGTGCATATTTGGAGGTGAGAGGGAGGAAACTATGTCCTGGCTGGATTAAAAGAATTTTGGAAGGCTTATTCCCACCTTAGTTTACTTGCCAAGGCAACAATTTATCACAGAAGGAAGCAGGAAACACGGACCTCAGGTCTCATGAAAGAGAGGAGGAAGAAAGGGGTCTGGGGATGTAGGGGCCCAGCAGGGCCCCATTTCACAGCATGCCCAGTGTCAGCTGGGCAGGCAAGATGTTGCTTAAAGAGGAATAATTCCCTGGCCATGGTTTCACACTCCAACCAGATCTTAGAAATTACCTGGGACCCAAAATAGAGATTTCTATATTTTGAATAAGATGCGCACAGTTTCATTAGCACAGTAAGAAGCCAAAAGCAAAGACAGAATTAACTACATGTATCAACATAATGAGATACATATTAATGGCATGAAAAATGAAAAACTGTTGACGATGTAGACACCTGAAAAGGTCTAAATAAAATGTCAAGTAATAAAAGAACACAAAATATTATATATATAATGTGATCACAGATGTGTACATAAAACTATTTATATAGAATTATAAGGATCGGACGGGACATAAAATCACTTAAGTAGTTGGGATGAGATAATGATGAGGTACTCCGGAGTTCTTTCCCATTTCTTTGCCACTTTGTTTACTTGAAAGAGTTGTATATAAAATCAATGTAAGTTTAAAAGACACTAAATATAGATAAGTGCTGCAAGGAGAGCTGTGAACCTCATAAATCTTCTAAATTCTAGTGTGAAACATACTTAAGATCCAAAGAGAAAGATTACTCATTGATTATTACTGTGACAGCTTCTTTCTGGGGTTTCTGATCCTTCAATCTGTTACACAGAATATCCACTAGGGGTCACCATTATGTTTAAATAGTGATGATGTTACAAAGTTCATTAACAATAAACTTAAGAAAAACCACAAAGCTTGATTTCTTCTATAACACAAAGCCTTCTTTCTCACTGATCAGCATGTACATAATTTACTGTTTTTTGGAAGAAAGAGACATCAGAATCTTCTATGATCCCACTGTTTGAACACAGTAACAATGATAACCTGGAAACAGAAGCTGATTTTTAGCATAAAACGATACAAAATCTCCACTTAGGAAGATGGAAGAAAGTCAACTTCAGCTTATCTTTCAACTCTGCCAATGATTTAAAAGATGTTTGCCTGTAAGAGTAATAGAGCAAAGCAGGATGTGCTCTGAGAACCAAGGAACAAAGTGCTTCAACTTTTTAGAGTGAACAGAGCAGACATGCTCACTGGTCTCGGTGCTGGTGTCCAGAGAAGAAATAAATTACTAAGTGATCACTAGTTCATGCGTATCTTTTACTCCATGATACACACTGAGAAGGAAAAAACAAGGCTCTCTGAGCCCACATAATGAGGAGTTTCATTTGTGCTAGAGTTTCACGGAGAGTCTGTTAAAAGGAGACACTGATGTAGGCTTCAGCTAGGCAGAGAGGAGGAAAAGCTACTTTAACTTTACACAAAAGCACGGTATTTGTGTAAGTCCAGTGAGGGAGAAAAACCTTGACAAGTCTAAGAAAGACTGGTGGGGCTAAAGCATGGTGAAAGAGGTGGGGTGAGACAAAATCAGGCTGGAGAAGAAAAGCAGGATCAGGTCACTTGTCCTAAACCAAAGGAGTGGCCTTTGAAGGGACTTAAATAGGAAATGACAGAGTAACAATGATAACACATTTCTATGGCTCTTTAAACTTTCATAACACCATTTCATTTTATCTTCACAATAACACTATCTGATGGATACCATTAAGGAAGCAAGACACCTATCACAGACTACATTTGTTTTTCTATAGTTGGAGTATGTCCCTAATTACCTTGAATCATTATAAATAGAGCCTCTACTCCCACCTCCACTCCCGCAAGAATGGTGGGTGAGGGTATCTTGACTCACCCTTCCCTGGGAGCTCACTGAGGAGACCCTTCCTGGGAAGGACGGGTGATTAACCTGCCTCACTGCCAGGGGAAGGGAGGAAAGAATGAGTGTTTGTACTGGCAGTTCGGAAAGGGGCCACTTGCCTAGGGTGAATCCTAGGGCTAGATTCTGGGAGGGAGAGGAACTGGGGGCTTGGGGTCTGTGAAACAGCGGGCTTCTGCACACATCCTGACTCAGAGCTTCCTGGGCCACTGGGCATCAGGAAAATGGCTGTGCATGGCCTAAAAGAGCACAATACCCAGAGCTCTGCCCTGAGAATCCACGCGGGGTAGCTTGGCTGAGCCGAGCACAGTGGGCTCCTTCCTCAAAGTGGCTGACGCAGGACCCAGGTTTAGCAGTGGGTCAGCATTACTGGTTACGAGGCAAGGACCGGTCTTCAGTAGCACCTCATGAGGCACTGAGAGGCAGCAGCAGACAACGGGGCTTTCCCTTTGGGGTGTGGAAGCTGCACAGACCATCTCTTCGCCTGCATTACCTAAATCGCAGGGGTTTCTGGGACAATTCAGGAGGAAAGATAAGCCCCAACAGGAAGACAGTGGACTGATATGATTGCTCGTAGTGGCTACAGTACTATCCAAACCTAGCAAATGAAAGGGCAGAACTGGGACCGGAATAAAAAATTCCACGTTCTTCCCATCATGCTATGATCCTCACTTGGAAAAGGGAACTTTAAAATCAAACTGGGATAGAGAAAATACAATCGATCCCGTCCTCCATCCCCCACATGTAAAGAGGCACACTGCCTACTTTATATTTACATAGTTGGAAACGTTCTATAGCATCCCACAATGCTATTCCTGATTTCAACAGCTAGTTTTAAATTCATGTCCCTCTGATTTCCACAGTATTTCCACAGTTTAGAGCTCTCTTACGGTACTTATTTTATTCTTCTATGACTCTCATTTGTATAACCGTCTTATTATTCATCTAGCACAGAATAAATGAACTTGAGATTGGTCAAAAGGTTGGTCTTAATTCATCTTGTACCTCCTGCAGTAATTAGCTCTGGGTCTTACATTGCAGGCCCCCAAAATTTTAGGTAAAATAAATAGTTAAGATCCTGTCTGTCTCCTCACTTCCATCAGTGATAGCAGGTGGCTGGGAAACCCAAGGACAAAAATGAAGAGATAACAATTTAAAGGATATAGTTAACTATTAATCTGAAAAGCCTGCTTATCCGTGTATCTCTAAGCCATACAAATTTTATGCAAAATTTTGTGCCTCTCCACAATTTTCATACAATTACATGAGGTCATTATGAAAAACAGGATCACAGGCTATATCCTTGAGAGAAGTTATCAGAGCAGGTAGAGAGAGGGGATAAAACACAAGGTTTTCTTTTGTTTCATTTTAACTCGGTTATATACACATTTGCACAATCTCAAAGGCAGGACTGAACTCAGAAGAGTTGTAATGAAAGGGGTGGGGAACAACTAGCAAGTGCAGTGTCGGTACACATCCCGGAACACTGGTGAACAAACACCCTCCAGCAAAATAAGCAGCCAACCACAAAAGGAATCCAAGTTTGGGGAAAACCTTTAGGTCACCAGAACTTACCAGGGCAAGCCAGAAAATGTCAGCACATAACCATATTCATAAACTGACCTGTCTCATCCTTAACAGGGCATCAGGTAAGGGTCTGGGGAAAAATAATGTAGAAACCTAGGCCAGGAAGGAATACATAAAAGGTGAGATCCTATTCTGAAGCAGAAGACAAACACAATTAAATTAAGTAAAAGACAGTAAAACAAAGTCAAAGGATGAGGGAAGAAAAACAAACACACAAAGGTCACAGATAATCTCAAATACAGAAGACAGAATGGAATGTCTACACAGTGCCATCAAAAACAGAAGCTGCAGTAATTCTAAAGCAAAGGATGTGGGTCCAAGAGAAGATGCCACTGCTGAACTTCCATGGCAATTTTAAATAGCATAGAGTTGCACAACAGCTGGAGCAGGGCTCTTTCTTGGACCCACCCAGAGGAGGGAGGCCTCCCAGTTTCAACATTTTAATTGGGTTGTTGCAGAGACCGTTTGACTACCTTGCTGGTGAAAAGCCAGCAAAGGATGTACTGATGTCCTGAGATCTTTTAGAGTGACAGAATTATCTTTGTACAAGTTTTGAACAACTCTTAAATAAAATGTTAGGATAAAGAATTCTGATAAAAATGGCAGAAGGAATACGTCTATCCATCCCTACTCCTTCCCAAAACGCCTCTAGAATAATAATGAGGGCCTGTGTAGCAGGACAAAAAACCAATCAGCTCGGACAGCTGCAGGAAGGGACATTGTATCAAGAGCTGTCTCTACAAAACAAAATAATAATAATGATTTAAAAATGGATGGATTAACTGAGGAAAAAAGAAAGGAAATGTAATCCTGGTTAACCGAGCAACTTAGTTGTGAATAATATTTACATGATCATAATAATGCAAACACTGAATGCTGACTTAACACAAAAAAAGTAATATATTGAACACAGAGTCCACAATGAGTATGAGATGGGAGATGTGAAAGAAGGGGTGGGGGACACAGGGAGCGTGTGGTGGCCAGGTGGCTGAGTCAAGAATGTGTTATAGAGAAAAATTTAAATCTTTTATAGTAGGAAATGAATAAACAATACCTCACTTTTTTTTTGAAAGTCAAGAAACAGTGATAAAATGTTACACAGAAATACAGAGGTAAATGCCAGAAGAAAAAAGGAAAACAGTTGAAGGAAGCTGTCTCCAGGAAAGAATTTTGCTTAGTTTTGTTGTTGATGTTACAAACCTTGTGGTACTATTTAACTATTTAAATAGATTCATTAACTTCATTTAAAAATAAAAATTAAATAGAGATAAGGGCTAAATCTCTAATGAGAATCAATATACTGTGCACAGCCCTTCAGATTTAGTAGATCTAAATTAGAATTACTGGAGGTGCAGCCACGTTGCCAGGACCAATCACTCTCCAACCTGCAGAGTGATGTTCTGCTTTCATTACCTGACGCTTTTGTCCTCACAGACGTTTACTAAAGGAGATATTTCTAAATTTTAAACGTTCCTTCTGTTTAGTTCCACAAACATTTCTAGAACATCTACTATATGCCAGGTACTAATGCTAGAAACTGGGGACATGAAGAATTAAAAATGATAATAAAAAAGAATGTTCCTGATTTTTTAAAGACCTTAAGAGTCCAGTAGGGGAATAAGACACATGAAAAAATCACAATCTATGGCAGAGTCAGAGAGCTTTTTAAAAATGAAATTCAGATCATGGGAGTGGAGACTGTCTGTGATAGAACTGGTCACAGAAGCCTTCTCTGTGCTGGTCCTAGTTGAAGAAACCCCTGGTGGACTGAGGGAGCAAGCCAGGGGGTCCCAGGCAGTCTTGTCCAACACTGGCTGCCTCCTGGTGTCTCAACAGTACTTGGAACAGAAAGCACTTAGTAAATATGTGCTGACCTGTCGGCAACCCCTGTATCATTAGAATAAACTCCTTTCTATTCAAGCTGTTTGGAATTATCAGTCACTCGTATCCAAAGTACCTTAAAGATTAGACCATAGGATCAGCCCCAGGAAGTTGCCTCCCTCCACAAAAACTTCCATTTTCCTCCAACTCCAAGACTGGCCCAAAGAGACTAATTTAGAGACAAGCTAGAGTGTTATGTGGTTTGAAAATTCAGTTCTTTGGGCCATGCCAAAAGAGAGTTCGTTTCTGGCCTCTTCTCTCTGCAAAGCTGCTGATTGAGGCATGTGGGAAGCTTTATATCCAGGCTCTAGTAGCTTCCAGTCACTGAAAGATGTTCTATGGGTCATTCCTTTCGAAGAGCATATGGCTCTGAATGAGGGGATATGACCCTGCCATACCCTCATTTCTCCCATGCCCCACAGTGAGAGCATCTTGAGGACCAAAGTATGGTTTTAACCTTTATGAAGATATGGATTTTTCATACAGCATGGCCCTTAAATATCAGATAAAGCTGTTTTGTTTAAACTAAAGAAACAACAATCCAATGCTCTAATTTTGGTAGGTTTGAGTGATTTTCAAGGGTAATTTTGACACATCAGATTTCTGTCATACAGTGACTTTAGAATCTAACCCCTGTGATGTTAGTGAATTAAACTATGCTAATTATTAACCTAAACTGTACTTATTCAATTTCTACTAAGTATTTTCTTCAACCTTGTGTTCTCTACCGTATTTCCCCATTCTCCTTGTTACATTTTTAATTTTTTTCTTAAGTCCTATTTTAAAGATTTATGTAACGTGTGAGAAAAGAAATCTAAAGTATACATAGAATGTAACCCAAGATAACTCCAGATCAATTTTGTATACAAAATCATTCACAAGAGTTTTAGATAAGCATGTGCAGGTAACTGATCTAGTAATACAATGCTGCAGACAGTATTAATTTTTTCTTTCTAAAGAGATTAGTGGAGTGTTACTTTTATATACTACACTCAAGGAGCCACCCTTAAAACTAAGTGCCTCACAACTGGAGGGAATAAAATCTAACAAAGTAATAGAAAGAGTTTGGAAGAGGCTGCATCCCCCTAGAAGTAACAAGTAAGAAACTTCTACTAAAAGTGTTAAAATGACTTACATTTCATTTAATTCTATATCAAGAATTAATATAATTTATCAAGCTTAAAATCTGCATTCCAATGCCATTAAAAAAAAACCCTAAATGCCTTCTTCAAAATCTAGAGATATATTGGGTAAATACGTCAAGGGGTAATCTCTTCTTTTGCTATAGAACCTATATAATATAGATTACGCAGTGCTACAACCAATCCATTTCTGGGAAAGACATGAATAAATTCAAGAACAAAGGTGGGCAAAGAAAGTGATAAATACAAATTGAGAAAAGTTTTACCACTAAGAAACCCTCACTAAAATATGTAAATACTGTAGAATGAACTTTAGGAAGAAGAAAATTGAACTGAGAGGAAGGAGTGAGACGCACAAAGGAACAGTGAACAAAGAAACATATTAACCACTATTAACTACATCATAATAATAATACCTGATAATTGAGGGGTATGGAGACAAGGTGGTACCAACATGTACAATGGGAGGGATGGGAGTCAACATTAAAGCATTTGATCTTAGAAGTCCTTGTGTTGTTTGGGAGGAGAATTAAGTGTCTAATTGTAACTTGATTTTGAACAGACATGTTCTCTGACCACAGTCAAACTGAGAAATACTTATGTTAGTAAAGAAGACAGAAAACCTAGCATACAACTCAGAAAATGAAAATTTAGAAAAAGTATAAAACAGTAAATAAAAAGAGCGCAAGGAAGGAAGTATATTTAGGAGCCAAAAAGGATAAATCAGAAAATAAAGACACAAAAAAAAGATTAAGAAAATCAAAAGCTTGTTCTTTCAAAAGACACACTTCTGGGAAGAGTGAACAAGAGGAAAAAGAGAAAAGATAAGAGTAAAAAAAAAATAGACAAAGCAAAGGCTTTAAAAATAAAAATACAGTGAATACCATTAACAAAAATTTTGAAAACTTATACAAAATAGATAATTTCCTAGGAAAATTAAACTTACCAAAACTGGCTCATGAAAAAACAAATCAGATAGAACTTGGTGACAGATAAGAGATGGAGAATGAAAGAGATGCTGTGACGACTTTTAAGTCTCTAACTTGTTGAGCTTATGAATATGAGTTCCATTCACCAAGAAGGGGAAAGCTAGAGGAGGAGCATGGGGCACGCTGGGTGTCATTTGTGTTTTTTGTGTAAGTGTATATACGTAGGGAGGCGTTGGTACTGGTGGTAGGGGTGGTGTGCAGAAGTCATAACTTTAATGAATATGTTTGGATATGCTGAGATGAAAGTTCCTTTAGGATATAAATGGAGATGTTAAGTATCCAGTTGGATCTATGATCAGGAATTCAGGAGAGATGTGGGTTGAAGACCCTTTTTTGGGAGTTACCTGTATTTAAATAATAATTAAAGCCACAGATATGGCTGAAAAGCTCTAGGGAGACAGAGCATGGTTCCTGGTACCAGCAATCTCAAGCATTACCTGGGAACTTGACAGAAATGCAAATTCTCAGACCCCAACCTGAACTTCTTGAATCAGAAACCCTGAGCATGGGGCCCTGCAATCTGTATATTAACAAGGCCTCCCGTGATTCCGATACAGACTAAGATGTGAAAACCACTGATGGAAAGTGAGATGTCAAGAGGGCTTCTTAGGGCCCTGCCTTGAGAATTCCAACATTTAACAGAGGAGGAGAAACCTGCAAAGATGACTAGGAGCAACATGTATAGGGGAGTAAGAAAATGAGGAGACTGTTTCAAGAGGTAGGGTGGCAAATACTACTAGCATTTATGACAGCTTCAGAAGGGACTGGAAAGGGCTGAGAAGTGAGCAGGAATTGAGAAAACAGGGGTAGTAAGTTTGGACAGTTCTGAGCAGTTTGTTCAGAAAGTGGAGACAGACAGGGCAGAGATGGAAGTGGGTGAGAGTAACGGGAAGGATGAACTGCCAGGGGAGGAATCTGGTTGAGAGGGAGAGAGTGACTGTACAAGAGAGATGGGGAGCTGACAGCAATGGCTTCTGGAGGGGGCAACGCCACTGTCTGCCTCCACAGGAGATTTTATTACTTAGAGCATTTAGGATTGCTATCCATGGTGATAAGAAAAAAGCAGGCCAACTTTTTGTTGGTTTTATTATTCCTATTTAAATTTCTAGAGATATCACACCCCTCACTGCCTGCACTGGGGTGGCCGGCTCCCACTGTCCTGTCTGTGGTGTCACTGGATGATACTATGAGGTTTCTGAAAGGGGAGGAGAGGATGGGATCCAAAACATAGGTGGAAGGACTGCCCTCTGCTAGGAGGGACAGAGCACCTTTCCAACCACAAGCAAGGAGGTACATATGAGGGACACAGACGTGGCGAGTGTGAAGTCTGAGAGCAGGAAGCCATCAAACGTTTTCGATTTCCCCCACAGGGTCACGTGCAAGTCCATCCCTACTGTGAGATCTAAGCCGCATTCTCTTGGCCTGCTGCAATTAAATGTTCAAATTCATGCTCGCTAAGCAATCTTGGATTTGTGATCTGGCTCCCCACGGAGGCCTGCCCCTGGGGCGGGAATGTGCTGACTATACAGACTTGAGTATGTCTCAGTGGTTTCTCACAGTAAACTGATAAACTGGTTTTTGAACACGATTTGGTTTCTAGGTAGCCTGACTACAGGTAATAGACAGACCATGATCCTTCTTATAGTTATGTTCCTTAAGGAGTTATTTTCTCAGGACCTGACTGCTTTTGCATAAAGTGACTACAGTAAATCTCTGGGCCTACAGAGGCATGGGCCAGATCCATAATTAAGCAGCCAATCAGAGGGCTCCCCTTCTCTGTCATGCCTTGCTCAGCAAAAGCTGGCTTTCCATTAGCTGTCACTGGCCTGATTTCTACCTCTTTTCTCTCAATTCATTTCTACACCCACCTGCTCATTAAGATATTTTGAACTGGCTGTCACTGCATTGACCTACTAGTTTTTGTAGGCAGGAATTTCTAAGAATAATGCAGGAACTAAAACAAGGACTTCAGTGAAATCTACTGGTATACCACCATTATTCACTTACTTATTCACTCAACAAATATTTACAGACTATATATCCTGTGCAAGGCTTGATATTAGAGCCGTGGGGGATCCAAAGTCCTCAGGGATTTATAAACCAGAAATAAAAGCAATTAGTTCCACAAAAAACATGCTGTGGAAATGGACTCTGACTGCAGGGGGGGATTACAAATAAAGAAAAAATTCCTTATAGTAAAAGTGATTAAAGCAGAAACAGGCTATCAAAGGAAATCCTGGACTCTGAGTAACTTTAAAAATATGATGACTTAGAAACAGCCTTGCCTAGAGGCAAAGGTTCCAGCAACCCTTCTGGAATTAAGCATAAAAGTGACTCAGGACTTTCTGATACATAAAGAACAAGCCAATCTCTCTGCAGAAGGAATAAGTCGGGCTGGGAAATAATTTAAATGTTTACTTAGGGTTCTTACCCCCAAATTCTCAGGTCCTCCAGTCCCTGGGTTGCCGTGCAGTAACTGATCCTGTCCCTCGTTCTTATCTTTGCTGCCCTTGCTCCTCTCCATCACACTTCATGCTCAGGCAGAAATAAGATGCAGTTTTTCCATAACCTGGAATTTTCTGCCATTGAATCATCTCAGCTAGGCACAGCCACACTAGCCACAGTATCACCCAAGCTCTGTGTAAATGATTTGAGGACCTTGGATATTTTAAAAGTGCCTACCACACAGCAGATGCTCAATTAAGATTCATTTCCTCCTTTCTTTTCTTCTTTTCTCTCCCCTGGTGAGGAAGGGAGGGAAAAAAAACAGGAACCAACAAAAAGATGGATCTCCCATAAGACAGAATTCTTTGGTGCAAAAATAATGAAAAGGTTTAAACTGCTTCTCCTTTGCTTACCTTGTGTCTGCGGCATGTATGGAGACAGGAGCTTTGACCTTTTCTTTTCATATCCCTTCTGTGTGATGTCCCCTAAAATAGCAAGAACAGAAATAGGTTATGCATTATTCTTACTCTGTGGTTGTTCACTGTAAAAATAAAATTAATTAGAGTGTTACAGAATTACCACATAGACAGTAAGGAAAAAATGTATAGTTCTTTGCCAAGGATTTTGCTATGTGTGATTTCCCACAGGCTTGGAGCTGACATCTTGTGGAAAATTGAAGGGCTTGTCCCTGTACCAGTCTAGCAGAGCAATATGCCACATTCCATGTCAGAGATTCCCGAGTTCCTAGGCACCCCTCGTTTCCGTGGTATTTAAGATATACCACAATGGAATGCAGCAAGGCTGGGAGACAAATGATCTTCTCTCCAAGGTTTGTTTGACCAAATGAATGCAATTGACTTGGGAGGTATTCAATTACACTGCTGTATAGAACCACACCAAATCAAAAGTCTGGTTAAGGGGCGAAGTCAAGGTTCAGGCACTGGGATGGGACATGTGGAAGGCCCTCCTGCACCCTAGTACCTATACTGGAACCTGGAGCCAGAATTCCCACATCCTCTTCCCTTGGGTCACTGGTTTGTATTATTTAAATACATGCTTGTCTTTTTCAGAAGATTAAGTGAAAAAGTATACATGAAGCACACAAAAAGTACATATATAAGAAATGCAATAAGGGTAAACTGATTGATAGAGAAGAAACTGTGTGGCTAAGAAGTGTCAAGAAATATACATGGTCCTAAAGAAAGGGTAGCAAATGGATGGGTAGAGGGCAGGGATAAAAGGCGACAGGAAATGCAGAACAAAAAACATTCAAGGGACAGTAATTCAAAGCTGGAGGAATAAATATATGTGGTGAGGTGACATGACAGAGCACTGTTTCCCCCCAAATAATTTTTTTTTTATTGAGAGAAAATTTTATTTCAGTCAAAGTGTAGTATAAAAAGTAATTTATATATTCAAATTTACATTTACTTATTATATAGTCAAGTTCGGGGGTGAGGGAGCCTATTTTGATGGATATAGAGATTTGAAATCATGGGTGATGAATGACAAATTTGACATCAAGGGTGATGAAGGTCAGGTGTGTTGGTCTCAGTGTCTGACTGATGGAACAGATGGTGGAGAGGCAGCAGGGCTCAGTGAAGGGCTTAAGCAGGGGAGTTAACACTCACAGGTCACAGAGGGCAGCAAGTTCCCTCTTCCTGAGGAGAATGGGACCAACTGTAGAAGCCAGAGAGACTAGCCCTTGCCCCAGTGCTACTATGGTGACCTGGGCAAGTCAGCAGTAGCTTAACTTAAAGACAGAGGTAGAAAGGATTAAAAAGAAGTGAGAGGATTAAGAGAGACATTTGGGAGAAAGACTGGACAGGGTTTGGTGACTAGTTCAGTGCAGCATGGAGAAGGTTTCTGGGTGAGCAACCAGGCAGATGGTCACAATATTCTTTGACAGAGAAATACAGCAAGTGCATATTTGGTGGGTTGAAGAAGACAAGAGTTAAGCTTAGGAAAGACCTATGAGACACACAAGAGGAGATGTCCAATCAACAGTTGGATGGATACATGGATCTAGAACTTCAGAAAGAGAGAGGTTTGGACTTGTCAGGACATATTTGAAAAATAAATTGATACAATCTCTGGAGTCATTTGGCAATTCCTATCAAAATTTTGATTCAGCAACTGTACTTCTAGGAATTCGCTCAATGCTAAAATACACAGAGGTACACAAAAATAAATTTAAGAATATCCCCTGACCTATTCTTTGTAATAAAAAAAACTAGGACTCTAGATGCTTACATTATAGACTATCTGTATCAGTGGCTTTCAACTAGGAGTGATTTGCCCCTCAGTAGGCAACTGACAATGTCTGGAGACATTTTTATCACAACTGGAGTAAGTGGTGCTACTGGCATCCAAGTAATAGTGGTCAGGATGCTGCTAAACATCCTGCAATGCACAGGACAGGCCCAGGATAAAGAATTATCAAGTCCACCTACACTGCTGGTGGGAATGCAGTTTGGTGCAGCCACTGTGGAAAACAGTATGGAGATTCCTCAAAAGACTAGGAATAGACTTACCATATGACCCAGGAATCCTGCTCCTGGGCATATGTCCAGAAGGAACCCTACTTCAAAATGACACCCACACCCCAATGTTCATAGCAGCACTATTTACAATAGCCAAGACATGGACACAGCGTAAATGTCCATCAACAGGTGACTGGATAAAGAAGATGTGGTATATTTATACAATGAAATACTATTCAGCCATAAAAACCAACAACATAACGCCATTTGCAGCAACATGGATGTTAATGGAGAATGTCATTCTAAGTGAAGTAAGCCAGAAAGAGAAAGAAAAATACCATATGAGATCGCTCATATGCGGATCTAAAAACAAAACAAAACAAAACATAAATACAAAACAGAAACAGACTCATAGACATAGAATACAAACTTGTGGTTGCCAGGGGATGGGGGGTGGGAAGGAACAGACTTGGATTTCAAAATGTAGAATAGATAAATAAGATTATACTGTATAGCACAGGGAAATATATACAAGATCTTGTGGTAGCTCACAGCAAAAAAAAAAAAATGTGACAATGAATATACGTATGTTCATGTATAACTGAAAAATTGTGCTCTACACTGGAATTTGACACAACATTGTAAAATGACTATAACCAATAAAAAATGTAAAAAAAAAAAAAAAAAGAATTATCAGGTCCAAAATGTCAACAATGTTAAGGACAAGAAACCCTGACCCACATCATAATGTGCAGGTATTCCAAATGTACTGGCAAAGGAAGCTGTGTACAATATATAAAGGTAGAAGGCAAGCTGCAGAACAGCAAGTATAAATAGGGTCTAATGTTGTTTAAAAAATAGTTATAGATATGGTTGCATACATAAAATAGTCTAGAAGGAGATAAACAGATAAAGATATAAACATAGATATACACTAAATGTTTATCCTTGGGGGACCGAGATTATGGAGGATTTTCATCTGTTATACTTTAACAGAGTCTGATTGAAAAAAAAGCCTGAATGACTTGTATAATAATAACAATAAAGATTTTTTTCATTAAGAATTAATGATTCTGTAGATGTGTATTTGTTAACGTGGTAAGATGCTTGCAGTATATATAACAGAAAAAACGCAAGATACTAAACAGTTTACACACTATATTCAATTTCTGAAATAATAATATTTTTATATATACATGTACACATAGAAAAAATATGGATTTTTATATACCGAAATGTTAACAATGGTTACCTGTAGCTTGCAAGATTATGGACTGGTTTTAGCTTTTTTCATTTTTCTTTGCCTATATTTTCTAATTTTTCTCCTATGAGCATCCATTATTTGAAGAAACAATAAACATTTTTAAACTGCAATGATGACTACTTATTAGACTGTACAAATTTAATTACAATGGCCCTTCATCTGTATTTTTCTAGTGGAACAAGAGAAACCCATGGTGTATTTCTGGAAATGAAACCCAAGCCTTGTCAAATTAGCAAACTGAAGAGTTTTGGTAATCTCTAACAATGCGTAAAACTAACAAATGCAGGAATCTACCACAGAAACCTTCCTTAGAAACAGGAAATCATGTCTTCTATTGCAAAAGAAACAATGAGGCATTCTCCTGTTCCACTCCCCACTCACAAGCTCCCCTGCCTCCAGTACACACACACCCCACTCCCTGAAGGGCACAAAGACCCCTTCCGCTGGCTCAGAACACATCTGATAAAGTCAAAAGCTTTAAAAGCTTTCTTCAGGGCTTAGAGTGCCAACGATTCACTGTCAGTAAATGACCGCGGGACAAACTGCTAGACTTGGTATCTTGGACATTAACCAACTACTAACCATCTCAGGTTTCGAAAAAGGTCAATCAACAGAGTCTAATTCAGCCATGCCAATTAGCATTTGTTCCATAAACGAGCAAAGACATTGAAGATACCCAGGAGAAGACGCCTGGTAAAGAGAAGTGAGGACTATGGTGAGAGAACTTACAAATGACCCCTACTTTTTCTCTGAGTACAAGACCCTGCTCAAAAGCCATCTCCTCTGTGACATTTGCCACACTCGTTAGTCACTTCCTCCTGATGCCCCTACAACTCTGCACACACTTCTATGACAGCACTGAGCACATCACTGGTATTTTAATTATTTGTTTACCCATCTGTGTCCCTACTAGACTGTGCACTTGAGGGCAGGGATTGTGTCTTGTTCATCTCTGTAGCCTGCCTACAGCCTGGCACAATAGACACTTGTTGAACGAGTGACTGAATGAACTGATAAAACAGAGGCAATAAGAGAACAATAAATCAAAGGCAAGCATACTTGGTTTGAAAACTGGAAATGGGAGAAAAGGCGGTCTTTACATTGACAGGAGCTGAAAGGTCCAGGGAGGAAAATTTAGTGAACCAAAAGTTTATTGAAACTTGACAACTAGACCTCAAAGGTGGCCGGAAGCAAGAGAGGAATAGCACATAAACAGGGCGCACTAAAAGCAGAAGGAAGGTCCCCGGATAGCGATGAATCCCATAGCCAGAGCAAGAGCAGACGGAAGGAATTCAGTTGCTCCACATAACAGAATTTGTTATCCCGATTTCTGTCACTGCCTCCTCCTGCCTGTGCGCTTGTCATTCTCACCACTGGTAGTTAAGCACCTTTTGCCACACTAAAGCAATGCTTCCTAAATTTGCCCAATTTTTAAGAATCACCCGAGGAACTTGTGCAAATTCCCAGGCCCCTCCCATGAAGATTGTGATTCACTAAGTCTGGATTAAGACCCAGATACCTGCATTTCTAACAAATGCCTTCCAGTGAGTCTTAAAAATCAGGCAAGTTTGCAAATTGCTGCACTAAAGAATCATGTCTGGAGTGTGCTGGGCGGTTCTGCTGACTTAACGTGAGGAGGTGCGCTCAAGGAGAAGGTTGTCTTGGCGATCCGGCCTCCCGGGAGAGCACGGAGCCTCGGGAGCTCACAGACACTAAGTCACACCACAGGCATTCTTACTCACACAGATTTTTTGCCATCTGGCATATAAAACAAAAAGGAGTGCATAACTATACCTGTATAAAATTTGCATTAAAATGGCATAGAGCTAAGTTAAACCTGTTGTTCAAGTTTTTTGAGAACTAAACAAATGCAGGGAGGATTAGCCTTCCCCTCCCACCAGGGTAACATATTTTCCCACCCAGGTGAACACTTTGAAGGAGAAAAGTAGCCACTTCTAGGGGTCTGCAGCACCTGGCACGTGTGAAGGCACCTGGCCTGATGCGATACTGGCCCAAGAGACAAGCCCTGAGCAGGCGGGCACCCACAGGGCCCAAGACTGTCTCGCAGCTTCAGCAGTACCACAGCCGCGAATAGCCAATACAAGACCTCTCAGAAGATACAGCAGACTGGACAGAGGGGCTGGGAGGGTGGGGTGTGTGAGCTGGCCATCTCAAGCCTCTTAAAGGTCAGCCATGATGGGAGGAATAGTCCTACAAATGGTTATCCATCTGAGGAGGGTATATCTACACTGGTGGGGTGGCATCATGCTGTGGTTCTGAACCTGAGTTTGAGCTAGACACAGCCACACCTGGAGCATGGCCTTACCACTTCCTGGCTATCTGACTCCAGACAAGTTTTACTTCACCTCTTGATTAAGTCTTGGTTTCCATGTCTGCAAAATGGGGAACAATAGTATCTACCTTGCAAAGTTTTTATTTGTGATTAAAAGTACTTAGTGTGAGCTCTGGGCTATCGAAAGTTCCGGTATCAACAAACATTTACTGAAGGCCTACTGAAGGCTACCCTACTGGCTGGGTGGGGGCAGGGGCAGGTAACTATATTCAAAGAGAGGAGACAAAACAAACAAGCATTAGTAATACTCCACAATTAAGAGCCATGGAGAGATGCACGCCAAGTGCAGCGTGGAGCCCAGAAGGAAATGTGCTCTCTGCTTGGGCAGGGAAAAGAAAGCTGTACAGAGTGGTGACATGTGGCTTGGGTCTGGCCTTTCTCTCTAACATCAGAGCTATGACATGAACTCCTAATGATGTACTTAGTGGTTTACTGGTTTTCCTCCACTGCTGACTGGCTCTGCATGGGCATGGCCATGTTTGGTAGTTCCTTTATGATTCTTATCTCCCAGAGAGAAGTAATTCTCACAGATGACCTCCTGCAGCACCCTGAGCAGTTAGGTGCTAAATAAACACAGGGTCTGGGAATTTCTGGAAGGTCACCAAGTCATATGTACATATGATGTCGTTGGAGAGAGAGCAAGGATTACAGCTCCAGCCATAAACTATGCTCCAAAGGAAATAAAAACGTATGTGCCATTGTAGCCCCGCCTTAAAGTCACATCTATTCAGTCAGAGGTGGCAATGGCTGAGGGGATTTGGAAGATGCCACAAAAAAACGTTTTTGAGCGCCGAATGGGTGACACAGAGTGTTAAGCAAATATGAATAAAATAGTATTCCTGTCTTAAAGAAGTTCCAGGTCTAAACAAATAATTACATTAAAAGTGGTAAGTGCTACCCTAGAGATTATGTACAAAGTTCTATGTAAGTACCAAGGAAATAATGGGGATAAAAGTAATTATAACATTCAATAAGAATAAATAATAATGACAACACTCATCAAGAGCTTACTATGTACCAGTCTCTGTTCGAAGAGCCTCACAACAGCCCTACCAGGTAGTGTCATCATCATTCCCATGTTATAGGTGAAGAAACTGAGGCACAGGAAGGTTAAGCAACTTGCCCACAGCCATACCTAGTAAGTGTTGTGATCAGGATTCGAACCCAAGCAGACCTGGCTCCACGACCCCTACTCTTAAACATTAAACTACTTTCATTTTCAGGGAGAAGCTCCAAATTCAGCTTCAGAAAGATTGGAAAGACTTCACAGATGTCGCTCCTGGGTTGGGTCTTGAAGGAGGACCATCAAGAGAGACAGACACTGAGGATGAAGATAGTTTCTTAAATGCACAGCTGTGAAAGAGAGAGGCATGCTTGGAGCAACAGGCAGATATGAAAGCTGTAAATTCAATCTCCGAGGAACAGGATAGGATGCTGGCCCTACTGCTGCTCCTGCAGGCCCAGCCAAAGGGGGGATCCTCAGAAACTTAAAGTTTAGGGCTGATATTTATCTCATGGGTCATCAATTTCCTTCTCTCTTCATTAAATGCCTCTATATAACACAGCCACCACTCTAAATTTTCAAAATATTCTGACATTTCCTTTAATCTGCCAACAAATTCTTTTCAAGACACAGAAAAGGCGCTACCTTTATGACAGAATAAGAAACTGAGACATGAAAAGATAAGAATCTGGGACTCTGGTCTTTTATTATTGTTCTTTGTCCATTGTTTATTTGTAGGTGGCCCCCAAATCAGGTGAAATAAAAGTATAACATTAACCTATTGTTTGTAAAATGAACAACATGGGATAAACAATTTTTACGACTCACTCCAGAATAAAGATGGCTTTCCGGAAGGCATTAAACACCACCACCACCTGCCCACAACAGTGCTCTGGATGAACTGTCCCTTTTAATCATTTTTAAAATGAGATAGTCAACTGTAGAAACTGTCCAAGTGCAGTGAAAAACCAGTCAGCAAGAAGTTACTACACATCATTACTAAATATTCCGCTAAGGGAGCATGTAGCCTTTCTGTTGTGTTAAAGAGTAATTAAGAGGAAAAGAAACGAAGGACCGAGAAGAAGAAGTCCTAGAGTCATCACCTTCAAATCTATACCTGAATCTAAAACCTAATCTATCCTCGACATGTAAATCTTAGATCGGAAGGTGGTACATGTTGGCTATGGCTGGAGATGGAGAGCAGGATTGTGGCTATTTATACTTTAGGGATATAAACGGACACATAGAAAGAAAGAGCCAAAATACAGCTGCGAATGTGAATGAAGTCAATCTTAGCAAAACTGAAAAAGGCAGAGGATTTGGATCATATCCAGGGGACACTGGCTAGAAGACAAAGAAAATTTTCTATTACTAAATTTTATCACGTTCTCCTTACAATGATAATTTAATTCAATGAATTATATGTACCAACCACCCATCCCCTAAACTTCCTCCTTCCAGAGGTGATACATAAAGGCTCACAAAAACACAAAATAAAGGCTCATAGTCACAGAAAACAATGGCCTTACCCTTTAAACCAGATACAGGGTGTTTTGGTCTTTGTTTTTGCCCTACTTATTTTTCTTGCCATATCTGAACTAAAAGTGGCCAAGGGGACTCCAAAGAATTTGCAACCTTGAATCATTTAAAAAAAAACTCTCTGAAGTTTCTTTCTATACATAGTAGACTAATCTTATGTTGAAAGAGGGGTGAAAAGATACAATATTTGCACAGTTTAGCTAGAAATAAACCTCTGTTAAAATACTTCAATCTGGTGAAAGATGAGAATTTTACCTAGTTTTTTCTTTTAGAAAAAACTCAGTGATTCTAAGTCTTCATCTGGCAGCCTATAAAAGTTATAGTCTTCTCTTCTTGTACCCCAACTTCGCTAATTTTACAAAAGATTTTTAAGGGAACTTAACTTTAGGACATTCAAATTTCCATTCTCAGTAGATGTCCTCTCACCTCATTTAGGACAATAACTAGACATTTTCCACATCAAGAAGTTGAGAATAAGCCCAGATTGCTTCTCCCAAAACTCAAATCATAGAATTGTTTTGGCTGCACTGGTCTGTTTTCTAGGTCAAATATATATGACTTCTTACAGATGGTATTTCACCAAAGGCATTAAGCAAGCTCAAACAAATAAAGAACAACAGAGTACAACATTTGAAACACACAGAGAAACTGAACTCAAGTCTAGCTACATCACCAGGCAGCTGGCGAAATTAATCCATCTAGTGTAAAAGGTATGTTCATTTGTCCAATAGAAAAACTGTCTGCAAATAAGAAATTTGCTGTACAAATGGCATGAATGTTTAACCAGAATGGGGAGCCACTGAGATGGCTCAGCCGGCAGAAAAAGCACAGGGTCTAGCGTGAGGCAGACCTGGACCTGGGTCTGGACTCTGAGTCTACCATTTACTGGCTCCTTGACAAGCTACTGAACAACTGTGCCTTAGTTTCATAATAGGTAAAAACTGGAATAACTCCTACCTTGAGTGGTTATGATGAGTCTTGAATGAGAGAGTGCATGCAGAAGTCCCTGGCACACAGCACACATTTGACTAGTTTTAGTTGACGCCACCCAGCCCCAGCCCCACCCTTAAGTCCTAACATCAATTTTATCCTTAAAAGGGTTATTCAGAAAACTCTGTGGTAGATTCTCTTAAAAATATTTAAAAAAAATTTTTTTTTAAGGAGGAGCATATTAAGTGTCTCTAAAGACACACCAAGGTGCTAGGCCCTTAGCAGTAGGAGCCAACAAAGTTATTAGTGCCTTTGGATGCTAAAAGTCTAAAGAAGGAAAACTGACATCAGAGGTGGTACAAATATTTAAACCAGAAACAAACAGAGATTAATTCAAATGAATATATATGTAAATGTATGTAAATAAAACAGTGCCATTATGCACAAAACAGGATTACATACATCTGACTGTGGATATTGTAATTTCAATCTAGGGCTAAAACTGCAAATGCCTAGGGGAAAAAAACCTAGGGAAAAAACATCAGGAAAAGAAACGTAATTTTCTTTATGGCTTCTTCTTTTACCTTTTAAGTTTCTTCAGTAAATTAGAGAACAGTTCCTTAGAAGAACAGCTAGGTATATTCAAGTACTCTGCTTTTCTTCTTGCATCCATCAGAATAATTTTTAAAAACTAGGCAATTCGTAATAATATCTATACCATTTACTGAATCTAAATTAAACAGTGCATGGGCCCGGCATTCTTTATCAATGGCACAGATAAAACTAACAACTGATCAAAAATCTAAGTACATACTCTTGCAAATACAGAAATCAAGTGAACATTTTTAAACAGAAGAATTTTGGTGGTAGCCAATTCACACTGCTCTGGAAACCAAAGATGCACAGGGAAAAATACAAGTAGAGAGAAAATTGCCACTCCTGTGGTATGTGGATCACAAAATTAGCAGCTTGTTTGATCTAAGATTCCGGTTGTCAGGAGGCATGTTTTCCTCCCTGTTTTGCTCCAAATTAGCTCTCTGATCCTGGGCAAGCCACTGTACTTCTCTGGGCCTGTTTCCGTAACTGTATGAATGAGCTCTAGGCTGTTTTTGGTCAATGTTCGATGAATGCCGCCTGCCTGGCACTGCTATGTGTGGCAAGTTGAAACCAAGGGAAGGTATCCAGTAGGCAGTAGGATAGATGAGCTCTGGGAAAGATAGATACATTCTCACTATCAGTGTAGGAGGTGGTAGCTGAAAGCTTGGGTGTGAATGACATCAGCAGAGGGAATGCAGTGTGAGAACAGAGGAAGGCCAGAAAAGGAATCCTGAGAAAGCTAACATTTAAAAAATGGGCAGAGGAAAAAGAGATGCTACCGGGACACAGTAAGGAGACCAGAGGGAATGGGGGGAACGCAGAGAGAAGAGGGGCAGGGAAAGGGAGAAGGATACAGTGAAAAATGCACACTGTCACAAACGCAAAATCAGAATTGAAAAACACCTGCTAGATTTGGCAGCCAGATCACCAGCAGCCCAGTTAAGAACAATTTTAAGAGAATAGTGAAGGAAGAAGACAGATTATGTAGAGTACTAAAGGGTGGGGAAGCAATGAAATGAGAGTAACAATGCTTTTTCTTTCAATATGTTTTATTATAAAGTGAACGAAACACGGTGCACAGAGTCAAAGAGAGTATTTTTTTTCTTGAAGATGGACACATTTATATATGATTTCTAGAGAAAGAGCTATTAGACTGAGGGTGAAACACTGATTCAACCAACAAATACTAAAAACTTGCTTTAGAGGCAGAGAACAGAAGAGGATGGGGACGTGGTCCCAAAACTTATAGTCATGGTCATGAAGTATATTACAGTCTCTTCCAGCAGAGAGAGACATCCCAAAACAATTATCTAATGAATAACTTAATTACAAGTTTCGTAAGGGCCATGCAGAGGTTGTCCAGGGGCTGGGAGAGCTCTGACAGAGACTCTGACAGGCACACTGCTCAGCACAAACCCTCGACCTGACCTAGTCTGGGCAGCTGGGGAGGGCTGCTCTGGGAAGGCAACATTTAAGCCGAGATCTTAAAAAAAAAAAAAAAATGAAGACACTGAAATATTTTGAAAATGAAACAGGAGCTAGGGGCAGGGGTAGTGGGCCCCTCCCAGTGAAGACCCTGAGGGGGATGGGTGTGGGCAGGAGGGCAGCTGAGAGCAAGTGCAGCCAGCAGGCTGAGATGAGGCTGGAAGGCAGCAGGAGTCCAGACGCTGCAGGGCCCTGGAGACCATGGGAAGGATTTGGGATTTTATTATAAGTAAAAGAGAAAGCCTTTGAAGGGCTCTAAGTAGGAGAGTAACATGATCAAACATAGCCTAGGAACAAGGGAACTGATAAGGACTGAAGCTCCTGAAAAGATCAGAAGGAATAAGATCCAGAGCAGGGGGCAGGGGTATCTCCTGGGTCAACTTATGTTGGGAATGTGGTTCTGTGACCTTCATCTGTGACTGCTTCCTGGCTGTGTAAACCTTTATCCTCAGCCCTTGGGCTGCCTGGTGGAGCTCAGAGGAAGCTGGAAACTCTGGGGCTGTCACCTCAAAGAGGCAAACACCATTTTTATCCCACTGTATTGAACAAATATCCTTTTCTGTGCCTGTCAAGAGGCATACAAGACTGGAAGCACTGTAGGACTTTAATGGTACCTCTTTCTCTGACAAAGGAGATAAGGGTGAGTAAGTAAGCAGAGTTGTTGAGGGAGCGCTGGGGGCAGGGCAGAAGACCAAGGGCGGTGGTCTGATGACCTCTAAATTTCTTTCTGTGTAGGAGTCAGAATAAAGGTTTTTGGTCCACTTTCCCACCACTTTTCATTTAGTACTTAGCTCATGTCAGATGCTCATTCATCAAAACACTCATATGTATTAACTCAATCTTCAAAACAACCCCATGAGGTGGTATTATTAATAGTCCCAGTTTTCAGATGCCAAAGTAAGGCACAGGGAAATGAAGTCATATGCACAAGGAGGCAGTACTTGAGAGAGCCTGCTTCAAATCAGATGGTCTGACTCTAGGGTCCAAGCTCTGAACCACTCTCAATTCTGCCTCTCTAAGGCTCTTTGCTGAGAGGAACCAAAGAGCTGGAAGAGAGGGTTTTAGTAGACACTGAGTTGTCACTAGAAGGTTGGGAGGGACACGCTCTGAAGTTGATACAGAGCTCAGAGTTGTGTCTGAAAAAGTTACCCTCTCTGAGCCTCAATTTCCTCAACTGTAAAAACAAAGATAATAGAACCTACACGTTGTTATGAGGATTAAAGAGGTAATACATGCAAAGTTCTTAGTTCCTAGCACAGAGGAAGCACTTAATGACATCTGCTACTCTAACGCCAGAGGGAGTTAACTAAAGAAATGAGAGTGAGCCAGGAACTGCTGAGGGGCCAGGGAGACAGAACAGAACTTTTAGTGGCACTGACTTTCAGTTTTGAGATTTTTGTCCAGAAATCCTTGGGAAAAGGCTGATGGTCCAAATAATTTAGAGCTGGAGTTTAAGAGGAAAGGAGAATGGAAGGAAGGGAGGATGAGGGTATCCAGGCTAACAGGATTTACTGATTAACAACCAATCAATAATACATACTTGTAAAGTAAATGATCTGCAGTACTATCAACCTAACTTCCATTAACTTTTAAAGGTTTCTACAGGAAAAGCACTCGATTCATCTTGGGATGGAAGAACACATCACCCTCCAGAAGAAACAGGAGGATTCCAAAAAGAGAGTGCTGAAAGGAATTGGGGAAGGGAGGTCAGAAAGTTACATAAAGGTTCCTGCTAGATTAATTCTCCTTTCCAACTTCCCATACCTGCTTTTCTCACTTTGAACCTATTAAAGACATAAACAAACAAACAAATAAACAGAAATACAAAAGCCATGAAAAAAGTGAAAAAGAATAAAGAAGACTGAAGATTAGTTTATATTATGGAGGAAACACTAAAAATTGAAATTTTCTTGGGCATTTCCTCCTAAAAGGCTTGGAGGGGCACAGACTACAAATGAAGAGATTATATGCAGAGAGCAGCTCTGGGGAACTTAGTAGTTGAAGAGGGAATGGGTCTGGTGAAAGAGTGACTGACGGGATGGGTTGCCAGGGGAAGAGGCAAAGGAAGAGGATAAAGCCATCAGAGGAGGAAAAAAGAGTTCCTAAACCCAACAGTGTCCACCCTGAATCAGACTTTCATAAAAGACAGCCAGATGCTGCTGCCATTTCCTTTTACCACAACAAAATTTAAAATAACTAGCTGGTCACTATTTTTAAAGATTAAATAAACAACCCACACCCCTCAATGCAGCTTCAGCAAAAAGAATAAATGTTCAATGTTAATAATACTCTTAGGAATAGAGGTTCCCTGAGCAAGGGTGGGGAAACAAGCACAAAGAATAAAAATGGTCTTGAGCTACACAATCCGTAACAGAAAGCTGCCTGTGGCTCTTCAGTGGTCCAAGGGCTGATATCCTTAGCAGGTAAAAGAGTAGAAAGAAACAGGAGAAACTGCTTAAGGATTCTTACAAATGACTTGCAATTTTGTATACACGCTCCATCAATGTTTAAGAGCTGTAACTTTTGGTTTGGCTGATATAAAATGATTTCTTTCTTTCTGTAATGTGTGTGTCCACTGCTCCCCTAGAGATATTTAAATCTCCAATACCATTACTACTAAAACAATCCACTTCTTTTCTGCAGTTTCACTTAGAGAAAAAACAACAACAAATTCCTTCCTAAAATAGCAAAGACAACAATGCGAGGAATAATACTCCAGAGTTTGAACAGATATTTCCTGTACTTCACTCAATGTACTAATCACGATCAAAATTAGGAATTAAAAGGAAAAAACACCACAACCTCAAAACAACAAAAACCCAAGTACACCATCCTTGTCCTACTCTCACAACCCCTCCACAACAAAACACTGCTTGCTACATGTCTGAATATATTATGAAAAATAAACTTTGAGAGCTGTCAATACATGGAAATGTGAATATTAAGCAGGATAAACACTGCTCATAATAACAGTAGTATAAGTAATGAGAAAAGCCATTATTCCAGAATAAAAGCTAGAAATAATAAAAAAATATTGGACTTGTTCAATTAGTAGCTATATACTTAGATTTAAAAAAACTTTATTAAAATACTTTTAATAAAAATACTCTGTCATTGTGGATTTGAAATATTATTTCCTTATTCCTTTTTCCATTTGAAAAAGTATTCTTGTAATGCAGTTTTTTCAGAATGCAACTGTGATGTTTTAACAGAACATGAAAGATGTGGAAAAAGTATAAAAAGCCAAGTGTAAAAGAAAGAAAGGCCGGGGCGGGCATAAGCAGTTTGTGAACCAAGGAGTTTAAAGGAGTTTAAAGAGAGACAAGTGCCCCCATCATCTCTTCTTTTGTCCTCCATAAGAAAATTTTTAGCTGGGTAAAACAACCCTCAGGATAAAAATCACATTTCCCAGTCCCCTCACAACAAGGTGTGGTCAAATAACTAAGTTCTGGCCAATGTGGTCTAGACAGAAAGAATGTGTGCAACTTCCAGGTCTTGATCTTTAAGGGAAAAAGCACGTCCTCCCTGGCTCTCCCTTCCTGATGGCCGGAATGGGACTGTGGTGATCAGCCATCTTGGACCACAGGCTGTGGCCACATCCAAGGTCAGTGCAGCACTGGACAGAAAGAGCCCAGAGCCCGGTGACCACACGGAGCAGAGCTGCCATGCTACTGCAGAAGTCAACTCTGATCTGGTTAAAAGTATCTGTTACTTGGGGGTGTCTGTTACATACAGTCAGACTCACAATTCAACAAATAAATGACATGTACTTCCTAGTAAATGACATGATTTCCGATTAGGGGCAGCAAATGATTGCTGCTACTTGGTGTCCCCACCACAACCACAAACGATAGCACTAAAATTGTTAAAAGCGAATTTAACTGTTATAAAGGTGAGATATACCCTTACAGACTTTTCATTGTTAGGCTTCTTGATAAATCTTTTTTCACACCCAGCCCTATATAAATGTATTTTTTGATCAAAGGTGAATTCTTACAAAGTAAATCTGGTTTAGTTATTTGAAATCAAAATTCTGTAAAGCAACTCTTTGTAAAATTATCTGAGAACACATATTAAGAGTCGTGAACTGGGCTATCAATGCACAGCACTAGTGTTAAATTATTTCTGAGAGATGCTGTTTCCATGAAAGACTTTCAGCACAATCAAAATGGCATTTCTACATTGTACTTGTGTCATTTTTATTCTTGAAGTTAAAACAGCAATCATTTGACATGCTGAGTTCCCCATCAAAACATCATTTAAATAAACTATCAGTTAAAAATAGATGTGTGAACACAAATTCCAATTACCAATTTGCCAATTGTTAAAGGACTACACAGCCTGGAAATAAGCAAACTGTGTGAGGAATGACGTTTTCCCGCTGTTTTCAGACTAAGAGCTTGCTGTACCAGAGCCATTAGTAATTCCAGGAAATTCTTCGAGCTTCAACTAGAGCAACTCTTCTTTTACTGATTACACTCAATCATGCTTCAGTATAAGATTGTGTTTGAACAAAACCCCTCACCTTAGCCAAAAGATTTTAAAACTACCCAATGTATAGTAAATAGGCATTCTGTTCTTTTCAGTAACAGAAGAGAAAGCTGTCAAGTAAAGGAAAGAAAGATTAATCACTGGAAAGACCAGATTTGATTTTCAAAAAACGTAATGAGATCATCATTTTTTTAAAAAAATGTCAATGTCTATACTTTTCTGGATCTTCCATATCTGTGTGATGCTCTGAAAGTCAGACAGATCTAGGTTGTAAGCCAAGCTCATCACTTATCAGCTATGTCTCTGTGGACAAATTACTTTACTTGCCTGGGTCCTCATTTTTTTCCATCTATCAAATGAGGAAACCGGCGCTTGTCTCAAGGACTGTTAATAGGATTAAGTGAGATAATATAAGCAAAATTCCTAGCAGAGTGCTCAGTCCAGAGCAGACAATAAATGTTACTTTCCCTCTCTGCCCACTCTACCCCTGCCACCAAACAGCAAAATCTCACAACAAATCACAAACGGAAGGGTTTTGATGTGGGCTGCATGTCTTTTTTGCAATAGGTGATATTTATGTTGAAGATCAGATACAAATACTTTCCTGGACAAAAACATGCATTCACACAAAAATTTGTTAATGTGTATTTATAGTAGCTTATTTACAACCAAAAAGCAGAAACAACCCAAATGTCCATCAACTGATGAAGAGAAAAACAAACTGTGGTATATATATCCAAACATGGAATATTATCCAGCAATAAAAAGGAATGAAGTACTGCACATGCTACAGCATGGGTGAACCCTGAAAACATTACGCTAAGTGAAAGAAGCCAGTCACAAAAGACCACGAATTACAAGCATCCATTTATATGAAACGTCCAGAACAGTCAAATTGATACGGATAGAAAGTAGAAGGCGGAGAATGGGAAGTGACAACGAATGGGTATAGGGCTTCCTTTGGGAGTGATGAAAATGTTCTAAAATTAGATTATAATGATGGTCGCACAGCACTGTGAACTTACTAAAAAACACTGATTCGTATCCTTTAAACAGGTAAATTTTGTGGCATGTGACTTACACCTTAATGAAGCTTTTAAAAAAACCTCACTGCATTTAAAATTTAATAAATCAAATCATACCTTTTCAAAATATATTGTCATCCAGAAAACAGACATTGGTGGGTATGTGTACACAGACTTCTAAGTCACCTATAAGATCCTCTAGCAGTTCATCATGTTTATTTCTTTCTACTCATTACATACAATGGATGCCTCATCTCCGGTGCACCTAAAGTGACACCAGCTATGTACCATACTTAGGAGAATTAAGAAGAACCACTCAGCTTAAATGCCTTATGAAACTAGAAGTGATATACATTCTTTTTAAACAAACAGAATATTTATGAAAACTGATCACGTACTAGACCCTGAAGTAAGTTATAAAAATTTCAAAGAACTGCTATCATACAGACCACGTCATCAATCAACAATACAATCAACTTATAAATCAATAAAAGGTAAGTTTTTAAAGGCCAACTATAAAAACCAGCCTTCTACTGTGCCATTTACTTGTATAATATACTGTACACGTAATAAATACATGCATACTGCTACTTGATAATGTTGGTCCATAAGGAAACGGACTGAGGTTGGGTGTATGTTTGCATACTGCCAACAGATTTCCTTGTTATATTTAATACATTTGTTTCTCAAAAAGTGTATATAATCAATCATGTTTAAGAGCATTAGGGAATTTGCTATTTAAAGCATTCACGGAGTAAATCTTTTTGTACTATAAATAATTATTGCCTAATTCGTCTGCACTTAATTCTTTCAAAAGCTTATTCTGTATTTAGGGGAGTATTCAGTGCACTATCACTGTCTGGGAGAATACAATCCATCAGGAGCTTGCATGAGATGCAAAACAATGCAGAGAAAGGAATTTGGTGCTCTGGTCAGTGCCAAGGTCAACATCTCCCCAAAGTGTTCTTCTAATTCAGCAAGCCAAGGCCTGGAACCAGTCCACGGCTTTATCATCATTGTGGATTTATCCTTGAGCAGTTCCTGAGAAAAGACCTCCACTGGGTCCTATCTCAGCAGAAAATTGGGATCAAGCTTCAGTCACCTGAGGCGACCTACTAGCGTAAAAACTATGAAAGACAGCCAATAATCTTCTTCATCACTAAAATGGAGTGCCAAGTCATAGCTCTGCCCTCTCCTTTCCGTGGCTTAAGCCTCTTCTCAAAGACCCAGTTCCCAACTACTTGCTTTACATTAGACTAGGCAGCCGTCAGATGAAGATAAAACTAAGTGCTCATTTCTTGGACTGTGGTATTCTCTTCTCCTAGTTCCCCCACGCTGCCTAGTCCTCTTTTCAGATCTGGACATACCAGCGGCAACACTATACTCTTCGCTAATCTATAAAAAGGCATGATCTTGTCTATTTTCTCCTTTAATTGACATCACTTGTTTATTTGCTTGAGAAAAACAGTTACTGCAAATATTAAATACTGAATTTTAACTTAGATACCAATTATATTGCTGATACGTATGTATTAAATTACATAAACTTTGATATCACCACGCCATTTGTGAGTGTGTGAAGTCCTGCTCTATTTCTACCTCATTTCTTTCTACTAATAGATTGCTAGAAGGGAAGATGGAAACTACATCAGTAAATGAATATACAAGCTTGAAGTCTGAAACATAAGAAACTGCTCAAGACTGACAAGGGGGATTTCCAGAACTCCAAAGGCTCCTTTGTGATCCAGCCCTGAGTGGCTAATAACAAGAGTGAGAGAACTTTGCTCTCTGATCATTCGATCAGAATGGTGAATTATACAACAGGAGCAGTAACTGTGGCGAATCAGGCTAGGACAGAGCAGAAAATACAAGGGTGAAGATGGTACCTAGCACCAAAATGGTATGCAGATTTGGGTTCTTCAGAGACTGGGCATGAGACAGAGTAAGATTTAAGTGCCAGAATATAAACAACAGGTTAAATATGAAGCAAAGTGTACTAAGAATGCATAGGAACATTACAAAGGCCAACGAAAACATCCTACTGGGAGGCAATGTGGCATGCTGGTTAGTGCCCCAGATCCGGAACTACATGCTTGGGTTTAATTCCTGGCTCTGTCACTTACTAAAAACAATCTGGAGAAGCAAGAGAAGTGTTCACTGAACTGGCTAATATATAAAAACTCAATGCATAAAATCATGAAATATTTTATATAATACAAAAAGCAAAGATACTTTAAGTTAAAGGCCTCCCTTGGGTCAGCCTGTTCCACACATTTTGCTATGTCCACATAAACATACATAAGCACACACATGCATATGTGTTACTCATCTCCATTCAGCCAGTGCTGATTGCGTGCTAGGCGTCAGGCACTGGTCTAGGCACTTGGGGTGTGCCAGAGCAGACAAAGATTCCCTTGTGCAGCTTATATTAGAGCAAAGAGGCAGATAATAAACTATGAACATAATGGGCAGATAAATGGAATGTCAGAAGGTGGAAATGCTTTGGAAAAAGAAAAATTTAGGAGAGCAAGGTATGAGGGATTCAGAAAGGGGAGGAAGGCTATAGCATTAAATAGGGCAATCAAGTTGAACTCATCTGAGAAGGTGAGATTTGAGCAAAATCTGAAGGAGGAGTTAACCATCCTGACATCTTGAAGAGAGTCTTCTGATAGGAATCTTCCAGGAAAAGGAAACAGCTATGCAAATCAATGAATTGTAAGAAATATAAACATGTTTCAAGCTTTAACACTAGAAAAAAGCAAATACCAGACTTCTTCCTAACACTCATTAATCTTTGAAAATACTCTTCTGAGGGGGTTTACAAAAGATAAATAGAAATGCTTGGATCTTATAGACTTTTTTTTAAAAGCAAGGCAGTGATTTTAAAACTAGTCAATTAAAATGGTTATCTGAAGAGATAGGTGAATGTTCTCCTAAACTATCCAGTAGGGGAAAGAAGTGAGCCTGTGGGCAGCTAATGCCAGGCCAGGCTTGCAGGGCCAGCCCCCTCGCTGCTCTGTCAGGCCCACTCCAGCCTGTGCTTCCAGGGAGAAGATCTTCCCCACGCTGCTAACAGGCCGCTCCTCCACACGGGAACACATCTAGTTTGGAACTGCTAAGAGGGAGATTTGTTTTTCTCATTTGTAAAGTGTTATTTACACCCCTACTTATGCACACTACAACAATGGCTTTTCTGTGGAAAACAGAAGTCAACTTATTCTAGTATTAATACTGCTAATAATTAAAATAGTAAATTCTAAGCAAATATTTTGTCCTCATCAGAGACTAGCTAGTAGAGACCAAAGGATGGTTTGGAAATTACTTGAAATGTCAAAAGATGTCTAAATGAACCGTCCTGGTCATATGTACAAACCTGAGGGGCAGAGATGCATTTAATTCAAACATATATGATTCCTTATATGTATGTATATGCATGACTGGGACATTGTGCTGTATACCAGAAACTGACACATTGTGACTGACGGTACTTCAATTAAAAAATAAACAAATAAACATAAAACAAATATATATATATATATATATATATATGATTCTTGAATTTAATTGTCTCCTATCCTGAGTAAATGTTAATTACTAACCATTGTGAAAATAGCTCTTTCTGGTTCTATAAAGTATCTCACAGCCATTTGAGGTGGGTTACTAATTAAAAACAAAGGTTCCCAATATTTCATTTTTTTTTCCTCTTCAGTTGAGCTACAGGAAATGGAAGCAGTTGAATGTGAATGTAAATACGGATGTCCTTACAGAACTGCTGTCATAAATTACACGACCAGGAAAAGAGCAAAACAATACAAAAGATCATAATCTCAAAATCTCCCACTGCCATCACAGAAAACAGGTAATTTTTATAGAAATGGTGTTGATGATAACAGTTAAACTAATAAATAACAACCACTGACTCCACATTCGCCCTATGCAAAGGCTAAAATTACACTCAGTCAAGCTTTCTGTTATAAGGATACTTGGTTAATATGAAGAAATAATAAATAATGAAATCAGAACATCCTTCCAGGGGAAACAATTGTGCAGTGTTCAAAAGTCTTTAAAACACTTATATGTTTTGACCCAAAACATCTTCTTCTGGGAATCTACCCAAAAGAAAAACAAAAATTTGTCCACTCACTGTTATTTTTATAGTGATAAACCATGAACAGCCTAAAAAATGTATTTTAGAATATTATGTATCCAGCAAAAAAAGATGTTCACTAAGAATTCCTCTAGCAGAAAGGAACTATCTTTGCTTAGGAAAAAACTTTTTAAGTATACAAAGCAGACAGCAGAGTACAGTGTAAAAAATTGGCTTGGAAATAAAATGATCTGGTTGGTGACCTGGTTCTATTCCTAACTAGTTGTGTGACTTTAAGCCAGTCATTTCCAGCCCTCTATTAATGCAAAATAGCCCTCATCTGCAAAATAGGGATATGAATATCAACTTACCTTCCTCACAGTGATTTGTGTGTATATGTATGTGTGTATGAGTAAAGGAAAGCAATAAATCTGAAAATCTTTTGAAAGATGTTAGTAAAGGGCCATTATCATCATCAAAGCTGCATCTGAAGGAAAGAATAAAAAAGGAAAAGGAGGCATTTTTATTCTCAGTAGACAAAGGAGAAAGGGAAAGCAGGGTGCCCTGTAAAATCATCCTCTTATGGATAACCAGAAATTCATGAAGATTCTGGAGTTGTACAAGAATACATTTTAGAGCAATGAGAAGCAAGTGAAAAGCCAGGTCACATAATATGTTCCAAAAGTCTCTAAGGAGAGGAGGGTGGGAGTGGGGGTGGGGTGGAGGAGAAAGATAGGGTGTGTGAGGGATGGGAGGCAGGCCAACAAAAGAATTCCGTGTTAAGAGTCTCCTGAAGGATTTAAGTCCAGGAATAAGAGCCCTTAACAAAATTCTGTTCAAGAGTATATCTTGTGATGCAGGTTATAGCCACTGTTTCCAAGACACTACCATTATCACTACCTTAATTAAGTGGATTACCCAGTTTTTGTAAATCATCAGGATTCCCAGTTTGTCCTTTCTTTAAAGAAAAAAGAAAAAGTCCTTTGCTCATTAACACAGAAATAGGTAGGTGTGGATGACTTGATGGCACTAAAGAAAGGAAAGTAAATCAAGCTCGTATTTAGAAATAATTTGAGTTATTTCTGAATCTTACATCAGTCAGTTACATGGCTAATTTGGACCCAACCTGATGGAATTAAGTGTGACCATGTTCTGTAAAAGCGTTCACTTCGCACTAATGGGAGGTAGAAAAGTATACTTGCCAAATGTGATAAAGAAAACTCTCTGAAGGCTGAAAACTAAGCCATCCAAAGAACCTTTGTGTTCATTCTGTTCATTTGCAATCTTCTCCCCTAAACGTGAATATTCACTTTAATATAACATATATTTTATACTCACAAAGAAGATTGAAAAGATAACTATTAAAAAAAAGCTCTAAGATATTATTAAAGAACTCTATTGTTTCAGTTAAATAGGAGTCCACATTCACCATACACTCCACTCTGTGACAAAGTCCAGGAGTGCACAGGGAAGGTCCGAGAGCCCCCTCCCTGAGTCCTGTTGCGAGTTCAGACTCTCACAGCCTATCAGACATCATGCATCTCAACGTCACCTCTGACTCAAAGAAGTATACTTGTTTAGTAATAATACTCCTCCAGAAACAGAATGCCATAGCACCATCTAATACTATTATATTATGATAACATTCTCACTTTTAACTTGTTCCCTCTCTTGAGTAATCAGAACAGTGAGGGAGCTATCTGTAAACTATGAGCTCAATGGGTAAATTAAAAAATCATTTATATGAAATACTATGATGTTGACAAAGGATCCAGACATTTCATTAGATGTCAGATTTTCAAACACCTTTGGGTAAATTAAAATAATCTTTAGAGTGACTCAAAAAGTTATGTTGTGGATTTCCAATTCCAATATGCACTACGCAGGCCTTAAAAAGAATGAAGTAAACCTGTATATGTTGATATGCCGAGTTCTCTAAGTGAAAAACAAAGTACAGAAGACTGCGCAATGGAACCCCTCCATATAAAGAGTCTGTCTCTGTGTGTATATGCTGGTTTGCTTAAAGGGCAAAGTAACAGAATAATTTGAAAAAGATTGAAGAAATATGTGAGTTTTAAACTACCTACATAACCAAAAAAAACCTAGCTTAGATAATTTTTAAAAGAAGTTAATGGAAATTGTTACTCATCTTATATAAATATCTGACTATATTTAAAACAAGTATTACCTATTCTATCATAAAACGTAAAAATAACCAAGTTTCAAAGAAATAAAACTGAAACAAGTGATAGCTATTTTTAAAACACGCAAATCAGATTCATCTACCATCGGTTACCAAACTCCTTAGTTATTGAATCCTCAACTGGAATTTTAGTTCCAACTGAAAACTGCCTCTTTTAAGATCATCCAAACCAGGTCGACACTCTGAAGGTCTCCTGGTCTTGGACACACGTCAAAGCTCTAAGATTCAACAGCTCGGGACTGGCCATGCATAGTAATGATCAGCCTCAACTAGCCATATATACTGTTTTTGTTGACCTGTTTAACTGCCTGCAAAACAGACACAACAAAACCCATAGAGTCAAACTTTGTGTTCAAGACCCTCTCCCAATTTGTCACTTTTTCATTTCTACTTATGATTCTTATTTTATATTTCTAAAACAAATGCTATCCCTGCCAATGGTCTTCTTTCATATACTAAGTTATATAAAGCACTAATAAGTCAGATTGAATTCTTCTTACATGAACCACAGTCTTAAAACCACAGAGCTCTCAGGCTGGAATACTTTGTGTAAGACGGTAGCACCCATTGGCAACGTGTTATAAAATTATTCAGCTTTAGTGAACACTGTAAATACCTAAAACACAGCAAGAAAGAAACCATGTCCCAGAAGCTGACCTGGAATTATGACATCACGAAAGCACAAAGAAATCCTACTCTAAGAGCAGAAGAGGGAAGGCTGAGAGTAATGGCGAAGAATGTAGGAGCCCTTCAGTATGTTCCCATGAGGTCATATGCCAGAGGCCACTTATTTTATTCTTTTCCCATACATTTTTACTTTAGTCCATCTGGAGATTTTTCTTCTGTGAATAAATGGCTTATTTTATAATGTAAATCAATACACAGCCTTTTGGTTAATACATTCAATTGTCACAAAGAAAGAAAAAAACACACTTGAGCAACACAGATGTAGTATTCTCCCCTATGGCCACATTAAGTATAATCTTGGTGTACTTGAAGTTTTTTGTTAATAAAAATCTTACTGGTTTACTCTCCAGTTGTAGATATATTCACCAATATACAAAGGTACAGGGAACCTGACAGCTTTGTGCACCACTAGCTTGCTAACCTGCATTACCAGAGTGGCGTGGTTTTACTATCTTGAGAGCCAAGGTCCTTTTAGACCTTGAACCTGAACTCTGTGATAATTTATGTGGCTAATTTAACTTAATAGTACTATGAAAACAATTTTTCAAACATATCATGTTATTCACAGCAGAGCTCCTCTCTCTCAATAAGACAAAAATGTCAAAGCAAACCAAAAGAATTTCATGATACCTTTAGCTGAAAGGTGGGTCTCGACTTCTGAAAGACAAGCCCTTCTAAGACACGCCAGGGCTGACACTGTTATTTTACCACTGTTAAAATAAACCAGATAATCTTATCTAAAAACCAGTCACACAAAATAAAAAAGCAAAACACCTAAACTGATACAAGACCAAGACAGAATAACAAAATATATTTTATCACATATCAAACTACAAATATCTTTAAATGTTACTTTTAAAATACACTATTTTAAAATTTCTAATGTTCTTTTCCTATTTGACAGTTACTGTTGAATTCTCAGATTAATAATCTAATCACTAAACTGCTTCACACTTACCATAAAGCCTTATACTGATTAAGTATATGTCTTAATCTATATCACGGGATGAGGTAATAACATATACCAAGCTTCATATTGACTTTACTTCATAAAATTAAAGAAAGCTCTGCTAAGTTCTAAATCTGGCCTAAACATCAGCCAAATGAAAAGAAAAGTTTCTTTCCTTCTAGAGGCCTCATCACCTAAAAATTAAACCTAAATTAATTCTTACAAAATCCCTTTGAGGTAAACACTACCTGTACAGGTGTGAAAATCAGATCAAACAGAAAAGAGCAAAAGATGTCATGGTTCAGATTCAGCCCAGACATTAATTACTAAGGCAGCAAAGAAGGGCTGACTGAGCTCCAATATCTCATTCTTGAAACAAAGGGGTGCGCTCCCAACAGGAACTACTGATTTTCCCGATACAGCCTACACATCACCTCCATCTGTGGCCTCAGGTGATTTACTAATCTCCCATGGGCATTTTCATATGCAAAATGGGTGGAATCATTTGTAAGATTGGGACAGATCTTTAATGAGCTGCTGCTTTGTGTTAAAATAAAGTCAACACGTTCTATATTTCTAGAAGACTAAGCTCAGGTCTGGTCTTATACCAAGGACATTAAGTCTAGAGCTATACAGAATTTCTACTTAGTGTATGGGTTTTAACTCCAGGAAGCACAGAAAACAATGAGAGATCACAGAAGAAGTGCAAAACTCAAGTTTAGCTCAAAATGAAATTTAGTTACCTACTAAAGAAAAAAGAAAAAGTAACATACCGGATGGATAAACAAAAAGAAAGAAAAATCAATCTAATAAAAACTTAGAATAGCTTTATGTTCAACAATTGGGCCTTAAAATTAGTCTCCAGCTTCTTGGCCTTCATGGAGAAGTGAGACAAAGTATTTAGTCCCTAAGATTTGAAAAGATGTAAAAGGAGTTTCCTGTGTGGGTTCTGGTCCATAAAAAGGCTAAAGTTTCATAACATCAAAATTTGATCAATCTATACTTTTATATCAAAGTCTAAATTTCAGTTTTCAAAAAAAATGCTCTCACTGGAAATGACAATCACAGTAATGACCCTCAGGTAGCAGGTGCTGCAACAATTAAACCCATGATTCACTCCCTGGGCAGCAACTATGAACCTCGGCCATTTCTCCACTGGGGGCGACAAATGCCACCTTTAAAGAGAGAAGGAAATCACGCTGGAAACATTGTTCGGCCTCTCTCCTCCACTTCCTTCCTTTTACCAGTTGCAAGGCAGGAGAGAACAGAAAAAGAAAGCAACAAGAGGATCTTAGAAAATAATTTGCTCCCAATTAGCATATATTCCCACTGTAATATCAATTTCCTCCTCTAAATCTCTTCTAATTTCTCTTCCTGATGGTCCTAAATCACTCTATTGTTTAAAATTTAGGTAACAGGAAGAGTCCTCTCCTGACCCTGTTCACCCGTATCTACGGATCCCACCTGCCACCACTCTCCTTCTAACTCACCAACCTCACACCCTTTGCAGTTCCTCAAATACCTCAATTTTTAGGACCGCCCCTTCACCAATCACCTCCTGTGCCCGAAACACAGCTTCGCTAGAGTTTCTCATAAACTGGTTCCCTCTCATCATTCCAGGTCTCAACTCAAACTATCCCCTCTCCAGAAAGACTGTTCCTCATCACCCTATAAGAAACAGCCCTCTCTCAATCACCAGTTCTTATTTTATTGAAAACCACAAATAACACACTACGGCAATTACTTGATAAGAAATTCAGCTATTTTAAAGCGACTAGCAGGATTATCACAATTTTAAATTACCAAAGACACTTGGCAATTGCTTCATTCAATCAAATGGCTTTAAAGATGAGGAAATATAAATTCTGAATGTTAAGAGGGTTTCCCTTATACTTCACTTGACTTCCAGCCCCCACCCCCACTCTCTTCCAACTGGAGTAAAGATACCTTCCTAAGGTGCACACGTGTAAAAACAAAGTGGCTGTATCTGGAAGAGAGAAACCTAAGAGCACACCAACTTAAGTTTTACTTAATGTGTACCACTTATTTTTATAATACATTTATCCATGGTTCAAAATCCAAAAATATACATACAGTTAATATATCATTCCCTCTTCTGTTTTCCAGTCAAGTTCTTTCCTGAGAATTTGCCCAAAGATGCACATACAAGCAAAAGCACATTTTCATGTGGGCAAGTTCTGATCTCGATGTTTACAATAATATTTTTTAAAAAGCAGTCTTCGCCTTAATTAAACTCACTGGTATCACAGATACCTGTATGTTACAATGTTTCTACAAAGCTAACCTCTTTAAGACCTTTTTTTTTTTTTTTAAGTATCAAGAGAAGTGACAGAGTGTAAGTGTTGGATTATGAAGTCTGGGTTCCAGCCTCAATTCTGTGCAAGTCTGAGGAAGTCTCAAGATCTCTTTGATTTCTCCCTTATCTCCTTGGCCACCTCTTGAGTCCAGACCACCATCCACTCCTGCCTGGACTTGCCCCGGCAACCCTACACATCCTCCAAATAATCTACCCTCTTGCCTCCTCCAGGCCTCTACTCAGAACTGTGGCTGAAATAACTTTTTAAATGCAAATCTTGTTATTGAGCCAATGTTCAACTCTTTTTAATCTTTTTACCATTTCAGTGAAACCAGGAACAGAGGACATGATCATCCACAGTGAGGCTGGCAGAGTCTTTAGGGATCACTTCCTGAGTTTGATCCCCTCAAAGAACACATGGAAAGACTGAAGCCTGCAGATAAATGGACCTCATCTAGAATGCGCTGGTTCACAGGATGCCACGACTACATGGGAACCTAAGGGTCATGCATTCATTCATAACTATTTAACAAAGGCCAAGCACTGTGCTCGGTTTCAGGAACTGCAGTGAACAGGTGAGATTCCTGATTTCATGTAGCTTATATTTCTAGATATACTTCTGGAAAAGCAGCAAGTAAATACCCAAGATAATGCTCTCTCACTTCATTGGAATCCCCATCAAAATGTCTCCCCCTCTAACCACTGTCTGGAACTGCATCCCTCACTTCACTCCAGCCCCCTTAGCCTGCTTCATTTGTCTACAGAGGACAGATCACAGTCAAAGATGATATATTTGTGATCTGTCTGTAAGCTTCCTGAGTGTGTCCCCACGTTCACTGCTATCTCCCCAGTGCCCAGAACAGTGTCAGGCACAGAGTAGGCACCCAAAAAATATTTGCTGGAAAAAACAAATGATGTGACAGAGAAGAGACTGAGGTGGGCAAGCGGCCACTTTAGGAATGGTAATCAGAAAAGGACTCTCAGAAGAGGTGACATTTGAGCTGCATGCTGAAGAACAGTAAGGACAAGAGTGAGGAACAGAACAGTCCATGCAGAAGGAACAGTGAGTGTCAAGGTCCCGGGGCATGAAAGATCCTGGTGTGAAAGGGACAAGGTAGTCCCGCATAATGAGGGGGCGGAAAGTAGTAGATGAGGTGGGAAAAGCAGGCAGGACCCCGAAGGCAACAGTAAAAAGTAATTTATCCTACACGAAATACCATCATTAAGGGCTAAGCAAGGAGTAACATGATGTGGCTAAGTGTTTTCAATAGAGCACTGTATCTGCTGTGAGAACAGTATATATAAGACACAAATGAAAGCAGGAGGACCAATTAGGAAATTCAAATGGTCTTCCAGTTGAGAAAGATAGTGATTTAGTGGTGAAATGCAGACAAAGAAGTGAATGTATATGAGATCTGTACTGAGGGAGAACTAGTAAGACATGCTGATGGGCTGGATGGAGACGGGAAGGATTTAAGGTGATTCCCAAGTTTCTGACTTCAGCAACTGGGTGTATTAGGGTCGATTTACTGACATGGAAAAGGGCTGGGGGAAAAAGCCAGAACTCTCTTTTGTACCCATGGAGCCTGAGTCATAGGTTACTGATCTCCAGGTGGAACTCAGGACAGGCCTGGGCTACAGATACATACTTGGGAGTCATCAGCATAGAGCTGGTATTTAAAGCCATAGGAATGAGCAACATCACTGAGGGAAGGAATACAAATAAAGAGAAGTGAGGCCCGAAACTGAGCCTGGAGGCATTCCAGCACTCTGGAGGTCACCAAGCAAGGGGAGGCAGTAAAAGAGAAGGAGAAGTTCTGGCCCACAAGATGCAAAGAAAATGACTGGTTTTCATCAGAGGACCTGGGAGCTCTTAGCAAGAATGGTTTCTGTCAGGTAGTGAGAAATGGAGCCGAACTGAGTGGTTTAAAGAGTGAATGGAAGACAAGAAAAGGCAGAAGAAAGAACAGACAACTCCCTTGAAAAGTTCTACCGTGAAGGGGAGCAAAACGTGGGCCACTAAGGTGGATTTAGTAAGGGATGATTTCTTTCTAAAGGTGGGGAGCACCAGAGCATATCTGTACACTAACAAGGACGCTCTAGCAGACAGGGAGAGCCTGAACACAGAGGCGAGAGATGGGGGGCCACAGACACGGCAAGGTCCCTGGGAAGGTGGGGCACTCAGCACAAAGGGAAAGACTGATGGCAGGTGAGGGGACAGACAAAACAAGTACTTGCTACATTATACCCAACCGGAGGGATATGAGAAGAGTGGTCCAGCTGCCCCCCAAAGAAACCCTCTAGATGTGGCGGAGGGCACATGAGGGTATCCCTCTGGACAGATTTCTCTTTTCTCAGAGAAGCATCAAACAAAGCCATCAGCTGAGAGAACAAAAATCTGTGCGGTTTGAGGGAAAGGTATGAAACAGTCTTCTCAGAACCAAGAAAACAAACTTAACAGCTGGGCTTCCTGGCAGTGATGAAGCCCATTTCAGGCTGTGGGTTACGTCTACATGGAATTCTAGTAACACTTTCTGTACGTGGTAAATATTTCCTTCAGCAGACTTGTTATTCAAATTTATATCAGGAGTTAGATTTATAATATCACCTTTGGAAATCACTGATCTAACACAAGTAAATGCACCCCCCTCAAAAGAATATTATGGACTCTCTACACATTTCAAGGATTTGTTCAATCATCTGATTATCAGCATCTTTTTAAAAAAGACCAGACAATAAATCAAATAGAAAAAAAAATTATGTATCATGGACAATGTGACCACAGACTGAGTATCTTACATATTTCTGGATGAAATTATATATTGATGCTTGATACCCTTTAAAGTAACTGGAGAGGGTGGAAGAAAGGGGGTGAGGGTATAGATGAAACTAGACTGGCCATGTGTTGTAGCTGCTGATATTGGGTGACGGGTACATGGAAATTCCCTCTACCAGTCTCTCTACTCTGGTATGTTTACATCTCCATTTAAAAAAGTGAAGAGAAATAATAAAAGAAATCCAGATCACTAAAATACAACCAATATTTTCTGTTTCCTGCAAACTAGTATTGTAAAGTTTCATAAAATTTTAGTTTGCTTCCTTAACTAATCAGGAAAAGAAGCTATTACATTTCCAAACAAAATTGTTTTTATTTCAGAAGTCACCATTCTTTCTCTTGTCTTTTCTTGGGGTCAAACCTGCCCACTTGCTGTATGTCTTACTGTGGGAGGCCTGTCCAGGTCGGGTGCAATCTGAGACGGGGCACTACTGTCCGACTCAGGGTTCAGCTGCAGGCTCACTGGCTCCCACACTAAGCTCTGCTTCGATCACTATTAAAGGCAACATTTTGGCCTCAAAATGTTGAAAAAGAAAAGAAAAATTTAAAAATTAAAGTTAGCCTTTTACTTCCTTCCTCAACAAATTTCTAATCTCCACAGCTCATGGAACTACAGCAACAAACAAGCTCCCCTTCATTAACTTTTCTTTAAGCCAAAAGGAGGAAAGGACTGGGACCAGAGCATCCCTGACGGCAGGAATGGAGTGGACAGCCCTCTGTGCTTCACAGCGCCCCCGCTGCCTTGCTCAGATTAATTTATACCAGAAGTAGCTTTTAAGGCCATTACCATTGTGGTCAATGTGGGCAGCAAATGAATGCTAAGTAGGAGAAGTCAGCACCAAGTAATCCCTCTCCTGGGATGGAAGGTAAATCATATTTCTTTGGTTCTACTAGCAATTCTCCTCCCCCACTCTCGCATCTCTTTTCACCCCACTCCCTTCTAAAACTAAACTTGTGGTAAAATGAACTGGACGCCATATGACTGGAAAGAGCCAAAATCCTATTGGACGCCACTGCTTTAGTTCAACCTTGCCAATCTGGGGGTTACCTGACTGGTTTCACTGACAGAACTGGTTGCC
The DNA here is from genome assembly GCF_048564905.1 of Vicugna pacos. Lineage (NCBI taxonomy): Eukaryota > Metazoa > Chordata > Mammalia > Artiodactyla > Camelidae > Vicugna > Vicugna pacos. Next base: position 12,082,099 of record NC_132998.1, read on the forward strand.
CAGGAGGGTGGATATTATCTCTGAGAGCCACAAAGAGCATTTTCTCTTAGCAGTAGCTGTCCTAAAAGTTTCTTAGCTTATGAATATCTATCTGTTTCAGTGGTTCCCAAATCTGACTAATTATAGGACTTTCTAGAAGAGATTTCTTAAGACTTGGTTAGGACCCATATATCTGTATTTTTAAAAGTCATCTGGTAGTTGTGTTCAGTCAGGTTTAGAAATATGAATTATGACCTAAGGTACAAATGTAAGTGATATTTAAAAGAGTAACCTACATCTAAAATCTTTTAATTATTCTGAATGTAATAGAAATATTTACTCTAAAATAGAACCACAATTCTAAATAATATACAAAATAAAGCCAAACTGTTAACTCAGCAAAAAAAAAAAAAATCAGTAAAAAGCTAACAAATTATAAAGAAGGATTAAAGCAGGGTCTTTTACGACTAGTATTACTGACATTTGGACTGGAAGATTCCTTGTTGACAGATGCTATCCTGCGTATTGCAGGATGCTCCTATCATTTGAACATAAATTCAGTGAAAATCTTATTGTAACAACATAATGAGTGATTTTGCTGAAATGAAGGCAAGCCGTCTGACTTCTATTCACTAGATGCCAGTAGCATCCCCCCAAGTTGTGACAATCAAAAATGTCTCTAAGGCAAAATCACCCCAGTTCAGAATCACTGACTAAAGGAACTGGGTTAAAAATAGAAGAAAAAACGGCTCAAGCAGACTGGAGTGAAGATACAGAAAACAAAATTGTCTTCAAAATATAAAGCAATAGCATAAGGAGCACTGTTATTAGCTCTTTATTTTTATTAACAACGAAACTAAAGGAAATGGGCTTAGGTTACAAAAAGTACACTAAAGTACTCATAAGGAAAAACCTCTTAACTCCTAAGGTTTATTATAGCCAGGAAACTGGAGGCCCTTTCCTGGAGATAATTAGAATGAAAAGACTGTGACATGACTCAGAAGGTCTGGGACTAGAGTGTGCAGGTCTGAGACCTATGGAGGGCCCTTGTTAGCCTGAGAATCTCTCTCGTCCCGGAGCCTGAAAGACTCCTTCAGGAGGAAAGCACTTGACTCATAGTTACTGTCTCCCTCTGGACTCAGGTCCATGTGATGTGACCAATTTCTGAATGTGCATACAGCAAGCCAACAAGGCCAGCAGGTTTGTAGCCCTTCCCTGTTGCTTTTGTTCCTTCAGGCTGAGGTGAGGCTATGAACCCGTCTTCTCCTTTGTGCCCAGGGTCAGTTGTAGCCTTGGTCCAGTGTCTGTGTTGAGGCTGCCAGTCTGGAGTGGAGATGTGACCAGTAATGCTATTCAACCCAGATTAGTGCATCTACAGGGTCTACCTTAGCAAAAGGTAAAGGCAAAGAGAAGAAATTAGACGAGAGAAAAAGAAGTCAGTCAAGCCACAAATTATTATCAATCAGCAGCTCTCCAAAATGTGCTCCATGGGTTTCTGGGAGTTCCCCCAAAATTTGTGGTACAGAAGGTATAAAATATATTAATAATGATTGAGACATTATTTGCCATTTTCACTCTGTGAAAGGCTATTTAAAATTTTTACTCTTTGTTTCTTATTTTTAACAATGAGACTCAAACTTCATTCTTTTAAATTATTTGTTCTGATGGTGTAAAAGCAATGGTGAATAAAACGGCTGGAGTCAGCATGAATCAAGACGGTGGTGACTTAGGCTGTGTACTCACAGTAAAAGTTACTGGTTTCCTTGCACCTTGACTCCTGAGTTCACATCTTTTTAATATTCTGTGTTGTCTAATGGAAAAGCATTTACATAACTGAGTTGTGAGCTGAACTGGCTGTCTTTTAATGTAACACCATCTCTACTTGAAAGTACAAATGATGGACAAACTATGGCTTTCAGACTTGAGTATCTGGTGGACATTTTCTTAAACACTAGTGAGTGAGTCTATTACTAGCAGCATTGATGACAATCATAAATTTCAGTGATCGGACAGTGATTCCAAGCAAAAATAAAGATTTTGGAATCTTGAGCTTGAGAGCTTCCCAGTACATAGCATTTTTTCTTATAAGACTGGTGGTGAGATTAAAAAATATAATTTTTGATATTGTATAATGAATTGTGTCATAATTTGGAAGATGCACATATCTTGGTGATTCAATATTTTCCAAATGATCAATGCATGATGTGAAACAAATCTAAAAAATCATATATGGGTAACAGGTCCATTCAAAGTACAAGACAGATAAATGGATTTTAATGTAACACAGTTCAAAAAGTTAATCATTCATATCCTACATTGCAACTAACCTTTAACAAACCACCATTTGAGTTTGGGTAGGTTACCAAAGAAGAATATACAGTTATAAGAGTATTAAAATACTCCTTATTTTTCTAACTACATAGCTATGTGAGGCCAGATTTTCTTTATATACTTCAACTAAAACAATTTATCATAACAGATTAAGTGAAGACGTAGATAAGAGAAACTAGACATTAGAGTCAAAACAAAAGTAAAACAGTGCTTTCCTTCTCATTAAATTTTTTTATTTAGGAAAATATAGTTATTTCTCATAAAAATATATTACTAATGAGAACATAATAGACTTCTTATTTTAAATGATTAAATGTTTTCAAAATGTTTCAGTTTAATTTCTTACATAGTAAATAATTATAGATATAATACACATAAAAGTTCTTTGAGTCTCAATAATTTAAAAGTGCAAAGTTTGAAGACCGCCATCATAGATAAATAACAAGAGGAAAAACCACTAAATAAGCTTGTAAAAAATTACAGTGATGTATAAATAAGGGACAACTTCATCTTTTAAAAGTTATGAAAATTCAGCAACAAAAAGAAACAAAAAGGGAAACTACTGATTCACAGAACAACCTGGATGAATCTCTAGAGAATAATGCTGAGTGAAAAAAATCTAGTCTCCAAAGGTTGCATGCTGATTCCATCTGTATAACATTCTTGAAATGACAAAATTACAGAAGTAGAGAACAGGTTAGTGGTTGCCATGGGGGAGGAGAGAGCTGCCATGGGAGGGGAAGTGGGTGTGGCTATAAAAGAGAACAGGAGGGATCTTTGTTAATGGAAATGTTCTGTGTTTATGTCTATATCCTGACTGTGACCTTGTACTGTAGTTTTACAACATGTTACCATTGGGGTAACTGGGTTAAAGGTAACTGGGATCCCTCTGTTATTATTTCTTCATAACTGAATGTGAATCTATAATTATCTCAAAATTATTAATATTTAAAAATTATAAAACAGAAATCAAGAGAAAGTAGCATGATTGTATCAAAAATCTAGATGCTATAAATAAATCCTGACTATCAACTGGAACTAATTAATGATATCTTTAGACTACTAATATTTTTTCATACTTTAGGAATAAGAACCATTCCTCAAAGCATCCACTGTAAGTATTAATTCATTACAGTCCTATGACATGCCACACACCGCTAGGTAAAGAGGATATAGAAATGAATAGGACATGGAACTTGCCCTCCAGCTGTGCATAGTGTAATAGGAATGACTGAATGGCAAACAGGCTCTCAGAACACAATCTAGAATGTGCAGTAGCAGAAGTATATACCAGGCTGAATGGGGGCATAATTCCACAGGAGGCAGGTGGGCTTATTGGGAAAGGTGACACCTGAACAAGAGTCCTATGGGGTGAAGAGGTTGTTACAGGCAGAAAACAGGGGAAAAGGGCAAAATACACTAAAGGATTTTAAACAAGAGAGAACAATAATTAGGTTTTGTGTCTTTTGTTGTTGTTGTTTTTGTTTTTGTTTCTTGTGTTTTTTTGGAGGACAGTATCAAGATTATTATTTAGGTCTAAAAATGATGGATAAGATCCTATCTAGACCTTACTTGGTCGTGAGCATTTGAAGCTGTAAACTTCTTAAAACTTTTTTTTTTCTATTGAAATGTAGTCAGTTACAATGTGTTGATTTCTGGTATACAGCGTAATGTTTCAGTCATACATATACATATACATAGTCTTTTTCAGGTTTTGTGCCTTATAAAGAAATCTGACAACATTTAGAAGGCCACCGAGTCCAAGGGAAAAAACAAGGGCAGGAGAGATGGGGATAGAGAGAAAGAAAATTAAAAGTCATGCTTTGGATGGAGAACTGGCAGGACCTGCTGACCGAAGACTAGGGAGCCAAATCCTTTCTGAAAAGGATCCGAAAGTAAATACTTAGGCTTTGCAGGCAACATAGGGTCTCCATCACAAATAAATATGCGTGTTTTAAACAACCGCTTAAAAATGTAAAAACCATTCCTGTCTCACAGGTCTCTAGGCAAGATGCTGACCCCTGACCTGGGAGATAAGTAATACAGGAGCAGGAAGAGCCTGTGGTGGTGACACCCAGGTTTCTTGCCTAATCTAGTGAATAGGCCAAAGTGTACTCACAAAGACTGGGGGCACAAAACAAAAGATGAGAGTTTCCGAGCGGTGGTTGTTGTGAGGGTGAGGGGAGAGAAGTTATTTTAGATGGCCCGGATGGAATTGTTAAGTAAGAGTGTTGGACATATAAATATGGAGCTCAGAACAGAAGTCTGGGTGAAGATAAAGATTTGGAAAGCATTAAGATAGGAAACAGTTAAAACTGTGTAAATGGCTGACAGCCAAGGTGAGCGTGTCAAGTGAAAAGAAAGTTGGCTGCAACCATGGGAAACACTAGACTTTGGGGGAGGAAACAAAAGGAGTCTGTGAAGAAACTGTTAACAAAGAAGAGACAGAAAAGCAGGTATATTAAAAAATGTCAAAGGACAGCAAAAAAACCAAGTTATGGCCCTTCATTTAATGCCCAGGAAAGAACACTAAATCACAAGTAGATGTTCCAGAAATGCAGCAAGGGCTGCCTAAGGACAGACAATTCCCATGATTCTGGTAAACAGACGTTTGCTATAATTTGCAGGAGACCAATGTAATAAGGTCTCTTCCCCAAGACAAAGGTTTGCTCCTGGCCTAGTTATGCTCTAGCATCTTCTACCCTGGCACCAACCCATTCTTCATGTAAACTATGCAGAGCAGAAGGAGCCAAGTGCTAGAAGGCGACGTCTATTCCTCACTTCGGAAGTCCCCTTCCATGGAAGGAGGCCTACTAGTTGTAACATCTCTGGCATTTATTTGCCTCTTAGATGATCCTGTTTCAGGGTGGGAAGCAAATGATCTGACTGGCAAATTTGGGAAAAATAAACAGTCCAGTTGTGGCCTTCTTCCTCATGTGAGGGAGCTGCCTGTAAGAGCTGGGTTGGGTGGAGGGTCTGTATATCACATACACCTTTTCTAATCCAGCACCACTGTGACCAGGGGGTAAGGTCTGTCTAATTTTGGAACTCAGCAAGCCAATTTGGCTCTAATACTAAGTTGCTTCCCTTACCTTCACCTTGCTCAATAATAAAGGTGATATCATGGCCTCCATCTGTGAATCCTTTAGTTATTATCCCATTTATTCAAAGTTTGGGTGGGGGAGAAAAGTACTATTTATTGCAATCCCCTCCCTTCTAGAGCCCAACATCAGGTTTAAATAAACAACAACCTAACTTTAGATTAATATAATCTAATTAATCTAAGACTTTTAAACAGGTTATGTTAGTTCCCCATCTTCCTCTTAGATGGAAGTATCTTAAATATTTTGATGGTGAGGGTGTTGCACTTCACATTTGCTTATAATATGAAACAGGCAAGAGACTACCACCATTAAAGATATTAATTACAGCTGACATTAATTTCAAATGTTCCATCCACTTTCAGATTGCAAGATTTGGGAAAAAATTTCCAAGAACTCTTAATATTATCAAACATCCTCAAGGGAATCACAGCATAATTCTTAAGAAAAACACAACTCCGAAGTACCCTCTAAGAACTTATATAATTCATAAATATTTATCTCTGGTCACTTTAAAAATACTTGAGAAGACAAATTATATGAATAAATGAATTTAGTGATTTTATGCAAAATCACCCCACACTATTATACACTACACTGTGCCATTTTTAGTCTGAGGAAGGGAAAATACACATTCTGCAGAAAAAGGAAACCAATGAAATTAGACTAACCATTTTTAAAGACTGCTTCCCATCTGGGTTCCACCTGTTTAAACTATGACAATCATGGGACTCCACTAGAAAATAAAATTGCCTTGAAAGTAGTACCTCCAGCAATTAGTGCTACAACAAATTTCTCCACCAGCCACTGCAGACACTGTCCAAGGATCAAAGCCCATCTCTTCTACTGTTTCTAACAGCTACTCTATGTTCAGGATAAGGTTGCAGAGGTTGCTTTGGAATAACCATACTGAATGAGCCTGGGTCAACACCAAGGTGACTACAGACCGGGGTTGGCCAGGAAGACACGGACCTGCAGTGGGACGGCAGGTGGAATGACTACAGCAGGGTGCTATTCAGTCTTACTTGTCTCTTTAAAGCCCGAAGCACCTGGCACAGAGTTTTACATGGCAAGGATAAGTGGCTGTATTTGGAGACTTTGTGGAATTTATGTCTTCTGGATTAGGTGCTGTCTGGGACAGACTTAGGGGGAAGCCTAAAAAGATAACCATTTAGTTCTGCCCAGATGAAAGCACGGAATGCCCTACGTGGCTCCATTTATGAGAGCTCACATGCAGAATAGTACATGTCTAATCAGTTTTGGGGTGCCAACAGCGCTCTTTGTTTCAATAGCACACTCTAGCCAAGATGCTGACACTGGGCATATTCTCAAACTCTCAACTGTCTCCTAGAGTTGCTCAGATCTGATTTAATACTGTCAATGAAGAGTCACAGCACGAGACCCTCCATGAAAAGCAGCCACTTGTGCAAATGTCAGTTTGCAGAAAGAGACACCAAATAGTTTCTGTTATTTTAAATACTGGCAGCACTAAAGAGAACAAGCAACCAACATTTTAAGCAAATTCATTTTACAGCCTTTGCAGTGTACAGAACTGATAAATTAGAGCTCTAATTTTCATTATCTGGGAAACGACAAAAGATGGAGAATGGAAGAAGGGAGATTCAGAGACAGTGAAGTAAACTGGAGGGTCCTTCACAACAGAGCCTGTGTTTTCATTTTCTTATCTGTCAGAGGGTCTAGCAGCAGTGCTTTGACCAACATTTAGTAAATGTTTGCTGACTCAAACTGTTGTGAAAGCATCCTCAGCTCACCCCAATCCAGCATGCCATGAGTTCAGCAACCCTTAACTCTCTCCTTAGCAAATGCTTTCAGTTCTGCTTACAGCAAAGCATTTTTTTTCTAGAAAATATATCTTAGCTTCATAATATATAAATGAAAAACACAGAATCTCCTTTGTAAAGGTATATTTCTCTTAAAAAGGAGCCATATATTACTCAGCAAAGTTTGAGGTAACTATGATCTTAGTCTGGGGGTAATATTTGTGTATCAGCATGTGACAGACATCTTAGCTTTGAAGAGAAAAGGAAAACACATAAGGATGTTAAAGTAAAACAGTAGATCCAAGTGTGTGATTTTTTTTTTAAAGTTTTGCTTTGTTTATACAGACTCACTGAAGACAAATGAGAAATACTTTGTGTTAAAAAGGAAAGGGCAACCTAAGCAAAGCAAGATAATGGTAACTGTGCCATAAGGACCCTAAAGAGCAAACATCTGTAATGCTGCCCTACAGCTGCATCCATAAATGTCTTTTCCTAAAGGACTAGGTAAACTAACAGTTAAACCAGAAAGACAGATGCATCTTTTAAATAAATTCCTCATCCCAGCTGTATGTTTAAGTTTTTTATGAATCATTAAAAGGCCTAGGTTCCAAGGGTCACAGAGAATTTGCCTCCCATCTACGTACAGCCCAAGTCATTCAAGAGGCTGCCAACAATAACATGTTCTCTGCAAGGCTTTTCCTGGAAACCCCATCCTTCCCCAGTCTCTCCTCTATGTTGCTATGGCATTTTCTTTTCATACCTCTATTATCATTTACCTCAGCATACACTCAAATTTTAATTTCCTTTTCATTACAAATCAGTTCCTGATTAGACTGTAAGCTCTTTGTGGACAGGAACTGGGTCAGAGTCATTTTGCTATCCCCAGAATTTCCTAAAGAGTAAGCAGTCAATGAAACTTTTGTTGAGAGAATGAAGTCAAAACTTCTGAGAATATTGTTTTACAAATTTAAGGCTGATCACTCAAAGGAAGGCCTCAAGTAATCCAAGTATTGAAAAAAATTGTTTATGCATCATATATCCACATACAGTCAGCAACTGTCTCAGGCAGAGAAATGTTTGAATATTAGTAAGTGCTCAATATTTACTGATCCAATTAATACATGTAGAACACTCTGGGTGTTTAAAATCCATATATATGTATCTATATATAGAGAGAGAATATGTGTGTGTGTGTGTGTGTGTGTATAAAACAGAATATGAAAGACAAATTCCTAGATCTGCTCTCAAGATACGAAGATGTGAAATAACATATAATAGGAAATTACAGAACTTTCACATTTTTAACCAGGACTAGGAAAATCTTCTAGAGTTGAGTTTCCGAAGCGATAAAGGACTCATGACACAGCAAAAAAACCAGTCTGACTACTAAATCTCTCATAAAGGAATCAGATTAACTTCATAGAGGTGACAAGTTTCTAGAACCAAACTGCAAAAGATTTCCAACTTTATCAACTAGCAGTAGATGTAAATACAGAAACTAAGTTGTTACTCCTTGAAAGTTAGATGATTTTTAAAATTATTAGTTCCACAATAAATAAAAACACGTAAAAACAAACCTTTTAAAATGCTAGAATTCATCTGATATTTATATAACTCTTAAAATAGTAATTATGAAAATAAGTATAAAAGCAAAATCTCTTAAGAGACTGATATCTACCTGGTATTTATATAATAACTTTTAAAATAATAATTATAGTTCATTTAAAGGTGGAATATGGTTTTATAAGAGTTGAATCTCAAGCCACTATTTCGTTTTTTGAGAAGTCAAAAAAAAGAGCCTGACAGTCAACAGTGAGGCTAAGCAATTTTGAATCATCACCTATATAACTATATAAAGGGTTAAGAGCCTCATTTTTCCCTTAGAGCTTCACCGCCAACCCACTGGAAACAGCAGCGACTAAACAGCAGGCGGAGAGAAGGGGTCCAACAGTTCATATGGTGGAATTCACAGTCACATTCTCTCCCACCTTCAAGTGTCTGGTAGGTTAAAAAGGGTATTACCAACCACATAACACAGCCTTGGTTTTCACTGACAAAATGTCATTTAACAAATCACAATAAAACAAAATTCTCCCCAAAAGTCCAATATACAGTAGAGAGTTACTTTTACATTGTAGAGGGTGGTGATTTCCTAATGGGTGACATGTTTAGTAACTCTCTTCACAATTTCAGTAATTAACATACCCCTCGGGTAAACTACAATAAGGACCGGACACCTACAGACTCTGGAAGAGAGAAACACAATGATCGTATTTGCTAAAAACTAAACTATCTTCATCACTAAACTTTTTTCCTTTACTAATAAATAAGGAAAAATGTCTCTGAGACATTGGCAATCATTTATATATAATTCAAAATTTATTACACATCCATTAAAAATACAACATAGATCTAACATTCCTTTCTTTTACTTAATGGAGTATGATTATTCTTAGTGAAAACATATTCATTTGTTATAAATTCATATACTGAAGCCCTAAACCCCAGTCCCTCAGAATGTAACTGTATTAGGAGACAGGATCTTTAAAGAAGTAAGCTAAAATGAGGTCCTTAGGATGGGCCCTAATCCAATTAGACTGGTTTTCTTGTTAAAAGAAGTCTGGACACACAGAGACACCAGGGATGAGCACACACAGAGAAAACACCACATGAAAACACAGTGAGATGGCACTGTGTGCAAGTCAAGGGGAAAGACCTCAAAAAAAAAAAACAAAACCCAAATTTGCTGACACCCTGACCTTGGACTTCTAGCCTCCAGAACTATGAGATATTAAATTTCTGTTGTTTAAGCCACCCAGTCTATGGTATTTGTTACAGCAGCCATAGCAAACTAATACACACAATAAAAAGACGTATTCCAAGTGTTCAAGAAGTGGTGAGGCAAAGATGGCTAGCAGCCCATCAGAGATTCCTGTTTCCCTTCAGAACTGGTGCTGGAAAGAAGGTGACAAATACAGGCTGCATTTCCTGCCCCACCACCACCCAACTCACCACCCCACATCTAGCTTGGTTCTCACAAAGACAACATGTGAGAACTGTTGGATTGCGATTAGGAAGTGGGTATGCTTTCATCACCCTCTCTCTTTTTGTCACCATTTCCCTTTTCCAGTCTTCTGGCTGGATATCAACCCCTAGGACACCTGGATGCCATGTATGAACAACGGATGAGCCTTCATCATCCTGGGTCTCTGAATGACTTTGCAGAGTAGTTTCCCCATTCCCTGTCCAACAACAGGAATGTCCATTTTGGACTTTGTTAGGCATCTGAGATTTTGGATTTGTCTGCTAAAGCACCAAGCATTACCTTAATTTAATACAGATGATATTTAAGCTTGAGGTTTCATTTGCTTTCTTCAAATTTCAGAACTGAGAGTTAAATATAGTTTGAATCATGCCAAACTGCAATTTTTGGAAGTCAAAGACAGTCAAATATGGTCAGTTTCATATGATTCAATCTAATATGTTTGGTCTACAGAAAAGTAGACCAGGCATTACTGTGCCCCCAGCTCACTACTCAAATTCCCTCACAAGGTTTGACACATTGATGAATTCTCCCAAGCTCAACACTCTTCCCAGACTGGGAGGCATTTCCATGGAAAACTTATATTCAGGGCCAGCTAGTTCTCTGATTCCACAAATCCCTGTCATTAACTAGTGTCTCTGTTATTCGATACAATACTTTTTCCTCCCCTGAAATTGACAAATTCCATCTTATCAAAGAGGCCAAGATGGAGTAAGCCCACTCTCTCCTGCTGACTACAACTGAAAACAAAAAGCTAACTACCTGAGGATGGACAAAAGTAAAAAACTAGCAGACAAGTAGGGCAGGGAAGTAAAAACTTGAAGAATTACAGTACCAGTGAGTTTCCTACCTTTTAAAACAAAAAACAAAAAACAAAAAAACTCTTTCACCTAGCTCTGACCCAGAAATGGCCTGGTCCAGGCACTTTAATTCATAAAATGGCACAGCAGACACAAATGCTAAAAATGCTGAGAGAAAATCCTCATACTGGTCAGAGGACTTGGAAAAAGAGCCAATGCAAGCCAAAAAGTTCAAGGGAAATTTTTTCTTTTTTCTTTTTTCCCTTTCTCCTGGCCCTGCTTCAAGTCAGGTCCAGTCACAGAACTGCACGAGAAAGGCACCCTATGGAAGCTCAAGAACATGGGGGACATATCAAACTAGAAAAAACTGGAAAAGAGGATTCCCAATTCTATATATGAACAAATGTAAGTCTCAGGCTGAGCCCCAAGTTTGCATTAGCAAAGGCTTTGAGCCTGAACTAAAACATAAGGCACTGCCCACATCTGATTAGTGCATGGGCAGTGTAGTTCCAAACAGCACAGCAAATGCTGAGAACTAAAATGACACTGAACTACTACCCACAGAAGGTGAATCAAACTTGAGATCTGAACCTAACCAAGACGACTCTCTACTAAAACAAACAATATCAACTCTCTCCAGAGGTCTCACAATATAATATTCAATATGTCCATGACACAACCCAAATTTATTTGACATTCAAAGAATCAAGAAAATATAACTGATTATTTGAGGAAAAGACAATTAATAGATGCCAAAACCACAATTAAACAGATAATTAGAATTATCAAATAATTTAAAACAGTTATTATAACTATGCTCGATGAGGTAAAAGTAAACACTCTTGAAAGGTAAGTGTTCTCAACAGAAAAGAAGAAACAATGGAAAAAAGCCAAACAGATGATGATACAGTTCCATAGTTCAATTGTGGTGGTAATACATGACACAACACATGACAAAATTGCATAAAACCACACATACAGGCACGTGCACATGCACACACACACGAGTGAATGTATAACTAGGAAAATAAGTTCTATGGATTGTACCAATGTCCATTTCTCATTATGAATAATGTACTATAATTATACAAGATGTTAGCCCTGGGAGAGGCTGCGAAAAGAGTTCATGGAACTTTTCTGCACATTTCTTTGCAACTTCCTGTAAATCTATAATTATTTCAAAAAGAAGAGTTTTTAAAAGAACCAAATTGAAATTTTACAACAGAAAAGTAAAGTATGTCAAATAAAAAGGTCACATGATGGGGTGAATAGCAGAACTGAGATAACTGGGGAAAATTCAATGACCATAAAGACAGATGTGGGGGGAGGATATGGCTTAAGTAGTAGAATACATGCTTAGCGTGCATAGGTCCTGGGTTCAACTTCCAGTACCTTCTCCAAAAATAAATAAATAAATAAATAAATAAATAAATAAATAAATAAATAAATAAATAAACCTAATTACCTACCCTCCCCCATTTAAAAATTAAAAAGACAGATGAATGTTATGATTCAATTTGGAGAACAGAAAGAAAAGAGACTGAAAAAAATTAACAGAGCCTCAGAGAACTATGAAACACTATCTAAAGGCCTAAAATCCATTAGAATTACAGGAAAGAAGAAATTGGTTGGTGCAGAAAAAAAATCATTGAAGAAATAATGGTTACAAACATCTCAAATGTGGTGAAAGACATAATTTACAGAATGAAGAAAACCCGAAACAGGATAAACTTTAAAAAAAAAATACCCAGATACATCATAATCAAACTATTGAAAACCAAAAATTATGGAAAAAAAATCTTAAAAGTAGCCAGGAAAAAAATGTCACATTACACATACGGGAAGAATAATTAAAAGAAGTGCAGATTTCTCATAAGAAACTATGGAGCCAGAAGACAGTGAAATAATATTTGTAAAGTGGTAAGAAATAAGTACTGTCAATAGAGAACTCTAAATTCAGTAAAGATACCCTTCAGGAATGAAGATGAAACAAAGATGAAGAGAGGCTAAAAGAATTTGTCAACAGCAATGGGAACTTTCTGTACTATCTCCACAATTTTTCTGTAAATCTAAACTTGTTCTAAAATAAAAACTTTATCCTTAAAAAAAGAGATGAAATGGATAAATTTCTGAAAAAATATAAAATGCCAACACTGGCACAAGAAAAACTATAAGCTTAAATAGACTAAGCATTTACAGGACCAGAAAGCAGTAAATCAACTTTGAAAAAGACCTTATTTTATTTTTTTTTAATTTTTGGGGGGGATAATTAGGTCTATTTATTTATTTTTAGAGGAGATACCAAGGATTGAAACTAGGATCTCATGCATGTTAAGCATGCACTCTACCACTTGAGCTACACCCTCTCCCCTAAAAAAGACTTATTTTTCCATTCAGATTTTTAAATGTTTGCCAAATATCTCAAGAAAAAAATAGATGAAATTTAATTGAGACAACACAGACTTTATAGATTAATTTGAGAGAGAAATGACATCTTCTAAATTTATGTACCCTATGAGTTTTTAAGACAGCACAAAGCAGAGTAATAAAAAAGTTGGTACTGATGCGAGAAAAAAACAAATATATCCAACAAAACAAATTAAAACTCTCAGGCAGAGAGCCATGGAAAGATAGGAATATGATATATAAGAACAGTGGTACCACAGATTAGTTCATAGGGTTGGGAAAATAGTCTCACTACATGGAAAAAATAAAATTGGATTACTGTTCTAAGTTATATATAGTGACAGACTCAGACCTAATGTGAAAAGCTGAATTATAAAATATATAATTTAAAACACAGAATATCTTTATTATATTTAACAAGCTCTAGAAAGCTGTAAGGTAAAAATTATAATTACATTAAGGTTAGCTTTTGCTCAACAAAAGGCACCACTGACAAAATTACCATAATATGACAGAATGGGAAAAGGCAAATACCAGGCTAATATTCTAAACCAGATAAAAGACTTTTGCAAATCCATCAGGAAAAGACAGAAACCCCAATTAAAGAAATGGGCAAAAGATATGAACAGGTAATTCACTGCAGGGGCATCCTAAATGGCCTTAATGGTATACAAGAGATGCTGTAATTCATTAGTAACTGGAGAATGCAAATTAAAACAACATTAAGATACCACTTTACCCCTATCAGATAGGCAAAAATTAGAAAGGTAGATAAAGCCAAGTGCTGGCAGGAAGATGGAGAAATGGGACTGATTGTACACACTGACAAAGAGCCCAAATCTGGCAGTGCTTAATCAAATTAAGTGCAGCAATTCACTCATGCATGTATCCAGAAAATTTTCTCACACGACCAGAGAAGAGTAAGTACAAGGCTGTTTACTTCACTGTGTGTGGTAATGGGGAGTTGAAGGTAATCTGGGTGTCCATTACGGAGAGAAAAATCATTCACAGAAGAGTAGATGGCAATTAGAACAAAGAACTAGACACATACATACCAACAAAAATAGTTCTTAAACACTAGGGTGGGGGGAGGTGGATAAGAAGCTGAACAAAGACTACAGCACACCATTTAGGTAAATATAACAGCACACAACAAAAAAACATTATATATTCACAAAAACATATCAAACACATTAGAACAGCTAACTATGGGGGACTGAGAACAGAAATGGGAAGTGGAGGTAAAAGAGAAATTAATTCTAATTAATTTTAAAAGCTAGGCAAGGAGACTTGCATAGACCAATGCTGATGGTTTGCCATGAACGGAGATACATGATCAACTCAAATCCTCACCTAAGGAATGAAAAATAAATTTGCTACGTGTCATGTCAAAGCTTCAAGACTTAAGGATCAAAGAAAGCACACAGAAAAATAACATTAAAAAAAAAAAAGGAAAGTAAAGAGGAAGAAACTACATCTCAACAGGACATAAGCATATGTTGAAACCAAACAACCAGCAACTCCCAAACTAATGAACTAAATGAAAATCAGTACACTGGTCTTCTGGTTCCATGAGTAAATAAAGCTGTGATTCATAATCTTAAAATTATTAACAATTATTCTATAGCTAATTTATTAAAGTATAATTATATATAGGGTTTTTTTGTGGCAGCTAAGTCAACTGAGATACTGATTTTACAAGGCAGTTTTAAATGGATTTGGCAGTTCAAAAGGGTTACAATTATTCCCTTGGCACCAACATGACTAATTATTTATTTGGCTTACATCTCAGAACTGTACTACAGTCTGTCTGTGCCCCACACCCAGCCACCCAATGGCCATAAAGTCATATTAATGAATTGTATTTAGGTGACAAGTTAATCTGACCATAAAATAATCTGAGGGTATTTTTTAAAGAAAATTAACTCCACAACTTTCAAATAGATAAACAGCATTGCTGAAAAGGGATGGAAAAACCCTGCTCTGTTCTTTTAAGTATTTGTTCCAACCCTGTGTAAAAAAGAGACCTACATGATAACTTCTCCCCGTCCTCAATTCCCTGTACTCTCCCCTACCATACCCTGAAGTCTTCTGTATTCTAGAATCAGGTATAACCACTATTTAAGACTTGATCCAAAATCTGGAAGAACAGCTTATGCCACTTCCACTTCCTCCACCACCTTATTTTATTCAAAAGCTTGTTGCCGGCAGTCAAGGTTAGTTGGGATAAACTAAAGCAATTTCTACGTCACTTTGGAAAGTGATTCCAAAGACCTGAATTATGACACTATATTATTTCTTTCTCTTTAATTCAATCAAGAAGGACTTAATGGCCCTAGCAATACAGAGATAAAAAACATGGTTGCTTACTAGTAGATCAAGAATCCCTCAATGGGAAACAGACCAATAATTACAAAAGAGATTGAACAGTAATGTGTTAAGAGTTAATGAATTTCCTCAATTATATGATAAAATAAATTTATATATACAAAAATTACAGACAACCTCTTAGGAATATCATTTCCATAAGCCAAGATACTCTTCATCTTAAAGGCAAAGTGTTTACGGATATGCTAATTCAACTTATTTTACTCTGCAGAAACTACTCGTAGCTCTCTTAAAAAAAAAAAGACAGATGTGTAGCTCTGTTTAAACAAATAAGTTTAACCATGTGAAAGTCACAACTGGAGATCAGGATAAAGAATAAAGGTCTATATGTAGAAGCATTAGAAAATGTCCACAGAAGATTCTTGTACCTTTTAATACGTATGGAAATATAATGACAAACTGTACAACATATAATATAAAAATACACCTACCAACTTTAAGAACCTGGAAACGTCTCTGATTCAAAATGATGGCCTCTGTGCATAGTTAATGAAGGACAACGGAAATAAAATCTCAAATATTCACTAATATTAATTCCCTTGGCTGAGTGGAAGAAGGAAAAGGATCTGGGGTGTCTTAAGTTTCTTAAACAATCTCTATTGAGGAAACAGTGGGAAAATGGCTGATAACTGAAACATCATTTTGTGCCACTCTAATTTGCATGGTAGGTAGAGGTATGTGCCCTTCTATGGGTTGCTATTTCCTAAAAGTTTATTTTATGGAATAAACTTAGGAAATATTGAGCCGTAAAAATATTAAAACCACTTATTTGCCAGACACTTGCCTAAGCCTTTAGTATGATACTGTTGTGGATCTCAAAAAGAAGAAATTAACCACTGAATCTTTTAGAGATGGAATATCTAATTAAAATTAACGAGCATTACAATATAATAGAGACCTTTTAAAAAATGTTTTAATGAAGTATAGTTGATTTACAATATTGTGTTAGTTTCAGGTGTGCAGCAAAGTGATTCAGTTTTATGTATTTTTTCAGATCATTTTCCATTATAGGTTATTACAAGATATTGAATATAGTTCCCCATGCTATACAGTAAATCCTTGTTGCTTACCTATTTTATGTATTAGTTTGTATCGTTAACCCCATACTCCTAATTTATCCCTCCCTCCCATCTTTCCCCTCTGGTAACCATAAATTTATGTTCTCTGTGAGTCTCTTTCTGTTCTGTATACAGATTCATTTGTACTATTTTTTAGATTCGACATATAAATTACATCATATAATATTTGTCTTTCTCTGACTTACTTCACTTTGTACCATATTCTCTAGGTCTATCCATGTTGCCACAAATAGCAGAAAGATCATTTCAGACTGTAAACCCTCTGAAGGGAGGGAACAAGATTTTTTTTTATTTTTTTTTTTTTTTTACTATTACCCAGTCTTACATTGGTACACAAGCACACAAGAATGACAACTAGACTGAACTTGGTGTGCTGTATCTCATCCCACCCCTCCTACAACAGCAAAGAATACCTCTTAGGTTACTTTGTACACTGACCCCACTGCCATGGCCAAA
The DNA here is from genome assembly GCF_048564905.1 of Vicugna pacos. Taxonomy (NCBI): domain Eukaryota; kingdom Metazoa; phylum Chordata; class Mammalia; order Artiodactyla; family Camelidae; genus Vicugna; species Vicugna pacos. Next base: position 12,099,463 of record NC_132998.1, read on the forward strand.
ACATCTAAGATGCCATGCAAGGTCTATGGACTAGTAAAATAGTACTTTTTTAAAGCATCAACTGCTGATTAGCCCAATGTTAGGATAAAACTGGTGTAATACTCAAGAAATTATTTACCCTTCAACATTTGAACTTCATTACATCGTCTTCCTCTTCTATGTGAAGATTAATGCTTAAATTACAGGAGAGGAAAGAAAAGGAAAAATGAAATGTTATCCAAAAACCTAAATGATTCATTCGGTGGGAGAACAGTTAGTAAGCCTGTTCCTTTCAGGGGTAGGGGTAGGGAGGTTACTTAATTACCTGTGTTCCAAGTTTGGAACTAAATCAACCTTGATATATGTTACTGGTTACAGAGAGAAATCAGACACGAGTTCAAAGTGCCTTGATGGTATGTCCTCTTTGCCCTCAACTGTGATTGGTGTCCCCTATTCTAGGAACCCTCTATTTTACCCTCTTTAGAAAATAAATCTGTAGTCTTCTGCTAGGACGAGGAATTCTCTTGGCTGCATGGAGGAAGAGAAGAATCTGGGGGTCTTAACATTTCTTAAGCACACTTTCAATGAATCTTCCTGTTGGCAACCTACTTATACCCCCATCAGCACAGGGAACTGGTCCAGCCCATTCCTGAGCCTTTTGGATTTTCACAGTGTAATTCGCTTTGCCTCCCCACTGTCACTTAGGATTCAGCTTCCTTAGGTCTGCTCAGTCATCTATCACTTATCCACTTGCTTTCCAAACTTTAGAATTTTGTTGCTGTTGTCTCTTCTGCAGTTCTGTTTTGTCCTTGTGAATTAATGCTTAACTTTTTTTTTCTTTACCACCATTAATTGAGGTATGAGAAAGAATAGAGGCTGTTAGGCATATTAATTTGGCCATTTCTGACTGGAAGCTCCCTGAATGGTTCTTGAGATGCTCCTCGTTGGTTAGAAAACAAATTCAGACATACAGTGCTGCCAACTGAGTGACCTCAAGCAAACTACCTCACCTCTCAGGATCTCAATTTCCACAACTATAAACAATGTTAGAACAGAGAATCCCTAAGGTTCCTGTCAATTCTAGGAGTATATGATTCTCAATTATACCCTTGGCAAAAGCACAAAAGCTTTTAAATCACTTTGATGCCCTTAGCCAGCACTGCTGTATCTAGAACTATTCCATTTTTTTCTATTATTTGTACTACCTCAAAGGAGACAGATCAAAACAACGTAATCTCTAAAAAGTTTTTTTTAACTAGATTGAGATAATTTATATAATAAAACTATAAATTTAGAAATTTGTGACAATTTATATTGGATTGTGTTGATGTTCACTTTTTACTATTTATAACACTATCATTTATGTACTTAGTTTTCCTTGTTCTTAAAAAAAATGGTTAGCTAAACAAATCAGTATGCCAATTAAAAGGCAGAGAGGCAAGCTCAACCTCAGGAGAAACAAGAATATCAGACTCCATTTACTAAGATTCACAAAGCTTATACAACCTGAATTCATCCAGGGCTAAACAGACCATGTACAGATACAGTCACAATAATGGTAACAGAATTTTCACCAGCTTTCTCCCACCATGGACTCCAGCAGATCCCTCAGGGAATACCTCCCCCAGAACAGCCCATGAGCCACAGTTCAGCAGAGGGCAGTCACCATCCTGCACTCCTTATAGTGTCCTCTGCCTAGGAATGTCCTGCCACTGTTGTGAGAACACCAGTGTCTCTACCAAGAATAATAACCAATGCTGCAGATCTGCCAGGCTAAAAGGACAGAGCAGGGATGGCTTCCACCCAAAAGTGGAGATATCACCCAAGCCACAGCCATGTCCTCCAGGGGTCTGTCTACTCCGTCCCACTGGTGCCCACACACCACCCTCGGGAAAGCAGCTCTAGTATCTCAGCCTGGATCATCTGTAGAAGGCAAGATGGGCATAAAAATTGCATATCATTCCAGAGTTTCATAAACACTTTCGCTCAATCTATCTCACTTGCCTCTCAAAGTCCCATAAAGTAGAAAGATATTATTATCCCCACTGTATAGATTAAGAACCAAGACTTAGCAATTCAGAAAGTCTCACAATATATAATTTCATTTAGGACAACAAACTCAGCCTTCCTAATATAACATTTGTTCTATTATTCATAATGTTTATTCTACCTAGAAAGTAAACACCTGTCTTCCTAGTGGCAAGACCCTGCAAGAAGGAAGATGTACCAGTAGACGACTAGTTAGTATAAAGATGAGACGTCAGAGAGACATGACACAGGATAAAAGAAAGTCAGGACATGTGCTTAAACAGCAAAGACTTATTTTCTAAAGACTTGTGTGTGGTCTTTGCTGCTATTCAAAACAGTTTCTTGAGCAGCTAATAAAACACAGCCAGAATCAGCCTTTGATTGATGTGTTTTATATACATGAAAATAAGAAGCAAAGGGAGAGAAGGGCACCTAGAAATAGAGAAGAACATGTGGCACCACGGAAGTGTGGGGTAAAGGGGACACGAAGGGAAAAGGGCCATTAAGCTGGAAAAGACAGGTACTAAGGATGACTAGGACTGGAACAAGATGGGGGTAAAAGTTAAACAAATCAGAGGGAACAAGTAGATAAGAGGAGACTAGAAGTCCAGCACAAGAGGAAGAGTTGAGATAAAGGGCAGTTCTGGGAACTTCCGGCCAGAGATGGCAGAGTGGGGGCACACAGCTGCTGTTCATTCTCAGACCTCACTAAATAACAGTGACAGGAGGAAAAAAAAAATAAGCATTAACCCACAAGGATTAAAAAAAAAAGAGAGAGAGAGAGAAGGAGAGAGAGACAAAAGATACAGTAGCAACAAAATTCTGAAATTTGGAAAGCAGGTGGATAAGTGATTAGTGACTGAGCAAACCCAAGAAATCTGAATACTAAGTCACCCTGGGGAAGCAAGGAGATTTACACTGTGAAAATCCAAAAGGCTCAAGAATGGGCTGGACCAGTTCCCTCTGGAAAGGGGGGTGAAAGTGTGTTACAAACAGGAAAATTCATTGAAAGTTTAAGAAAAGTTAGACTTGCAGATCCTCTCCCTTCCCTCATTCAGCCAAGAGAAGGCCCTTTCCTCACTCAAGCAAAAGACTACATATTCATTATCTAGAAGGCAAAATAGAGTGGATTTAGAATGGGGGGATACCCACACAGTTGAGGGGATGGGACCCCATACTGAAAACTCAAGAGACATGTAGAGATGTCTTTCAGAGATGCACTTAGCCAAAGTGAAGGAGCAAACTCCAAAAAGTAAAGACATCAGGCCCAGAAAATAGAAGGTGCAACACAGAAAACAAAAGAAACCCCTAGGTAGCTACAGAAACATGATCCACTCTATGCCTGTGCCACACAACCAGAGGTCAACCCACATATGCCAGAGTGGGTCAGAAGACTCAAGGATGGACTTGTTCAAGAAGGTGAAACCCATACAATACTTAATGTGAAAGATTACATAAAAGGGAGATGCATGTAACTGAGAAAGTTTAGAGACATATGAATGATAAATACACAGAAAATAAGCAAAGAAAAAAATCTAACAATTCTAAAGAGAACAAAATTTAAGCAGGAAAGAAAAGAAATAATCATGGTATACCATAATGTTTAGCTGTCAATAGCATTTACGTAGCCAAAATAATGTAAATACTTAATATCAATCTAACATTTAACCAGAATTATGCTGTCTGTGGATGGGTCCATGAGGTGGGGATATGCAAAAAAAAAAAAAAAAAACCCAAAATCAAAAAGAAGCATGTTGCTTTGTGTGTGTGTGTGTGTGTCTGTGTGTGTGTGTGGATAAAAGAGTGTTTTATTATCTTTATTATTATTTTTTAAACCAAGTGCATGTGTTTGCATCATTTTTCATTTCTTTGTTTTTAAAGTTTTTAAGCTGAGACAACAGGAGTGGTTGGGGTTGGTCTGGGCAAGTTTAATCGGAGCTTCATGTATCATCACCCACACCCTTTCTCCTCTCCTTGAAGTCCAGCCTGCCGTGTGTGCATCCTGAATCCCAGTGGCTCCTGTGTTCAAATATCCATCACCAGACTCATCCAGATCACATAAACCCTTGCCTTCATCTGATATGAAATGTGGAAGAATGCCTTCTGCTGGCACAGATGTTTAATGGTCCTTGAGGAATAATGGTTGTAAGACTCCCAGGGCGAGAAAACACCCCACTTCTTGTTGGCGAAGACATGCTGCTTTCCCCTTAGTGGTCCAATTCTGTGGTTCACTTTGGCCCCTTTCAATTCCCCTGTACCCCTCTCAGCAGGGTGGGGCGCAGCTGTGAACGCTTCTGGACTGCTGTCTGCCTGATCCAACCCGTAGGAGCATGGTTACTTAAAGGCATGAAGGTAAAATCTAAAAGAATCAGTTAAAAGCTCTGGGGTAAGAAATTGGGTGGATACGATAAGCAGAGGACTGCTGATTGTGGTGAAATCTTATAAAATTATTTAACTTTAAAATATGTGCATGTAAAATTTCAGTACAAATAAAATTTTAGTAAAAATTCAATTACATAAGAAACCGGAAAGGAACCGAAAGTCCTCTTTTAAGGAGATTTTTAAAAAGACTTTATATTGGTTGTCAGGACAACATTCCCATTTAGATGAAACAGACAGTGTCATTAGATATACAATTCAGTCCTACCTTATATCTTGGTAATATTTCTCAAACTGATCTGCAATATACATGCTATCTCTTGTTACACTCAGGATTGCTTAACACATTTATTCAATAAGTGAATATTGAGTGCCTATATTAAGTATAACGCACTGTGCTAGATGCTGGGGTACAAAGGTCAGCAAAACACTCATAATCCCTGCCGTCATGGTGCTTCAATATAATGGAAGAGAGATTTAATCAAATAATCACAAAAATAAAATGACAGTTTAAAAAGAAGCTTAGGTGAAAGGGTACCAAGACCACTAAATGGGGAAAGGACAGTCTCTTCAACAAGTGGTGCCAGGAAAACTCTGGATATTTACATGCAATTTAATGAAGTTGGACCCTTATCTTACACCATATGCAAAAATTAACTCAATGTAAATTACAGACCTAAACGTAAGACCTGAAACTTATATATAGTTTACAGTTTATAGTTTCAGGAAAACATAGAGGAAAAGCTTTATGACACTGGAATGAGTTCTTGGATATGACACCAAAAGGAAACAAAAAGCAAAACAGACAAATGGGACTACATCAAACTTAAAAACTTCTGTGCATCAAAGGACACAATCAACAGAGCTATAAGGCAACCTATGTAACAGGAGAAAATACTTATAAATCTCCTTTTGCAACTACATGGATGGAACCTGAGGGCATCACGCTAAGTGAAGTAAGTCAGACAGAAAGACAAATACTACATGGTATCACTTACATGTGGAATTTTTTTCAAAAGTCAAACTCACAGAAACAGAATAGAAAAGTGGTTGCCGGGGGGCTGTGGGGCAAAGGAAATAGGGAGAGGCTGGTAAAAGAATACAAACTTTCAGCTATAAGATGAATAAGATCTGAGGATCTAATGTAAAACCTGGTGACTATATCTGGTAACCCTGCATGGCATAAATGAAATTAGCTAAGAGAACAGAACTTAAACATTCTCACTAGCAAAAAAAAATTGCATACATACATGCATCTGTGAGGTGATAGATGTGTTAAAATTAACCTGATGGGGGAAATTCTTTCACAATGTGTATGCTTATCAAATCACCACAATGTATATTTAAATATCTTACAATTTTATGTCAATTATATCTCAGTAAAGCTGAAATTTTAAAAGTATTTACAAATCATACATCTGGTAAGGAGTTAACATCCAGAATATATAAAGAACTCCCACAACTCAACAACAAAAATATCAAATAATCTGATCAAAAAATAGGCAAAGGACTTGAACAGACATTTCTTTAAAAATGATATATAAGTGGCCAACAAGGACATGAAGACAGGCTCAACACCACTAATTATCAGGTAAATGCAAATCAAAAACACAGTGACTTACCACCTCAAACTCATTAGGATGTCTATTATCAAAAAAAACAAACAAACAAACAAACAAAAAAACCCCAGAAAATAAGTGCTGGTGAGGATGTGGAGAAATTGGAAGCTTATATGTTATTCATAGGAATGTAAAATGGTGCAACTATTATGGAAAATAGTGTAGTGGTTACTCAAAAAACTAAACATAGTGGGAAGGGTATATCAGTGGTAGAGCGCTTGCTCAGCATGCATGAAGTTCTGGGTTCAATCGCCAGTACCTCCATTAAAATAAATGAATAAGTAAACCTAATTACCTACACTCCTGCCCCTCAATAAATACATAAATATATTTTTTAAAAAGCTTAACATAGAACTTTCAAATGATACTGCAGTCCCACTTCTGGGTATATATCCAAAAGAAATGAAAGCAGGATCTTGAAGAAGAAATATCTGCACACCCATGTTCAATGCAGCATTATTCACAATAGCAAAGACGTGAAAACAACGTAAATGTCCATGAATGGATGAAGGTTAAAGAAAATGTGGAGTATACATACAATGGAATATTATTCAGCTTTAAAAAGGAAAGAAATTGTGACACATGCTACAATATGGGTAAGCCTTGAGGACATTATGTTACCTGAAATAAGCCAGTCACAAAAAGACAACTACTGTATGGTTTTACTTATACAAGGTAACTCGAGTACTCAAACTTACAGAAACAGAAAGTAGAATGGTCATTACTAGGGGTTGGTAACCAGGAGGAGGGAAAAAAGGGGAGTCGTTTGAAGGGTACAGAGTTTCATACTTGCAAGATGAAAAAGTTCTGGTGATCTGTTTCACAACAATGGAATATATCTAACTGAAATACACACTTAAAAATGCTTAAGATAGTAAATTTTACTTTATCAGTTTTCACCACAATTTAAAAAAAAGCTTTGGTGAGAAACAAGCAAACAAGTTGTTAAGAGGCAGAGGAGTGGAAGAGAGGCCTAATGCATACCACAGGCCCTCTGGGGCATGTGAATCAATTCGATGTAAACATTTATGGCTGCTTACAGGGCACTGCCCCAAGTTCTCCCAGGATGACAAAAACAAATGGGACTGCGGTCCTGCCCTAAGAACTAACAACCCACAAGGAAAACTTACTGGGCACTGAACCATAATACCAAGCAGTGTATGGTAAGCTCTAGACTGTAGTGTGAGTGCTGTACAAGAAAAGAGAAGGTAGAATTTGATTCCTAAGGGGTATTAAAACATGAAGAGACATATCACGTGACAGGCAATGTTTCAATGCAGGAGAGAGAGGATGCCAACCAACACTGCCCACAATGAACTCACAGTCCAGGGTTCAGAGCCTAATGGAAGAGGCAGACAAGCAACACAAAATAGTGTGGGAAGCACTGCAAGAGGGAAGGAACTAAGAGGTGGCATTTGCCAGGCACCCAGAACCCAGCTCGGGGAGTGAATGATGGGGGAAAGGAGTCACTTGAATTGTGACATAAGTAAAAATGGCAAAAGGAGTAAACTGTGTAAAAGAACAGGGATGTAAAAATACACAGCTTGCTCCAGGACCCACAAGTTTCTACAGGACTAGAGAAGCAGGTAGGCAGGACACAGGAACTGACTCTAAAGAAATAATTAAGAAAAGATACAGAGCTTAAGACTATGCAATGCACATGGCTGCTAAACTTGAAAACACAGAAATAGCCTAAATGTCCAAGAATGTGGGAAAGGTTAAATATGTTATAAACATACCATGAAATAGCATGCAATTATTAAAAATGATTCTGTAAAAAAGATTACTGAGTGTCCCTTCAATAGAACAGAGGCACACCCTTCCAGAGTTATCTGAATCTACAGGAGTCTGGGGCTTTCACTGTCATTGACTGAGTTATTTTACAACTTTGTAAGTTGTATAAAATTGATAAGAATGCAACTGAATTTTGTCCAGGGGAAAGGTAACTGATACTATCACCCTGCCCCACCTCCATCCCCCAAAAGACACCAATGTTACATCTATTAGTAAATTTATTTCAAGTGTCTGCTCCTTGGATTCTCTTTTGAATAGGGTGCAAAATTCTTTGACATGTTCATTTATTTTTTTAAGTTGTAAAAATACATTTATTGAAATGTAAAAAGTGGATTACAAAGAAATATGATTCTATTTGGCAAAAAAAAAAAAGAAAGAAAAAGAAAAAATAGATAAAAGTAGATAACAGAATATATCAAATCCTTACACATATGTATACATCCCTGCACATGGGCACTTGTGGGTGTATGTATGACTTTAGGGATATAAACCAAAATATTAACAATGGTTAGCTCTATGGTACATGGGTAATTTTTCACCTTGTTATTGCTTATCTATGATTTTTTACTTACTCTACAATGAGCATGCACTGCTTAATGTGGGAAAAATTAAGAAAATGTAATCAAATTCAAATCTAATATAAATGAACTGATCTCAGACCGAATATCAGAAACTATTAAAAGCACAGCAATCAGAAGCCATTCAGTATAGAGGTGAACAGTCTTACACACCTCCAATGCCCAAGAACACCACAGTAACAGAGTACAGGGCGATAAGCACTCAAAATAATGAACCCCAGGTTGTTAACAAAGGGTTAAATTACGCTATGCTTGAGAAATTAGAGAAATAGGTCATGCAATTTAGGATGATTTCTGTCAACTATGACTCAAATTTAAATAGCTTCTGCTCTTAAAATGCGCTTATGATAAATAAGTATCAGTCATCTGGGAAATTTACATATTCAAAATATCTTTTTACTCAAAGATAAGAAGAGAATTGTTACCACATCAATATTGTTTTATTCTTTGGAATCAACTACCTTGACTGATGTAATATCTGACTGATACTTTAAAAAGAAAAGGTGTAAGTGAAAGAAGTCACAAAAGACCATATATATGAAAAATCCAGAATAAGCAAATCCATAGAGGCAGAAAGAAGTTTAGTGGTTGCCCAGAGTAGGGTAAGAGGGAAATGGACAGTGATTGCTAATAGGTTTGGGGTTTCTTTATGGGATAATGAAAATATTCTAAAATTAGGTTGTGGTGATGGTTGCAAAACTTTGTAAATATAGTGAATACCACTAAATCAATTGTACACTTACTTGAAAAGTGTGAATTTTGTGGCATGTGAATTATATCTCAGTAACACTGTTACTAAAAAAAAAAAAAGAAGGAAAAGAAGAATGCAAGAGTTGACTGAAAGGAAGTTTGATAAAAGATCTAAGTGTTTAATTCTCATGTATAAATGAAAATAACAACACCTACCTTGCAGGGGTTTTGCGGAAATAATAAATGTAAAGCACTTAGTACAGTGCCTGGCACAAAGCAGGTACTCAACAAACAGAAGCTATTATTAAATATATACATTTTTTTGACTACAGACTTCAAAACAAAGAAATCACACAGAAAATACTGTGTGTTGGGAAAATACTGCTGATAAACCTTAAATTTTTAGCTAAACCTTAAATTTGCAGCTAAACGGAATCCCTAGAAAAATAGCAATTTGTCACTTGCTTTGAGATGTGTGTAGGCCGCACCTGTCCCCAGCCATACAGCAGTGCTTACCAACTGCACAGAAGTTGGCCAGTGTGTTCCTGTAGACTAACAGCCACCACAAGCCCTGACTGACACATCACTCCCTTCCCGCTGAAGCAGCAAGGTTTAGAATCTGGTTCTACCAGGCCTACTCATTTCCTCCTGTTAAAGATAATTTTTCAATAAGGTAAAATGAATCATCAGAGGTGGAAAAGCCTGTTAGGTTATCCAGACTATTCCCCTCAGGAATCCTGGAATATGGTAAATTTTTATTGTGTTAATATCCTGATGGTTATGAATAAGATCTTAGAGGCTAATCGTTCTTCTAGACTGGGTCTCTCTCATTAAGTTCATAGTTAGATTCTGAGTAGTTCAATTTCTCAATTCACTTGTGAATGTCACAGTCTCATGAAAAAGATGAATGGAAAAAAAAATCGATGAAGAAACCGGCCAAATCTGCAGGAAACTTCAAGTCTCAAAAAGCAAGCTGGCCCAACAGCTATTAACTGCTGCTATTAACCCTATATTTAAAACCCAAGAGATCTCATTGAAATTTTATAAACTTAATGTTATCCATTACACACAAAGCTAATCAGGCCTAAAAAACAAAATCCACAGCTTCTAGTCATCGCCTTTGCCTTCAGTAGGCAAAGAACAGAGCAAATGGTTGCCATTCCAGGGGGCAGGCAGGGGACTGAAGGCAGAAAACAGAAGCCTAGATAACCTGCAAACTGAAGAGTCTCTGAAAAATCTAAAATTGCCAGTGACAATGAAGGAAAGGTTAAGGAAATTTCCAAAGCTGACACACCTAGGTACACCTTGATTATTGGCTCTGGAATAGGACTTTTTCTTCATTACATAAGGAGTTTAAATTTCTATACCTAAAAAAGAACAAGTCACAAAATTCAATTCTTCAAAAAATATTCAGAATGAAACAAAATTAAAAGCACAGACATAAGCAAATAACTTTGCATATAAAAGAGATCATTATAAAATGAATTTAAACAGGAAATCATGAATCACTAACCACACAACTTTTTTAACTTTGTAAAAAAGAATTCCAATTTACAGTCCAAACCCAGGGTGGTTGTACTGAGAGTTTCACTGCTCTGGAATACTTTCTCTGCTCAGTTTCAAAGGTCATGCAGTTGGTTAATTATCATAAAATGTAAACTTTAACTTAGAGACATGAACATGCTGTAACATGCATTAAGGAAACCGGAACACGTATTACTGCAAAACTAGAAAAACTGCACATTTCCAAAAGAAATCCTGTCACTCCTTAAAAAACTTTGAACTATTATTGTACACTGTGATATCTGAAAAAACACTTTGTGTCTTGCACTTTAAAATGCATGTCACTGCAATGTATCTTACAGCTTAATGTACTGTTTGTGCACGTATACATAAATGGATGTACGTATACACATGAGTGTGCATATAAATACATACAATTTTAAAGGGCATTCTTGGTAAGTTAAAAGTAGCTAGTTGGATCCATATCTCCCCCTTACTGTTCTCCATTAATTTTTGCTTTTTCTTAAGGCTGCTTTACTTGAAATACCATAGGCAAGTACACACAAAAATTGTAAAAGTCACCCATAATTACTACCCATAGTAAGAAGTGGAAGTTTCTTATTCTGACTCTTTAAACCAAATTCCAAAGGAAATCATTATTAAGATTAATGTGTTTTTTCCTATGCTTATGCAAAGTTTAGTATATACACACCCTTTTTTGAACAAAAATGAAATCATGCTACACATACTGTGTCAGAGCCTGATTATTTTCACTTAACAATATGTCAAACATTTTTAAGCTCAGTACATAAATAGCTCTAGCTTATTTTTTAAAAAACGAATGAATCGTTAACATGAGTCATAATTTCACTATTTTTCTATTGACAGGTGTTTAGGTTGTTTCTCATGTTTGCCTTACAAATTATGCGTTGACTAACATCTCACAAAATATATTTTTACCATTCTTCCCATTATTTTTGTGAGACTGTTAGACATGCACTTGCTGAACCCAAGTTGCACAATATTAATAACCCTGCTCTGAGTTACTGCCAAATTATCTTCTTAAAAAGACGGGGTGAATTAATATTTCCATTAAGTATTTTTAAATTACTCTAATCTTGTATCATATAGTCATCCTTAAACTACACAGGGACATTATTACTTCCTAGGAACCTTTCAGCCAAATTTTAACTACCCACTGAATCAATAATCAATGGTTAAAGTTAAACATACAAGTTTGTCCCTTCAACAAAAAGGACACTCCCTTCCTCCCCCCAAAATGAATGAAATTGATTAGAAACTGGTGTTTTCACTAAAGCCAAAAGATGAAAGGGTTTCAACTAAGTCTGTGGTTAACAGTGAAATGAGTGTCAAGGTGGAAGGGATGTAAAAAAAAAAAAAGCCAAGACAAACTTCACCTCTGAGTAAGCAGCTAGTAAGTAATGTAGGAAATAAAGCCAAACAGAAAGTGATAACCTTTTTTGTTTTGTAAATAATGCATTTCTAAATTATCTATATATAAAGCCAGTTGCAAGTTCAAAAGAGATATCTCATTTATTTTTCTTTCTCTGCTGCCTGCTGTATCAGCCCTGAAAATTGAGACACGTGGCCATGATGCAATCATGTTTGGTTTAGAAGTATCCCTATTTAAGAGCTAACACTTGTTAGGCACCTCTTATCTGCAAAACCCTGGGTAGGTACTTTATATGCATTACCCTATTTAATCCTAACAAGTATGTGAAGAAGGTATTACTGGACTCATTTTCCAAATAAGAAAACTAAGACTCCAAAGAACAAAATAACTTGCCTAAAAATAAGTGTTGGAAATAACTGAATCAGGTTCCACGCTGTGCCTCATTCCACCACCTATGGAAGGTAAATACATGTCACTATTCCTGCAACAAGAGCAGACATTACTCAGTGATCTCAGGCATGGCCTCAGAATTCTCCACAATATGTAACTCCAGCCGACAGGGAAGAGAAAGCACCTAAAATTATATGCCAGCCCTGGCGTGCATCTGTATGTGTGTGCACAAATACACTGAGCTCTTTTCGTCTTATTTTAGAAAGGAAGCACATCTGGTTGGCCTAGGATATGGCAAGATGATGGAACCAGGCAGAGTGGAAACAAAGCTGATAGGCACAGCAGCCTGCTCTGTTCAACTGTACTCAGATCTTTTCCACAGAAAGAACTGCAAAATCAAGAGAAGGAAAACTGCTTTTGTTTCCAACATGCTATACAGTTCTTGAATACATCTTACTTTATCTGTACTCTAATTTTTCTCTCTGTTAAAAAGATGTTCCATAAGTATACTCTAAGTATTTTTTTAAAGTGTAAAGAAATTCTGAAATTTACATAATTCATACTTATTAACAGAATTTAACTAGATAAAGCCAAAAAATCACAAGATATTATAACAGTAGTTAAGTTATAATTTTAAAATACCACTTTGTGTCGCACCATCCATTTATAAAACATTCACTAAATCCCTACCAGGTAACAAGTATTTTCCTAGACAACAGGAATAGAAAAATAAATAAGATTCAGTTCCTGGCCTTAAATTGATCATTCTAGTATGAAAGAAATATAAAATATTACATATACTTTACATGATAAATGCAGGGGTCAGCAAACATTTTCCTAAAAGTCAGATAAGAAATATTTTACATTTTACTGGCCAAGAGCAAAATCAAGGCTATTATTTAGGTACTCATATAACCATTTAAAATGTAACCATTTTAAACTGAAAAACCATTCTTACTCCTGGGTCATTTTTTTTACAAGGGTAAATGACTGGATTTAGCCTTCTGGCCCTAGTTTGCCCATTCTTGCATTTGGGAAGACAGATAAATAAAATGGTGCTTGAAGGAGAGAGCACTTGGTTTTGCAAATACAGAAACAAAATGCTTCACAGAGAAGTTGTACTGATTTGAATCTTGAAGGATAAGTAAAATTCTCCAGGAGAACAAAGGTAGGATAAGTCTTCTAGACAAAGAGAATAAAAAGTTAGAAGACAAGAAACAGTCTGGCAGTCAAAACAATCTTGAAAAAGAAGGACAAAAATTAGAGGGCCCACACTTTGCAAATTCAGAACTGATTTTTGACAAAAGTACCAAGACAATTAATGCAGGAAAGAAGAGTCTTCAAAAAATAGTGCTGGAACAACTGGATAGCCATCTGCAAAAAATAAATATGGACTCTCACCTCACACCATATACAAAAATTAACTCAAAATGGACTACAGACCTAAAGGTAAGAGCTAAAACTATGAAACTCTTAGAAGAAAACATATGTGTAAGTCTTTGTGACCTTGAATTAGGCAGCCGTTTCTGAGACATGAGTCCAAAAGCACACACAACCAAAGAAGAAACAAACTGGACTTCACCAAACTAAAAGACTTTTGTTTTCAAAACTCTTTGTTCTATTAAGAACGAACCCACAAAGTGGGAGGAATATTCACAAATCATGTATCTGAAAAGGGTCTAGCAGCCGCAATATATTAAAAACTTACAATTCAACAATAAAGAGGCAACCCATTTATACACCTAGTAGGGTGGCTATTATCAAAAAGACAGTAAATATTGGCAAGGATGTGGAGAAAATAGAACCCTCATACATTGGTGGTGGGAATGTAAAATGATGCAGCCATTTTGGAAAAAGTCTACCAATTCCTCATAAAGCTAAACGTAAGAGTTACCATGTGACCCAACAATTCCACTCCTAGATATATACCCAAGAGAATGGAAAATATATGCTCATACAAAAACTTGTACGTGAATGTTCACAGTGGTACTATTTATAATAGCCAAAAAAATGATGAACTGATAAACAAAATATGGTATATCCATACAATGGAATATTATTCAACCAAAAAAGGAATGAAATAGTGATACACACTACAACATGGATGAATGTGGAAAACATATTAAGATGAAAGCAGCTAGACACAAGAGGCCATGTATTATATGACTTTGCTTATGTGAAATGTCCAGAAGAGGCAAATCCATAGAGACAGAAAGTAATTAGTGGTTGGCAGGGGCTGGGTGGAGGGATGAACAAAGAGTGATTGCTAATGGGTAAGAGCTTCTTTTGGGGTGATGAAAACGTTCTGGAACAGGATAGTGGTGATGCTTGCACAACTCTGCGAATAGACCAAAGACCACTGATTCACATACTTTAAAAGAGTGAATTTTACAGTATGTGAACTTGATTTTTTTTTAACTGAGGAACAAAACAAACAAAGGAACGAATGAACAAAGGAAGGAAGAAGGGAAAGAAAGAAGGAAAAAGAAACATTTTGGCAAGCTGGGGGAACTAAAAGTAGATCACTAGCTCTCCCCTAGACCACTGCAACAACTCTCTGAGTGATCTCTGAGCTAAAGCGGGCTTACCACACCCAAAATCTGCCATTCAAAATTACATGGGCTACCCTTCTAATAGAGAGATTTCATCAAGTCATTCATTTGCTTAAAATTTCCCAATGGCTCTCAATGACTACAAAATAAAATATAAACATTAAAATGACAGACACAGCTCTTAATGACTCTTCAGGCCCATTTGAGGCCACTCCCCTTTACCTATCCAATGCTGAAGCCATACCTAAGACCTGAAGTTCCATGAACTGCCAACCTCTCTTTCATCTCCATCCCCATGCCTCCTCCTGCCTTCCTTAATCTTGTCCACCTGGCTAACCTCCAGCATCTTCAGGTCTCTGTTTAATCATCACTTTCTCTGAAAGGTAAAATTCGATTCTAGTGACAGACTTTTAGCTGATTTGCAAAATTCATCCTCCTCTTCTAAGTTAGGGACTCCTCCCATTTTTAGCTGAGTACATGGGTAAGGCCTCCCGTTTTTAGCTAACTACAGAGGTAGTTATACAATGAATCTCTCACCAGTGTAATGTAAGCACATTTAGCAAACAGCTCTATGCCTCTTCTTCATTCTCTTCCCCACCTGCTGCCTGAATGAAGCTGCCATCTCAGACCATGAGGCTGAGGCCACACACAATGGAACACTAACACAGATACTCTAACACCATGAACCACTACACCGGCCCCAGGCCACCCAAGCAAGCATTTACGTGAGAGGGAAGCAAACTTCTATCTCACATAAACGGCTGTTAATTTGAATTTTATGTCTATCTCAGCTGAACCTAACTCGAACTAATATGGAACTTCTCTGTGTTCCCTTACTTCCTTTGACATATATCTTACAATAGCACCGACAATAAGCCTTGTCACTGTTTCTGTACCTTCCTCTAGTCTAGTCTATACTGGGAGTTTCCAAAGAGGGGGCTATCTAATTCATCCCTGTATTACTAGTCTACCACAATATCTCGCACACTGTCTTGGCACATGAATAGGTGTTTAAAAGGCATTTACTGAATTTAATTATATAGTGACCAAGCATCAAGTCATTAACTTCAGCTATCTTGCCCCTTCTTTCTTTTCAGTCCAAATACGACAAGAATTCCTTTTCTGAATATATCTCTCGATATTTCTCCCAAACTTCTGCCCCAAATCTCAAGCTGAGCTATTTTATTCCCTTATGAACATTGCTGGTTGAACATAAAAGGTCTTTTTACAAAATTACAGTGTTCTCAGCATCTCTTCCATGTCAGCAACTCTAAAAGATTAGATAAATTCATCATTGATTCAAAAGCCTGTATTGAGTGTCTACTATGTGCCAGGTACCATTAAATCAGCTAAAAAAAATTCATTAGGGGTTCCTAGTTCCTGGCTCTCATGCTCTGTTCAGTCTGGCATTTCACTTTGAGGACCCCTAGCCTAGCAAAATACATCAAATTGTGCTTTAAGGGACTTATATTAACAGAACTCCATGTTCATGAGATTTGACTCAAACCAGTTTGTGACATGCTTGTACCTTGTCCCTCCTTGTTCTCTATCTTTGCCACTCCAGCCTCCTAACTGCTCCAGTCCTTCCAGTCTGCTGTCTAACTAAGCAGCTTTTCCTGCTCTGACCCTCCTAATTTACTTCCTGGTCTACTTCCTATCCCCCTAGTCCCTTCATGGAAACTTTTTACACAGCCTTCTAGATAACTGACCTCTGACTTGGTCCTGCCTCCTCTTCTTGAATACTACTTCAGGAGGCAAAGGCAAGTGTGCTAAGTTTCCTATCAGTCTCTCCCCTAGACAGGTACATCAACCCTTTAGGGCATGTGACGGAATGGAAAGAGCACTGACTTAAAAATCTGAGAGGCATGGACAAGTATGAACTTTAGAAAAGTAATAAACCTCTTGAGCTTCAATTTCCTCAAATATCAAATGGGGAGTCTACCTATCCATTAGAATTATTATAAGGATTAGAGAAAATTCATGTAAAGGGCCAAGGGCAATGCCTCACATAGAAGATTTTCAGTCATCATGACTTATTTTAATACAAACAGGGAAGTAGTATAATAGACTTTAAATCTTTTAATAAATTATAACAATTAATATTAATAAGGAAAACCCAGTTATAATTCCACAACATTTACTGAGCTCTAAGTTGTGGTAGGTAATGAAACGGACTGTAAACAAGGAAGTACCTGGGGGGAGGGTACAGCTCAAGTGGTAGAGTGTATGCTTAGCATACACAAGGTCCTGGGTTCAATCCCCAGTATCTCCTCCAAAAATAAATAAACTTAATTACTTCTTCCCACCAAAATAAAATAAAATAAAATAAAAACCCAAGGAAGTACCTGCCCTCAAGGGGCTTACATCTAGACAAGGAAGAAAAGTAAAAAGATAATTACAATACAATGAGGCAAGGACCCAAACAGGGGTAAGAACAAGGTTGAAAACAAAGAAGTATAAAGTATCTTATATCCAGGGAAGAAGGGAGGCAGAAGGCACAGTAAGGAGGGCGGAAGGCAGTAAGGAGGGTGGAAGGTAAGAGTGCCAACAGCAAACTCCTCTGTGAAACTGAAACTGAAAGAAAAATGGCAGCTGTCTGTTGGCCAATTTGCACTGACAACTTTCCTCCTGTTCTAATAACCAGAGCTACAAAGCGGCCCACTAACTCATGTCCGTGTGTGAGATTCTTATACTTCTACTGCTCCCCTACCTCACCCTCCTCCCAAACCTAGGGTTATAAAATACCCACAGATAAAATACAATGTCCAAATACAGCACACACTGGGAACAGGAATGAGTCCCAGCAGCACTGATCCACCCAATTCAAACAAACCTTTTAAAAAAAGACAAAAAAAAAATAAAATAAACAGGCCAACTGGGAAAATTCTGAACACATATCTGAATATTTGAGGAAACTAAGATTTTTTTTTAGGTAATAATGGTATTACATGTTTTTTTTTTTAATTTTGTTTTTAAGAGTCTTTTGTTTGTTTCTGGTTAAGAGGTTTTTGTTTTTGTTTTTTAGAGCTATGTACTGAGATATTGACAGATGAAATGATGTATCTGGGATTTGCTGTAAAACAGTATGGTGATGTCTGTTACACTATTCTCTCCACTCTTGTCAATGAGTATTCTATAATAAAAAAGTGTTTCTTATAAAGCACTAATCTGGACAGCCTATAGCAGTAGAGAATAATATTCATGAAGTTTCTTCTTTCCTTTTGTTCACATAGAAATCCGTGGCAGAAGAAATATGTTAAAACTTACCTAGTCTCCAGTTCCCTTTGTTTTTATACGATATTGCAGACATTTCTTGTTTTCTTTTTGGAACCTCAAATCACAGCAACGGTAGAATGAATTCTTAACCAGGACACAGAGCCTATGCGTTACTTCTCTACCCCTGAAGAAGAGAATTCATTCTAGGATTCCCTTATTGTGCTCCTAAGGAATCAAAGCATGATTTAACACAGAAAATTATGGCTGTACTCTTAGAGGGAGATTAATTTTTAAGCAAAGAAAAACTTTTTAAAAAATAATGCTAGTAATATGTATTTTTGTAAATCTCTTTTTTTTTTTTTGGTGCAAAGGGTTGAGCTGTATAAACTGAACTCCAGGGGTCTACTGCCAAACAGTTGAAGAGCTACACGCAAAGGACAAAAGCTTAAACAGGACAGACAGGTTCAAATCCAGGTAAGACTGAACCCAAAAGGAGAGAAATGGGATAAAACAATTTTTGAATACATAAATCTTTAAACCTTTAGGATCACTTATATCTTTTTTATTCTAGCTCTTTTAAAAATTCTAGTTTCCCAAAAGCATATGTAAATTCAGTTTGTCCTTACAAATAAATCAATACTTTTAACCTTACTTTTTATCCTTTACTTCCTAATGGTATATAAACATTTACTGAGCTCTCACTATGGGCCAGACACTTGCCATTAATTATCTCACTTAATTCTCACAAAAACCTTATCAGGTGGGTTCACTATTGCCCTCATTTCAAAGACGAGAAAACTAAAGTTGAAGGAGGCTAAATAACCTACTGAAATTGCCAAACAGAAGAGCCAGAATTCCAGCCTGAGCTCTGAACCACTAAATAATACTTCCTTTCTGCCTTTCTGCCCTTGCTAACCGTATTTTTTACTTCTGGCTTGCAGCTTTTGTTTTCTTCTAACTCTGGAGGAAAAAAAAAGTCAACTTTTATTCAATTATACAGTCCCTACTTTTTAAATCGACAGATTAAGATCCTGTGCCACTGTGTACAATTTAAGCATTAACTTGTATGTACAAGACTTAGTATAAAAACATGATTCTCCTAAGCCAGTATCACCAGGGATTGAGCTGTTAGTAGTCTCCCAGCGTTACAGATAAATCTCACTGATGCATCCACACGCTCAGCTGGCTCCTTGCGAAGGGTCACATTAATGTGTAAGAGCAGCACTGCTGGGGAGGCAAACCATGGCCATGACGCTAGATGAAGCTAACTATAATAGAACTTCTGATTTTATTATCCTCTTATGCACTGTCCTCCAAGTAAGTGACTTCTTGCTAGATATGATGTATGTACATTTTTGCCAAAATAACATTGTCAATTTTTTTAAGTTTACTGTGTAATCAAGAGAGACTGTTAAAGACAGTAAAAAAAATCAAGCCACAGAGAGAAGATATTTGCAATGCATGCAACCAAAGAATTCATATCCAGGATATATAAAGAATGCCTACAAATCAGTAAGAAAAAGACAATTTAAAAATTGCCAGAACACGTGAACAAGTAGTTCACAGAAGACCATATCCAAAAGGCCAATAAACATATGACAAAGTGTTCACTATTATTAGACACCAAGGAAATACAAATGAAAATCACTAGCAACTACATATCTACCAGAATGGCTAAAAGTAAGAAAACTAACAGTATCGAGTGTTGGTAAGTATAGGAGCCAGTGGAACTCATATATTGTTGATGGGAACTTATATTAGTATAAACACTTTGGGAAACAGATAATATTTATGAAAGCTGAACATACACAGACCTGTGACCAAGCATTTTCACTACTGGGTGTATATCCAATGTACGGCACCAAAAGACCTAAACAAGAACATTCACAAGAGCCAAATCTATAAACAAACCAAAAGCCCATAAACAGTACAATGAATAATAAGTTGTGGTACAGTAAGACAATTAAATACTGTACAGAATGAAAAAGAATTAGCTACTGCTGTGACAACATGGATGAAACTTACAGACATAATGCTGAACAACAGAAGCCAGGCAAAAAAGAGACTATACATGTGACTCCATTTGTGTGAAATTCAAAACAGGCAAAATAAATCCATGATGACATAAGTCAGAGTAGTGGTTAACTCTGGGGAGGTAGTAACTGGGAAAGGGCACAATTTCTGGATGGTGGTAATTAATGTTCTCTTTCTTGATCTGGTGGTTTCATGAGTGTATTTACTTTATAAAAATTCACTACAAATTCTCTAAGCTGTATGTTTATTATTTGGACTCCTTTTTGGGTATATAAGTTATATCTCAATTTTAAAGTTTACTTTTTAAAAAGTTTACTGTAGAAAAATTGAAAGCTACCCATAATTCCAATGGTAGGTGAATACTCAAATATTATGGTATATCCAAACCCACAGAATACTACTTAGTCATGTTTTTAAAGAATGATGAAATAGGAAATGTTCAAAATAGTTTAAGTTGAATAAACTGAATTTACTGCATTACCTCAACTTTTAAAAAAGATATCTAAATAGAAAAGTAACTAGAAGGAAATTTATTTAAATAGTATCAGTGTTTGCATTTGGGTGTTAGGTTTAAGGAAACATTCATTTTTCTTCTTTAGTTTCTTTTTCTTTTTCATTAAGCATGTGTTATTTTTAAAATACTTAGCTTTTCTAAGCTAATTTAAAAACATTAACAGCTTGCCACAGACACTGAGATTATCTTAACCTTAATGAATTTACCCATGAAAATCTATCCTCATGTAGGATCTGTAGCCCTGCAACCACTGAACCAGAACCAACAATACCAGAAACAACTAGAAATTTGTTCTGGTTATGTGTTTCATCTTTTTTGTGTGGCCAAAGTGAGAAACAGTGTAATCATGAGTCTGATTAAAGCTTTGTAATTGTTCTAGCACCTGTTCAACTTTGCTGATGAACAACACACATGTGACATACTAAACTCCAGGCAGGATTTAACAAGTAAGGTATATCAAACACAGGCTCTGTTATTGTCAAGGTTTCTAGGTGTGGTTGCAGCTCAAGTATAATAAGATCATTTACATCTCTCTGAGTCAGTCACCCACTCTCCTGTCTGTGTCTCCTTCCACGTCAGACGTGGGCAAGAACATTAACACTCTATACATAGCACAAATCTGAGCAAAACGGAGTAGATTTCAGGAGAGTGGTAGATAATTCAGGGAGAGCAAATCTTCCTTTTATGAAGTAAAATGAACAGAGGGAAAACTATTACTGAAATACACATCTACAAAAATGAAAAAATTAATTTTTGAACACGTTTATGAATTCCAAGACAACTGTACCCTTTAACCATTTTATTTATGACATTTTCTAATTTGCCCTCATTGTATGTGTGTCTGTGAGTGCCAAGTGTGTTACCTCCCCACACTACAGGTTAGAGAGTGGAAGGAATTAGACTCCAGAAAGTTCCAAACCTAGAAAAGTCAGAAAGCTGGCAATCACACATACCCCTAAAGTTTATAAAATTCTAGTAGAAGTCTAGTCCAAAATTTAAGGGAATAAGAAATGCTACTACAGTAAGCCACAATACAGGAGTAAGCGTCCTCTATTTGTATTTTTCTTAGTCTGTCTTTCTCTGTTCTCCAAACAGAAGTTATCTGTGACATAGATTTTTTTTAAAATTTCCCCTTCAACTGTAAGTGCATCAGTTCAGTTTTTATACTGCAATGATGCAAATTTCAAACCGGAATTACAACTAACACCCTAACCACTTTTGATTCTCATTCAAACCAAGTACACGTGGATCCCTTTCACTTACTAGCCAATCTTTAAAAGAACAAAAATATTGAATACAATATTTGGGTCATTTTCTCCACACTTTTTCCTCCAGACTCTATAAATTTTGTTACGATGGGGCTAATCAATAAATGAGAACATCACATTCCATATGAGAAAAACTGCCACTGTTCTACAATACACTCACAAATATTTTTAAGTCAACCAGAACCAAAATAAAATCTCTAAAATACTTTTCCACAGTAGGGCACAGAAAGATCATGAGTATTTTGTCTGGTGAAATATAAAGAGGAGATGATATAGGAAATAAAGTGCTCACATTTTAGGAGATAATGTGGACAGTAAGTGGGTTGATGTATCAACCCCAATTGTTACTTTCCAATCTCCTGAGCCATACACAAGTCTGAGCTATCATCAAGGAAATTTCTTCATCCACCCGAACTCTGAAACCTGACTTTCCTGAACTAAAACTAACATCACGTCCAATATTCTCTCAAGTTCGTACAGCACATGTTGCTGCAAGGAGATGGTACCAGTGAGGAGGACCTCTGGGATTCCTCCAAAACTCAAGGGCTAGGTTCTTTCATAAACCAACTGAGGAAAACTACTTATATCAAGCAAGTTCCATTATCCAAATTTAATCACCATGGGGTTCATCAAAATTTTCAACCAACTCTCATAATGTGTTTAAATGGATATATTGCCACATTTTATGCTTCAGGAAACACTCAAAGAATGACACTTGCCTTAGAGAACTCCAGAGGCCCGTGAGGGATGCTTATCAGAGGGGATGCATCTTCAAATGAAAGTCAAACAAAACTGTTCCACAAAAAATTTAGAAGTATTTTTAAATGGATTTTTCCTTATGTCTGAGGCCAAGCTTACTGGTTCTCTAGTCAATCAATCGAAATTAAGTACAACTTTCCCAAGCTCTGTGATCAGCTGTATGGAACGCCTCTTTTTGCTCAATCACCTGTAGCTGGATCAGTGAGGAAGTGTATAAAAAATTGTACCCCAAGTAAGTCCGTGTAATTTAGTCAGAGTACCAAAAATCATTATCAAAAGTCTGGCATGCCTTAGTCTGAAATACCTTAGCACTAAAAACAAAACAAAAACCAAAAACTTCACAATTCAAAAGCTCAATTAACCTATAATAAATCTCTTAAATTACTTCAATGTTTCAAAAATATTCTTTGTCCTTAGATAGCAGAAGTTTTTGATGGGTTTCCTTATCCCGCATGATACTGACAAAGGAAACTGAAATGACTGATGGCAGGTGGAAAGGAAGATAACAGAAAAGAAGTTTAAAAAGTTACAAACTTGACAGAAACACTGTAATTCAAGCCCCGGAAGTACTCACAAATAGACTTATTTGATATAGATGGCATTGTCAAAGATTCTACAAAATCATCAACCCTGCAAAAAATCACAGTTGACACGTTAAAGTTGTACTGATTCTTTCCACATTTATTAATGCAAATTTCTCTTACCAACTCTTTTCCTTTTCTGTGTTCTCCAAAGGAAAAGACCGCATATGTTAAATTGCTGTTTTTAAATTCCAGAACATAAAATTAAGGGCATTTAAGGAACTGTGGAAAATGCAAAGTTTATAAAATAATTTTTAATCATTCACAGCTTCCTACCCAGAGATTTTGTTCTATTTCATTCTAGACTTTTATATACACATTTGAAAGTCCATGATTAAAGATATAAATATATATATTTAAATGTAGAAGACATATATAGGAATGTTCACAGGAATGATGTTTGCAACAGCAAAAAACTAGAAACAACTAAAATATCTGCCAACTGGTGAATGAACTAATAAACTGAGGTGAATTCGTGCAATGGAATGCTAGAGCAGCAGGAAAACAACAAAGAACTACAATAACAGGCATCAGCAAGAACGAACCTCATAAACAACCCCGAGCTAAAAAGAAAAAAAAAAAAAAAAAAGCAAGTCACAGGAGAATACATACAGCATGATTCCACCTCTAAAGTTCAGAAACTTACAAAAACTAAATAATATTTTGTTTGGAATATATACAAACCATAAAGCAAAATTAGGGTGAGTAACAAAATTCAGGATGACAATTACATTAAGGGTGAGGTAAAAGTAATGGGACAGGCCCACAGGGCCTTCAGAGGTATTTTAAGCTTTTAGTTCTTAAACTAGATCATGGACAATGTATTGCTCTTCCTTAAACTGTGCACACACATAATACTCTTTTGTATGTGATATCCCAAATAAAAATGCAAACAGCTTGTAAGACCTATTCAACTCCAGAAGAAAACCATACCAATTACCTATACTGACCAACCTCAACACCCACATTAACTGTGAACAACCACAAATGACATCTGAGGAAACCCAACAGAACAGAAAAAGTAGGCCAAGATGGACCACTAGAAAAACATGCCCCAAAGGAAATATGAGATATCTCAGGAATAGAGGGGGAGGAGGGAACGGGAAGGGATAAACTGGGAGTTCCAGATGTGCAAATACTAACTACTACGTATAAAATAGATAAAAAAAAAATTTCTTCTGTACAGCACAGGGAACTATATTCATTATCTTCTAGTAACCTATAGTGAAAAAGAATATGAAAACAATTACATGTATGTATATGTATGGCTGAAACATTATGCTGTAAACCAGAAATTGACACATTGTAACTGACTATACTTCAATTTAAAAAAAAAAGTTATTTGTGGAGTTCAGACATTTAGGCTTACTTTGTGCACAACAGAATGAAACCTACTTCTTGTTACACAAAACAATATAAACATTATTCACTGTGATGAGATAAGAACAAATATGACTGCAAAACCTCAGATGGAAAAGAGTGCTGGAAATGGGTACATAATTCACTGTTCATAGCAGAGAATCAAGAGTTGCTTTCTAAAGTTGATATAACATATTGAAAGCTAGACTATTAATGACTGGAACTATAAAACTGATAAAAAGTGGTTACACTTTGGGAAGTGGGACTGGAGGTCGGGGAGAGGAGGCTACTTTTCCATTTCACGGAGTTTTTTTTTAACAATATACCCATGCCATTCTTTTTAATTAATAGGAAAAAATGCATAGTATTCTTATAAGTATTCTCATGCCTCATTTCCACAATAATCTTTAAACAAGACCATCTTTTCACCTGCTTCATAAACACGCACACACACAAAACGGTGCCTCAGGAATGTGAAACCCAGGGAGGGGCACTGAGGCCCTGAAACCTCAGAGCACGTTTCATCTTTACAACCCACTTCCTCTGCTTCTCCCCAGACCCCAGGTCCCCTTGCTATCCTTGGGGCCAGCGTCATTCACAGGAACAACGTGTATGACATCCTGATCACAGTTCTATACAAGCATCACAACTGTGTCCCCTCCAAATTCATGCTGACCACACTACTTTCGGCCTCACGAACACTGGCATTGCTTTCATTGTTTCATTAATTCCTCTCAAACTCCCCTGCAGCTGCTGCTCTAACTCTCTTCACATTTCTCAAAACCCCATGCTTCCATCTTTCTTAAGAATCTTTTCCCTTTAATCTCACACCAATTTCCTCTCCCTAAATCATTTTTTTCAACCAAATCCTTCTTTCTAGTTTCAGAGGGAGAGTTCCTGGTCCCTCCAGTCCCTCCACTCCAGCCAGGCCACAGCCCCGCCATCCTGCTCCTGAATTCACCCACAACTACCCTCCAGGGATCTAATCTGTGCCCAAATCTCCCTAGCCAACTCAATCGTTTCTTTTCTCAGCCTCCTTTCTTAGCCTCCCTAGGCCTATAAAGATTTCCCAGTATCCTCAATTATTAAAAAAAAAATAATAAAGTAAAATAAATAAGTACTCCTCGACTCCGCCCTGGTTCTTGCATTCCTTTTTCCCCAGCTTCAAAATGAGAAGCCTACACTCATAGTTTCTGTGTCCTCATCACTTTTTAATATAGCCTCTGATTCAGCCACAGGACTGGAACTGACTAATCCAATCATCTGCATTCCCTCATCTAATTCTCCTAACCTCTCTATGGCTTCAACACTGTTGAGTATTTATCTCTGTAAAAAGCAGCGCAACTCGCGTCCCACCCAGTCCACCTTCTGTTCTGTGATCACCTCAGCAGATTGGATGATTTCTTTCTCTCACTTCCTGAATACAGGCATTCTCCATTAGCTTCATTCTCCACTTTCCCTTTCAAAGATCTGATTCACCCTGATGAACCTCATGAAGATGACGCTCAAATCCTTCAACTGCTCCAGGACATAATTCACCATTCCTAACTGCCTATTGAACAGTCTACCTGTCCTGCCAGTGCCACAGATTCCATCACGCCCAAGATGATACCTATTGTCTTCTCTCCAGACCAGCACCTCAGGTATTTCTATGTATAACACCAACATACCCTGGGTTCCCCAAAATTAAAATCTGGGCCATCTTTGACTCTGCAGTTTCCAATTTCCTCACATATTATCTTTCTTCCCCTCGGTGTCTTACGACAGGGCAAGTAATGTAAGACACAGTTTCCAGCCTCTAGGAAGAATAAAGAGCAATAAGCAAACAGAAGCATTACAAAAGATAAACACATAGGATGCTGAGGCTGGAGGGGAGGGAGGGACAAAGGGAAGAGGAACTGCATTAGGAGGGGAATTCAACAAGCTGTAAACTGTAAGAGTCAGAACTGAAGTCCTGCCCCCTAACCTTCACTAAGCCCAAGCAATGATAGCACACCTCCTGAATAATAAAGTGTATACATTCGCTTTGAGAAAATTCAACATGTAAGTTTCAACTGAATTAATATAAATTAGGCAACTGATGATTCTCACTATACATGGATTTTCTTTAAATAATAACTGTCTTAATGAATCTAAAATAGGACTTCCTTTCCATACATTTTCATAAACACACTCACAGGTCATCTCAGGAATTAAGAGCCAGGAAGAACTAGACTCTCTCATCTAGCCATTTCACCTCCCAGGGGCTAGGAGAGGTTAAATGACTTGCCCGAGGTCACAAAGCTTGTAAATAGCAGAAATGGGACCTGAACCCAGTGAGCTTTCCCCAGTTACCTCACTCACTGCCTCTGACCTGCTTCTCATCTCAAAATGCTTTCCCAATTGATTCTCATAAAAGGCAACAGAAATGAGAACCCGTGAAGAAGGTCCAGGTGTCAGGTCTCTTTCAAAAGTCTTGAAAGTGCTCTTAGACACACACAAACATAACATAAATTCCAGGAAAACAGGGATCTGGCTAAAATTTAATCCTCTGTAAAAATGAGAAACCGGTCTTCAGCTTGTTGATGCCAAATTGACCCAAAGACTCTCCTGTTCCGTAGGTTCTCCCTAAATACTGATAAAGTCATTTTCTTGCCCCAAATAAAAGCCTAACTGGAGTTCTAACTACTCAACTAATGGCTAAAATACTTAGAACTTGGGAGAGAGAGGGGGAAGCACACAAGGTTCCTGCCCCACCATCAGAAGTTTAGAGAAAATGAATTCTAAGTATTGAGTCAACTGAGATACCAAATTCCAATTAGCAAATCTTAGCCAACCTCTGATTTCACCTTCTGTTAAGAGAAAAAATTTACTTCTCTCCATCTCCAAAAATTGACAGGTGCTTTTTGCATCATTTACCTGCCTTCCCTGATAGGGCAGTTAAGTAAGTGACTAGAATTTGCAACTTGCTCTAAGGAAAACACCCTTTACTCTTAGAATCTGATCCCTTCCTGAAAGATTCTCTGCTCATTTTATAGGAAACATGTTTCAACATGTGAGAAATGCAAAAAACAGAAGTAACCAGCACTCAAGTACCCTATCCTGCCTTGTACCACTTAACTGTCACAGACTGATTTGCAATAATGGCTAGTAAGGTTAATAGCAAAGGAAAAAAAAAATCAGCCTCACTGGGTTATTTAATTTCAACGAAAGCCTACAAGACTAAAAGACCCATCCTTACTAATCTATTTTCCCTTAAAGAAAGTTCCCGAGAAATAAGTAGTCTTGATTAGACGGATAATAGAGAATTCTAAACAATTCGGAACTTATTACTAAACAACTGCTAATTGAAACCAAGTGGACACTTTAATATTCTTTAAATTAATTCTAGGTAAAGCCTGCTGAGGTCATTAAGTAGGGTCATGTCTTGTTCTTCATGAGTCACTGTGACACTGTCACATCCTTTCTCACTACCACCTCTGCTTCTGAACAGACAAATCATTTCAGATAACAGGTTGTCAGAAGTTGGGAAAGCAGTTTCCTGTCAAATGAATCAGAAATAAATCACTGGAAAAGCAGCCCGGTTAGAACCAGAGGAGTTGCTAACAATGAGTTACTCTGCTTCACTCAAGGCTCTGTTCATTTTATCTCAAAGAGGAAAGAGTGAGCCTCCCGCACTGTCTCTCCTCCTACTTCCCCAAGATCCAAGGACAGTGTGCTGCTGGCGGAAGGCTCCTGGGGCAGGATGAAATGGCGTGCACAGGGGTGTGTATCCCTTCTCCCAGCTCCCAGCCACTCCCTGCATTCCCGTTTGAGACTGGAGACCTCTTGTCTCACCTACTTACTCATCCTCCTGGGCGCATCCTTACCTCATCTACCCTTTATGTCGCTGACCACAACCTTGTGTGTGCCTACAATTACCTGTCTGTGACTCTCCATGTAAGCACAGTCACTTGAATAGGGGGTGGCTTTTCTGTATGTCTTCACAAAATGTTTCCCAAGGATACACACATGATACTCATTCTTAATTTATTTTTAACTCAGAGAATACTCATAAGACCATCAGGAGAGAACTCCCTCAACTTCCTCCTCCACCATCTGTAAATATCTGCCTCTGCTCCCATCTCTTCCTCCTTTCCTTCAGTCTCAATAGAAAACGAGGCACTCCTGGTATCCTGGATAATCACTCCAGAAGTGCTTACAAGCTCAAACTTCCCTGACTCCTGGATACTGTTCCAGCACATCCTTTCTCCTCTAAATCTCCAAACCCTCCTCTCCAAGACCGCTTACCTTTCCACCCCTCGAACGAACATTCTCAAGTCTCTCCCTTCTTAACATAATTCATTAATTCAGCCATCAAATATTTATTGAACACCTGAGTACCAGGAGCTCTTTTCTACCCTAGAGGTAAAGCAGTGAATAAAACGAAGTTCCTGCCTTTGTGCAACTTACCTTCCAGTGAGAGAGAGAGAAGAGATAAAGGTATCAGCACCTACACCTGTTCTTTCTCTCCCTCGCTTCACCCAGCCAGGCTCCCTAGAGCAGGGCACGCTGCCCACCTCTACTTCCGCTTCCTCTCCCACCTTGATTCCTTACCCTCTCCAACAGGTTTGTGTCCCAGCCCCCACCACCACTGAAACAGCTCAGGCAAAGGTCACCGCCAGTAACCTCCTCCACCTGTAAACCTTGATGGCATTTCCTTCTTTGGCCACACGTACCTCTGACCATTTCTCCGCAAGGTCCTTTCCTTCAGCTTCCCCCTTAAATGGGGGTGCTCCTCTCACTCACCATGCTCTCCTCAGACCACCTCAGCTGTACTGTCAGTGATGCCCACTCAGAACACTGAAAGGAGCATATCCTCAGGCCTTTCTGAAGCGCTCCATACCCAGGGCCAACTCCCCACTACAGATCTCCACCCGCAGGGCCCAAGGACCTCTCCAATTCGGGATCACTGAATTTATTTACCCCAAACAGTTCTTCCCCTGCTTCCTGTACTAGGAACGGGTGGCGTCTTTCCCTCAAGATGCTGAGCCAGAAACCTAGGAGTCAACTTTGGGTCTTCATCAAATCACATGCCCTCCCCTTCTCCACACCAGTCTCAACAATTTTGTCTCCTTAAATACCTCTTGTCATTCCCTCTTCCCCAATCCCACAGCAGAGGCCACTAGCTCATTTCCGTAGCCTCTTTGTCCTGTTCTTATTCATTTACAGTATTCTGCATTGTATTCTATGTGAACGGTGACCCCTGACTGAGTGACACAGGAGCCTGAAACATCCTACTCTAGGCTAATCTCCACCAAGTACAGATGTCGTCCCCGCCTGCTTACAATCCCTCAATGATTCCCCATGACCTACACGGATGCTCTTTAAGCTCTTTCACCTGAAGACAGTGATGGGGGTTAGGGGTGGAGGGTGTAAAAAAGACACAGCCTGAAGAAGCCAGCCACTAGGGCAAAATGTATTATTTTTTACTTAAAAATTTTAAATATTATCTTGGATTTTAAATCCTACATTATAATGTATTTATGTTTTAGTATAGCAATAATTTCTCCAAAATGCAATTAAATGGATACTCCAAGAAGAGGTACCATGGTTACCCCATAGCTCTGGGTACCCCTGGCACATCCATACAAACCCCTACTGGGAAGCAAAGACCCACAAGACACAATTTAGGATTCTAACTTCCACCCTTGCCATGTTCTCAGCCCTGCCCACCCGTTCAGGCTTACTGGACCTACTGAGCTTACTCTTTATGCTCTAGTGATGGCTACTAAATCACTCTAATTCCTCAAACCCATGCCTTTCACCAAACCTAAAGTATCCTCCTCCCTCGTCTGTCTTCCCACCAAACTCCTATTCAACTTATGACTCTGAGCCTGACTGATACTCCTTCGAGGAATCCTCCCCAGAATATCACAGGTACACTAATGCCTTTAGCCTGAGTACCCTCAGTATTTTGTACATGCCTTCTATATAGCATTTATTATGCAATAAAGACACTGTTTGCAATCCCTTATCATAATCATCTAAATCATATTTCTTTCAATCTTTGCTAAAATAGGATAATCAATTATTGAGATGTTTCACAAGTTCTATTTCTCGGCCACAAAGAAAAACTTGAAGCTGATGACAGAATAACAAATAAATGCAATATTTGAGATTTTTACTATATTTATCCTATGTGCAAAATCACAATAAATTTAGTGTTTGAACAATGTGTTGGACATAGGTACTCAGAGAGGCACCTGAGAGAAAACAGTAGGAGCTAAAATTGTTGTGTGTGTACAGCTGAACACAGTGTGGATGTCCTCAGAAGTCTAGCTGGCCACACCATTTGCATAAACTAGGATAAACTGAACAAAGGTTTGACTTAGTTCAACAACATTTAGCCAATATTTACCATATGGTTAAATTTCACTTCCCTGGTCTTCTGACATTTTGCAAAAGATGTAACATGGTTAAGAAAAGATGTTGGAAAACCAGACATGGGAAATACTCAGTTTTTCCCAACCAAGACTGACCAATTAAATCAAAATGAAGGTTGCTTACACTATCTGGTCTATAGAAAAACCCACTCAGTCAGCTGGCACCTCAGATCAGATCCCGTGGGTAATGCAGTTGGTCAGGGCAGAAGAAAAAGAATCAACACACAGGCAAAGTACAAGGCAACGCAAGAAGCAGACGTCCCCCGGGGCAGGGAGTAAGGGCACCCAGTGGCGTGGCTCTGGCTCTGGCATGAGCACTCCACCAGGCTTGACCTGTGTCTTCTATAAATTTCTGCATCATAAATATCAGCTGAACTGAATGAGCCAAGCAGCCAAGCAGGCCGATGAAATGGAAAGTTGTCACGCACCATCTGACTGTAAAAGTCACATGGAAAACCAGAGGGTGCAGATACATAGGTGAGGGAAACAAAGGAAAAACATAACCAAATGCCAGGAACCGTCATGGGCCCCGAGTTCCAGCCCTGGCCAGCTTCCCCAGGGGTGCCTTTCCCTTCCTGGCAGAGGCCGAGACAGAGCCAACACTTCTTTACTCTGTAAAGCTGCCACCATCTAAGGAATCCCGTTGGAATCTTCTCCCTGCAAAGTCCATCTGTTCACGAGCAAGTGTCTAATGACAGTCTTCGATTCCAGGCCCTGGGCATCCAGCAGGGAGCAAGACAGCAAGGTCTCTGCTCTCACAGAACTAACATTTTACTGGGGGGGGGGGGAATCAGATAATAAACAAACGAACACACGTACAAGATCATTTCAAATGGTGGTAAGTATTAAGTAGAAGACTTTAAAGAGGAAAAAAAAGTAGAAAGATGAGATGGAGAAAGATGGGAGGAGTTGCTTATTTAAACTTGGCAGTCAGGAAAGGCATCTCGGAGGTCACTTTTTCTTTTTTAAATTGAGTCAGTTTACAATGTGTCAATTTCTGGGGTATAGCATAATGTTTCAGTCACACATATATACATACAGATATTCCTTTTCATATTCTTTTTCATTGTAGGTTACCACAAGATACTGAATATACTTTCCTGTGCTGTACAGTATGAGAAAGTCACTTCTGAGCTGATACAGAAAGGAGGCAAAGTTGAGGCAAGTACAGCTCTTGGAGCAGAGCATTCCCAACGGAAGAAAAGCAAGGAACAAGGCTGGAGGTAGGAGCAAGCATGGTGAGTTCAAAGGAGAGGAAAAGCCTCATCACCTTCAGGTTTCTGTTCAAGTGTCACCTTACAAGGAAACCATCTCTGACTTCCTATTTTAAATTGTACGCACTGACAGGCCCCAGTAACCTCCATCCTTCATTATGACTTTTCTCTATTAGAATTGTTACCATCTGACAGGCAATATGTATTACTTATTTATTTCTGTCTATTACAGAATGGAAGCCCTTAAGGGCAGGGATTTTTGTTATTTTTAACCATTGCTGTACTGCCTGTACCTATGTGGCACAGAGTAGGCACTCGATAAATAGAAGCTAAATAAATATAGGAAAAGAGAACAAGAGAAGGAAGGAAGGAAAGGAAGGGAGGGAGGAAAGGAGGGAGAGATGGTAAAAAGAAAAGAAAGAGTGAGGAAAACAGGAAGGAGAGAAAGTAGAGTCAGCCGGTGTAACTGAAAGCACAGTGGATGAGAACAGGACTCTAGGCCTTGTACACCATGGAATGGGAGTCAAATTTATTTAAAAGATAGACTCCATTGAAGGGACACGGACAGCAGGTAAGGAGCAATGGAAGCTGGAGATGTGGTTACAGAAGCAAGGCCATGATCAGCAATCAGTGATGGAGGGAAGCGGATGCAAGGGTATGTGTCAAGGTAGAACCAAAAAGACTTACTGATGGACTAGATATGGACGGTTGGACTGAAGGAAAGAGAGGAATCAAGAATGTGTCAGTTATTAATGTACTGCTTCTCAGCTCCAAACCTCCACTTCACTGCCCACTCCGTGAAAATTAAGATGGATCCTTTAACTATTTTTCCTTTGCCGGATGCCAAGACGTTAGGCTTTGTCTGTAGGGGCACTGGCAAGACACTGCACGAGAAACAGGCTTTTCTTTCTGGTTCCAGTGTGCTGTTCTTGGCAGGATAAACAGAGTATCAAGGATAATACAGTATCAGTATTTCTGATGTCCGATGGACTTCTGACCAATTTATTTTAAGATCTTTTCTGATTCGAGACAACTGGAGAGATAGCTGATCTAAGCTGTTCAAAATTCTGCATTTTCATAATTATTTTTCTTACATATACAGGATTTGGGCACTTTGTTCTGTTTGCTCATCCTATGTACATGTTAATACCATAATACTTTGAGTATGGTAATTTTAGAGTCTGTTTAAATACACAGTAAAGCAAGGACCACCTCACTATTCTGTTTCTTAATTTTCTTGGCTATTCTAAAACATTTATTCTTCCACATGAACACAGATTGTTTTACCTAATTCCCCACCCCACCCCCAAAGAATTCACCTTTGGAGTTACAATTAATTTCCATTAAATTTATACATATTTTAGTCTTCTCATCCACGAACATGGTATGTATTTCCATTTTTTTCAGATCATCCTCAGCATTCTACAATTTTCTTCACACAGATCCTGTGCCTTTCTGACAACACTTACCTTTGGAAGTATTTTATAATTTTTTAAACACTATTATAAATGAAGTATTTTTCTCCTCACCAAGGCAGTTCATTCCCATACTCCCTCTGCCAACATCCCAAAGATAGCAAAGAATGCTTTTAATTCCCCCTCACTCCCACACTACTCTTTTCCACAGTGTCTGAGTTTTGCTGGTATCATTTAGGGTATTTCATTCGGACAAGGTTTTCTCCTGCAATATGTCTCCTCAATTTCAGTGATCCTTACTTAGCATTTACATTACACACTCCCTGTTACTCTCAATATGTGTAGTTATATATGTACTGAAATATATATATTTCAAAGTCCATTGTCCATCATTGTTTTCTCCTCCGGCCTTGGGGACTCTGCTTCCTATTATCTGTTTGACTGGAGTATACTGCTCAGACTGGAGTCTACGGGTGATATAATCTGAATGCCTGCACACTCATATAGAGCTTTCTTTTCCCTGAAGGGTGAATAGTATTTAGACTGCATATAAGATTCTTGGGAGTGTAGACCCTTTCTTTAAATAATCTGCTTCTTACACCATCACTATAGTGTTGCAAATAAGAACAGTTTTGTTGTTGTAGTTTTAACTTTATCTTTCTTTTGTATCTTTATCTTCTTTTATATGTTTCTTTTCTTTTGTGTCATTATCTTTCTACCTAGGAGCTGTTAAGATTTTTTTCCCTCCTTTATCACTGAATTCACAAATTTTATCAGAAATGCCCAGGTTTGTGCCTTTTCTCACCAATCCTTCCTGGAACACAGT
Source organism: Vicugna pacos (assembly GCF_048564905.1). Taxonomy (NCBI): domain Eukaryota; kingdom Metazoa; phylum Chordata; class Mammalia; order Artiodactyla; family Camelidae; genus Vicugna; species Vicugna pacos. The sequence goes on from NC_132998.1 coordinate 12,133,979, forward strand.
GAACTCATTCAATATGCAGGCTTTTCCAATCTTCAATCTTTTTTCAGTTTAGAGAATTTTTCTCCTAATACTCATTTCTCCTCCTAAAAGATTGCATTTTTGGTTTCCTGGATCTATCTTCCAAAGTCCTTCAACTTTCATGAGCTCCCATTCCAACTCTTGGTATTTTTGTTCTAAGCTCTGAAACTGTCATTTTTACTTGAACTGAGTTTTAAAGAAGTGGGCAGCAGAGATGCGCTCAAGCTGCCATTTTCCCAGAATCACTTCAAATCCGGTGTTTAAAGGCTATCTTATCATTCAAGTAGGGGGGAAAGTTTCTACATGCTCAAAAGACAATTACTTAAAATTAATATTTTTAAAATCCAAACAGCTATTTGTTGAGAAGTTATAGGACTGAAAGCTCCTTGTAAGCAGGGAATCTACCTCCTATGCATCTCTCATCCTCTCCATAGATCTTGTCGATAAATGTGCTCAATACATCTTTATTGATATACTGATACATTCAGCACCATCCAAGTTCCAAAAGGTAGACCTTGTCATTACAATCACAAAATGTAGAGTCTACCTGAGGGGGCAAAAATAACAGAAATGAAACAAACAAATAGCTGTCAGTTCAGTGTTAAATTGTTACTGAATACAACAATAGCCTAAAAATAGAAGAGATTAACAAGGACTAAAGTAGTCAGTTGGTTTCATGATGAAAAAGGGACATCAACAAGGCCGTGAAACACAAGTAAATTTTAGCAGGAGAAAAGGCAGTCCTGACAAAGAACATAGTCACTGCAAAGGCACAGGAATGGGAATGAACCAGTCGGGAAAGAGTGAAGAAACCAGCTGGGCGGTAATACAAGAGTCTGTCAGATACCAGCAAGGAAATAAGAGTAAGAAGGGAAGTTGCTGACAGAGTCTAGATTCACTCACTGGTTGAGTAAGTACTGAAAAGCACTCATGCTGAAGGATGCTGCGAGCTGTCCTCAAGCAGCTTGCAAAGGGAGGTGAGAATATGTATACAAATGATCATTTCATAACTTTAAGACAATATGAAAAACAGCTGTAATGTAGGAGTTACGTTAGAGATTAGAACTCAGAGAACCAACAAATGAGGAAACTGTCTTTTTTTTTTTAAACAGGAAGTTCATCTTCTAGGACTTCCCTTGGTCTCCTTGAAGAAAACAATAAGCAAAGAATCATGGGAGGAAAACTCATACCAATGCTTTTTCAATTTAAAAATGAAAGTTTCATCAAAGCAGAAAGGAAGTCCAATAAACAAAGAATGACAACTCATGACAATTTTAAGACAGGAAAAAAGAACTAACTATGTATGGTGACGGATGTTAACTAGACTTATTGAGGTGATCATTTCCCAACAAATAGAAATATCGAATCATTATACTGTACACCTGAAACTAATATAATGTTGTATGTCAAATATACCTCCATTAAAAAAAAAAATTAAGACAGCCTGCTTGCCTCAGTCACAGATTTACTAAACAAGAAACTACCAGAAGCTTCTCCTAATGATTCCTGTTGGGTTCACTTTTTAAAAAAGATTCAGTGACAAGACTGGCCAGCACTGTAATGCATTCATGCCTGACTGGAGTTAAAGCTCACAAGTTCCAGTCAGAATAAACTGAGAGAGACAACATAACCCAAACTCCTTAAAGAGAAAAAAACAAAAAACAAAAAACAAAAGAAAAACCCTACAGCTGCTTAAATTTATCACTAAAAGCCAGAGTCCTCTGAAAAGAGATATTAGAGCACTATTTCTTCACACACAAAAAAGAAATAATTCCAAGAAAAATCAATTAAAGTATATGTCATTTATAGAAATATCTGCACTAATTTAAACATTAATTTTAAAACCAAACACTAAATATCCTGAGGAAAAAAACAAAATGCTAAAAACTCTTTCTGAGCCAGAATGTAACCACAATAGTCTATCTAGTCCAGAAGCTCAAGTTCAGGGCACACCAACAATCTTTCAAAGATGCCAGATCTGTGGACTTTCATTTACGGCTGTCCTGTGTTGCATCCAAAATATTTTCCCTCTGGATTCTCCCTTTTCAGCTTCTCATCATCTCCATTCAGTTTAAGGAAGAAAAATTAATTTTACATCAAAATATAAATACATAACATTTACTTTCCAGGTAAACAGTCTTACAGGATTTTACTCAATATTTTTTGTTCTTTTAAAGAGTAATAAAGTCACATCTTGCCAGAAGTTAGGCTGACACAAAGGAAACCCTCCAAATACATTTTAGAGTGCTAACCCCCCCCCGGTTCTGGTAAAGCAAGGTCAGAAATAACCAACATCACTCCTATTTCTCTTAGATAAGATAGAACGTTCCATCCTTTTCTCTTCAGGGAGCCCTACCTCCAAAACTCCAAAGACAGAAGTCGTATCCTAAGAAAAGTCAGGCCCAACAGTTAAAATGGAAAAGAATTTTGCTAAAACTACTTGAAACATGATTCAGGGAGATGGACACAGATGGAGGTGTGGAAACACTGTGGGGTTTGGAGCCAAGCCGATTTGGGCTCCAACCCCAGAACAATATACTTTGAGGCTTCACGTTCCTTAACAAGTCTCTACAGAATGGAAACGACACACCTATCTTTAAGAGTTGTTAGGATTTAGAAACACATTTCAAAGATCTGTCTGAGGTCACACAGTAAGGAGCAGAAACAGGATTTGAACCTGGTTCTAAATGACTCAAGTTCAGTGTTCTCTCCCCTTGGTCATTCATTTCAGAACATTAGTTACTGGTAGGGAGAAAGGGAAAGACCAGGTCATGTGTAACACTGGCAGGATCGGGCATACTCTGCATTCCACTCAAGGTTCAGGTGCTTTTCACTAGCTCAGTTCCCTCATCATCATAATAGGAGCTCTTTATTCAGCACCTACTTATCAGCCAGGCAGGGTATATAAATAAGTGCTAAGCACAGGGCTTGTTACATAATAAGCACTCAATAATTGACTGCTACTTATATAGAGATCTTAACTTCTTAAGAGAGCTTAGAAAAGGCTGGTTTCTTACAGGGAATTGAATGGAACAGAAATTAACTAGGCAGAAAAAGGGGAAGAACATGCTAGAGTGGGCACTTCTCAGAGAAAGGCGATGTGTAAAAGGCATGGAAGTGAAAAGGCACCATACATTCAGGGAAGAACAAGTCACTAGGCATGGCTAGAGAAGAGAGAAAACATGGAAGGTGCAGGAAGCAGGGCCAAAAAGACAGGTGGGTCTTGATACACAAAACATGCTTAGATTCTATCCTGTGGATAGGGGAAGCCAATGGAAAATGTTAAACAGGAGAAGGACACAATTAGATCCTTGTTTCAGAATGATCATTCCATCACACAATAGAGAAGGATAAACTGGAGGGAGAAGAGACTGAGGCAGGCAGAAGAGTTAGGGGTCTACTGCAATAGTCTCAGCAAAAGACGGTAAGAGCCTGAACAAAGACTGAAATCATGGGAATGGAGATGAGAAAGCAGTACCAACAGGACTTAGTTACCCATTAGAAGTTAAGGATGACCACCAAGTTTTTGACCTGGGTAAGTGGACATTCTGAAGTAGGAAATATTTGTAGAGCAGGTTGAAACAAGGATTACAGTTTAGACAGTTTACTGAGTTACAGGGTGGGTTTTTTTTTTTTTTTATAATTTTTCTTTTTCGTTTACTAAGTTACAGTTGTCTGTGGGAATCAATGGGATGTTTGGAGCAGAGGGCAGTCAAGGCTAGAGACACAAACTAGGGGGCCATCTCCCGGCCGTGACAGCTGAAGCCCTGGGCATAGATGAGATTACTCAGCAAGTGTACGTGAAGTGAGCTGAAGGCTAATGACAGACATCAGGAACACCCACACCAGTGGAAGACAGAGAAAAAGCCCATGAGAAAGCATAAGAAGGGACAGTTAGAGGGCTAGAAGGAAATGACATCATAAAAGCTAAAAGAGACTTTTATAAAGATACTGGTCCACAGTATCTAATGCTGCAGAGAAAGATGCTGTATCCAGCAGGTACTTTTCATTGTGAAATCAGAAGTCACCAGTGGCCTTGAAAGCACTTGTTTCAGAGGCTTGATGAGGCAGAAGCCATGGACTGAGGAGTGAATAAAGGTAAGAAATAAGATAAAGGAAATGTAGGCTACACTTTCTAGAATCTATGACTGGGAGAGAATGCTAACACACGAGAGCAAACAGATTCTAATACAAGATCGTGGGAAGACACTTTTTTTTTTAAGATGGGAGAGACTTCAGCCTATTTATAGACTGAAGGGAACGAGCCAAGTGTTAAGTGAGAGGCTAACGATGAGAGGAAAAGACAAAAGACTATGAATGAATAGATCAATCAATGAAGTAAGATCCCAAGATCCCAGAAGAGAAGGGATGGGACTGAGAACACAGTCAGAAGGACATGCTACAGATCAGGAGGGGGACAGTTCTTCCTCTGAGAAAAGAAGGAAAGGGGATAAGTGTGGGAACTGATACAGATAAGCTTGTGAGTGTTGAGGAGCGCAGCTGAGTGAGTTTGGCTTTCCTCACAAGCTAGTAAGAATGAAAAGTGGTAATACATTGACTTGGTTCTTAACTTTGCTTCATAGTCCTCTTTAAGAAACTGATGAAAACTGTACACTCTGCTCCACCAAAAAGGCACATAGGAACTCACATTCAAAACTTTTTGCACACAATTTCAGAGAGTTCCCAGGTCCACTGAAGCCAACCCATGCAACCGAAGAGTCTGTCGGCTGTGTATGAATTCTGAAGATATTTTGCTCATAAAGGGGCATCCACATGGGAAAGCAACTTACCCATTATAAGCACAAACATATGAAAAACTCTTACTTAAACTCAATACTCAATCCCCAAAAAGGTTCTATTTGATGTGCATAAAAGCACTTACTTAGACTCCAGGGATAAAGGATACAGGAGACCATCCCTGCCTTCATGAAACTTAGAATTTAAAGACGAGTGACAGAGCCTTAGATTTAGTGACGGCTTTAGATAAAAACAGTATTTTTAAAAGATGAAAGATCAATCTACAGCCGACCCTTAGGTCTAAAGATGAAAGACTGAACAAGGCTGGTGGTAAATGCAATTCAAAGGAAAAATGGATGCAAGAAAACTTTTCAAGGAGGAACCGAAAGGATTTGTTCACGAAGGACAAGTGGAGGAAAAGGAAGACTCAAAAACCATTTGAAGGTGGAGCAACCACATGTGCCTTTTCATAGCTTAGAGACGCCTGAGTCTAAGAAACCATGCTTAAATTCCAGAGCCATTTGCCGGAACCTACAGGCTTGGAAATGTACGAATGCCAGATGTCTGTGTGAAACAAACCAGCTACTCTTTTCTGCCCTAGTCAACTGCTTGTAGTGACCCAACACGTGTTGAACGAGGCTAGAGGGTGCCGACAGGAGCAAATGATGGCAGAGTGAAGTCTTACTTACAAAAAAAAAAAATTATACAAATTGATTCCATTCACCACTTCATATACAGCCACATTCTGTGAAGCAACACAAGATACTAAAAACAGCCAAGTCACTACGCATCCACTCACTATCAGAAACAATAAAGATTACACGTACCAAGCACTCACTGCACGGACACACCACACTCAACTGTTCTCCTGGGATCTCATTTTAAATCTCCTTACAACTCTGATAAGGATGTCATTCCTTTTATTTTTAAGAACTGAGGAAACTAAAACCAGGGAGGTTAGGCAGTCTGTCCAGGGTCACAGAGCAAAGTGACAGGCCAGGACTTGGACTCAGGCCCACCAGATGCCAAAACCCGTGCTCCTCAAATGATCACCCAACCACAGTTTGTGCCAAAATCAAATCCCCAAGACAGACTTTATGTTTCAATTCAAACTGAACTGAGGTGAACAAAAATTTATTGTACTCCTAAAAAAATACAAGAAAGAAATCATTGAGGAGCTGTTGAAAGGCGTTAAACAATGACTTCTGTAGGAGCTTAGACTGAGGCTTATTTAATTAATAAATCAGAAAACCTGTGATTGGCAAAAATGATATAAACTGAATGCTGTAAGGTCTGAAGCAAGACAGCTCACAGTGGTCAGTGGCAGGTTTAGAAAAAAAAGCAGTACTTCAACTAAACTCGTAAAGAACTGTGAGAAATTGTGCAGACAAGCAGGAAGGAGTGCTTCAAAGAGCATTTCTGATTAATCATGAGAGAGGACTATGAAGAACTGTAATAATTATAATACAAATACATGTGAAGGCCCTTTCTAGCCAATCATCTGAACTTTCAACCCTGAGCTGCTAACCCTCACTCAAGGAAAGAAAGTGGCCACCAAGGGCTGGGCTGAGGGTGAAGGGTTAGCGATTTCTCTTACTCAAAAATACAGCTCCATGTTATGGGACTGTCAAACAACAAGATTAAATTTTCAAAACACACACCAGAACTTGGGTGTCGAAACAAGTGGTATAGTTTACAGTAAGGTGAATCATTCTTCCAACGAATGTGTCTGTCACTTCTCTTCTGAAACTGCCCTCAAAACCAGTTTACCATCATTCTAATTTTTTGATAGTCACAACTGAAATACATTTATATTCATTCCAATATTTTCCTTCTTTATTTCTATTTTTTATTGAAGTATAATTGACTTATGATGCTGTGTTAGCTTCCAGTGTGCAGCACAGTGATTTATACACATATATATATTCTTTTTCATATTCTTTTTCATTATGGGTTATTACAAGATACTGAACATAGTTCCGTATGCTATACAGTAGGACCTCGTTGAATGTTTTCATTCTTGGCTAGTTTGGACTCCAAAAGAACATCAACCTGCTTTCCTCTTCCTGACACCAAGCAACCTATACAATGAAATTATATCTTCAAAGAATTAAAATTTGCCACCATGAGGATTTTCAAAGGAATGTGCAGCAGGCTCTGACAGCAATTCCTAAAGATGACTTTCAACCAAAGACATGTATAGTACACCAAAAATACAGACATGCACTCAAGAGGGTAGATCACTTAGATAATGCCCAGTTTCAGTTATTTAAAAATCCACACTTTCTTTTCTTAATATTCCCAACATCAGGTATGACAACAGCTTACACATATTTTCTGATAAAGGTGTTTCTTATAAATTCACGACTATAGTACATATTTGAGGGGGAAGTGGCCCACTTTCCTACTGTAAGTAAAAAAAAGGATTTACCAGTTTTCTGATGGCTTAATTCCAGCTGCCCATTTAGGAGACTGTGAAACCCCCCTCAGGCCAGGATCTCTCCCCTTTCTTCCTCAGCTCCCCCACCTCTGCCCAAGTCCTAAAGGGATTCACTTCAACTCTTAGGAAGTAGCCCTCTTTTCCCCTCCACCTTCAATAGGGACCTGTACCTTGCTTTGAGGACTGCCGAGATATGCGATGACACAGACAGGAGAAAGGGAGGATGTGACCGTGTTTGTTGTTTTCGTGCGCAGAGAAGTGTTCAAACAAAACAAGGGAGGGTGTCTTCCTGTAAGTGCTATTTTATCTTAAATATCTTTCCAGTTGTCATCTGGGGACTGTTCTCAGACACTGAAAGACTTGCACTCCTTCCGACAGGTCATAGAACTGCGGGATTTACAGCCTTCCTCCCTTCACACTTGGGACTGAACTGTACCAGCTAAATCACAGCCCTCTCCACCAGCCTCACAATCCACTCTCGGATTTGTGGTTCTCTGCTGTTTGTTTTTCATGACGACAAAGCAGACGGCTTCCTCTTTTCTTAGAAGGCAGTCTCTGTATAGAACTCCCTTGTACTGTTACGTTGGTATTTTTAAGGATTCCCCTCCTGGACTCTGAGCTCCTTGAAAGTTAACATGGTACCCTGCTCACCTCTGTATCCCTAGCACATGGTAGGCAGAAAAATCAATGTCTGCCGAATCAGATAAATGAATGATAGGTTTGAAAGAGATTTCAGAAAAAGAATCAGCAGGACTCTTTGGAATTGTGGCACACAACTGTTTTCAGCATTTCCTTACTTAGATGAAAATTAGTCAATAGCTTGTGCAATAACAGTAAAGATATTTAAATCATTTGATGGTAGCAGATGCCATAATTACATGGCAGCTTAAGATAATGGCACTGATTAGTGAGCAACTTTAGACAAAACATTTAACCTTCCTGAGTTTTCCCTTCTGTTAAACTGGGGGGAAGAAAGGGAGAGAAGTGTTAATACTATATTCTACCTAATCACGAAGTTGTCATAGTGAGGCTCAAGTGACACTATGTATAAGCTCATTACACAAAGACAATGTATTATCAGATTTAAACAAATTCTCGTCATCAGCATTATTTTACATGCATACACTGGACTACGATATATGAGTGAAGTTCAGACAACAGAGCTTATTGACAAACATAATAAATACGATAAAACATGTGCATCATAAAAAAATTCAATCATAGGAATACTTGTAGAACCCCCCTATCTATTCAGTTCGTCTACAGAAAGGCTTGCGATTATGTGTCAGTTCAATTTTAAGTGATTCTCAGCGTCACAGCGTCGGGCTGTGCTTTTTGCTGCAAGAGCAGGAGGCTTTCAGCTCCAAGTCCACGGTGACCGGTGACCGGCCTGAAGCCCCAGACACAGCACCGGGCTCTGCGACGTGCTCTGCGGCAAACAGCCCAGGGAAGCCCGACCTGCGTCACAGCGCAGAGCTGGCTCGTCTGGGACCAAAGCCTGCAGCTGCAAACAGGCAAGCACAGAGAAAATTCTTCAACAGAGCACAGCTCAGACTATCACTAACCAGGCCCAACTACAGCCTGAACCTTAAAAAACGAACAGAATCGAGGAATGAGTGCGCCAAAGCGAGCAACACAATAAACATGTAGTTATAAAGCATCTTTTTTTTTTCAAGAAGAAAAAAGTACTTTTGTCAGAGCCGTAAGTGTAGAGAAAATGTAAAACAAACAAAGGTTCCTTTATAATATGCTACAGACACCACAAATAGCAACATGCTCTAGATTTGGGGGTTGCCGGGTGGTTTCAGCTTCACTTAAATTCCTTAAAATGTCTACCTACTTCTCCAGTCAACCACCCTCTGTACTTTAAGCAAGAAAGACAGATGGCCAAGATGCTGACACTGCAGGAACAATGTTTCTCAACTATTTTTTTTTTCCAGTTTTCCATTGCTAAGAGATATAATACAGAAGAGTGTAGTGTAAATCTTTAAGGAACCAACTCAGACTGTCACATGCCAAACCAAAACAATCCTGCATCAGAAAACAAACCATGCACTTGTCCTTAAAAATATTTAAGACTAGGCATCACGGTTTGTAGGAGTTTCACACCTTCCTGAAGCAGAGAGAGGTGAGCTAATCAGTGTGAGTCCTAGAAATAGTTCCTTGGAAGCATCTCTAGAAACAACCAGAGAAGTATGTGATAATCAGCTGGAAGCAGATACACCAAGAATAAGGAGCTTTCAGGATTTCCCTCTCCATGTGAAAGCAATCAACTCCTATTTTTAATCTCACTCTGACGCAAACATCCAAACTTCTCTCCTCCTGGCTAATCAAAGAAAGCTGATTTGTTACTATAAAGTAACTGCTTTAAAAGTCTGATTGGAGCGAAAGTTATCACAGATTGAACGACATGAGGTATTCTGTGAGGCAGAACCAAGACGGCAATGCCCTAAACATTTCACAGAAACACACTTATCCCCCACAACGGATTCTGTGGACTGGCCAAAGAATAACTTCCCAATTGATTAACTGAAAAATAATATGTTTATAATTAAGTGCAAATGAGACCAGCATTTCCCTATACACTGGGAAAACCTAACAGGGTTATTAAAAATAATTATTTCCCTCCGTGCCCAACTGCCTTTATAACACTCAGGTCTACTTCTGGTTTTTCACCGTAAAGGACTGAGGGGTGGGAGAGAGAATGCCTTGATAAGTCAACAAAAAGTCAGAACTCTCCTGGGAACTTGTCACGTTCTTCTTTCCCAATTAACAATTTTTTAATCCACTTGAAAAATGCCAGTGAAGAGGGCCTTTGGCAAAGAACTCAGTAAGAATATGCAGCTCTGGGGTCGCCAACACAGTACCGACATGAAGCTTGCAGAAAATGCTGCTTTTGTCTCAGAGGCAGCCTGTGATAAAAACAGGAACTTTGTGGACAACTGATCCCAACTGCACAAGAAGCCCGATCACATGCCCACAACAGAGCAACGTTTCTCTCATTGTCGTCCAGGGACTTTTCTAATAATAGTGGCTTGATTTATTCCATTCTTTTAATTCTCAAAAATCAATCTGACCCTCCTGTAACAGTCCATTGTCAAAAGAAAGGGGGTGCCCGCCAGGATTTGCATATAACCGGCAGCCACCTCTCTCCCTCCCTCTTCAAAGACTCCAAAAGACGTTCAGATGCGGAAAATTCAGCCCGAACAGCAGCACCAGGAAAAAACCCCTTATGACAAAGATGGTCTAAAAGCAGCCCCGAGTGTCTCCGGCGGGGTTAATGCCACTGCTTCTGGCCTCCCTAGGACCCTCAACGGCCCACTCTGCTTCTATCTCACTCCTGTCACTGGGGAGGCATCTCGCATTGTTAGAGAAGGAGGAAGACGAAATGCTGCGGATTTCCTCCGTCTTTCTCTTTTTCTGAAGAGGGGGAAGGGGAGCTGAAACTGGCGTGGGGCCCTCCCCTCGAAAAGGGTAGAGGAGGACGGGAGAAAGCTGTCAGCCACCCTGCTCGCGGCCTCACCCCCACCCCACCCCCACCGTGCCCCGACGCCCGGGCAGCGGCGGGAGGGCGCAGCTTTGTCTCGGGTTTTGGGGGGCAGGGGGCCCAGCAGCAGCCCGGGCCTGGGGAGGACCTTGCCCCCAAGCCCCTGCTTACCCCCTCCCAGGAAACACAATGAACCACGAAGAAACCCACTTCTCGGGGTGGGAGAGGAGGGGAGCGACCCTTCAGAGCCCAGGCCAGATTTCCGGCACCCTCCTCCCCTCTGCCCGCACGGCCACCAGGGCGCGCGGCGGGGACCCGGTCTCCCCTCGCCGCGAGCCGCAGCGGCGCCCGGGCGCCCGCTCCCCCGCCCGGCTCCTACCCTCAGAGAGCTCCAGCTCCAGCTCCGCCAGCTGCGCCCGCACTTCGGGCGGCAGCGCCGCCACCGCGGCGGGCGCGGGCTCCAGGCCTCGCTCCGCCATCCCGGCTCTGCCAGCCACTCTCCGGAAGACAAGCGAGGGGGCCGAAGGAGGGACGGACTGACGCGGGCCCACACCCCGGCTACAGGATCCGGCTCCGGCCGCCGAGCGCCGCCACCGCCGCCGCTGCCGCCGCCGCCGCCGCCATGAGCGAGGGTCACGTGAGGGCGGCGGCCCCGCCCCCGGGCCGCGGTCGCGCCGCCTCCGCAGCCCAGTCAAGCTGACTAACGTGCTAAGGGCGCCCTCTACTGGGAGTCTCCCGAAACGACGCGCTCAAGCCCGCCACCCCGGTTTCTCCCAGGCGAAATGGGCTCACGGTGTTGATGTCCACATGGATGTAGAGCTTACCCTTTAGAAACTCACGAGCAAGGAGTTTTCAAGGGCTCCAGGTCTTGCTTTTTCCAGTTCTCCTCACCTAGTAGTGTATGCCTTTGTCGTGTTTCTTCTTCCTTTTATCTCTGATTAATACCTACCCTTTTGTGAGGACAGTTCTTTCCCTGGGGTTTTCCGATCCCATATACCAGGAACGCTTTCTTTCTATTTCAGTTTTGGCATTTAAGACAAAGGAGGGAGAATCTGCCTCCTCCTGCCTGGTCTTCTAACTACTTGCAAGAGGGGAACTTCCTCTTCATCTTTTTATCCTAGTGTTAATATTTTAATTCAGTATAAGGACTCAGACGTGTGTATTTTCACCAGAAACTACTGGGGCAGATGCTTTAAATTCATTCATAGTCCTTCTTTAATAGCATTGAATCTATTTTTTTATGCCAAAACTCCCCTACACAATTTGAGAGAATTCAGTGTTTTTACTTCCCTTCCATGCTGATCCAAAATTAGCTCTATAAGCATAAGGCCTCGGCGTTTACTCGTTAGTAGTTTCCAGACCGTATTATATCACACATGGGCTGGAAGGGGAAAAGATTTTTTTTAGGTTGAGAAAAGAATTTCAGCTTGAAAAAAAGCATGTGACATCATGGCTGATTGGGAGGTGGACTTGGAAATTTCCTTTTAACTGCAACAGTGTAATGAGACCAATCCATTTACTTTTTCTATTTCTAGCTTAATCCAGCAGGCACTAGAGGCATAAAAATGGGTAAAAAACGAACAAACCAACCTTCTGTTTGGAGGAATATGCCTGTAGGAAATGATATAAAGGCAAATAGTAAACTATACAAAGATATGTAGAAAATTAATTTAAAATGAAATTACAGGGAAGAGACGTATCTTCCATGCATAAGAACTCCAGGTAAGTTAGGTAACTATTCCTCCCTTCTACGCGGTGGAGCTTAACTCCTCATCACTTGAGTGTGGGCTGTATTTGGTGACTTGATTCCAAAGAGTAGATTATGCAAAGAGAAAACCAAAAGTAACTTTCCAGTGGAAAAGCCTGGTAAACACAACCTCAGCCAACTGATCCAAATTAGCGTCATTAGTCCTGCCGAGCGTTTGAATCCCTTGTTATGATGTGGTGAAAATGGTGCTTTACTTCTATAGTCTTTCTCCCCAAAATGTGTAACTCTAATCTAACCAGGAGAAAACCCTAAGTTGAGAGATTTTCTACGAAGTGTCTGACCTACACTTCAGAATTGTCAAGGTCATCATCAAAAACAGCGAGAAACTGTCACAGACCAGAAAAGCAGAAAGAGACATGATGGTTACAAATAATGTGGTATCTGGATGGAATCCTGGAACAGAAAAAGGACATTAGAGAAAAACTGATGAAATCTAAATACACCATGGAGTTTAGCTAATAGTATGTACTAATGCTGGTTCCCTAGTTGTGATAAACATACCATAATAATGTAAAATATTAACAATATTGTGAAAATTAGATGAGGGGTATGTAGGAACACTATTCTCTTGGCAACTTTTCGGTAAATTTAAAACTGTTATAAAATGTTTATTTGTGGGGTGGGAAGGGATAAATTGGGAGTTCAAGATTTGCAGATACTAACTAATATATATAAAATAAACAATAAGTTTATACTGTTTAGCACAGGGAACTATATTCAATATCTTATAGTAACTTACTGTGAAAAAATATGAAATAAATATATATATGTTCATGTGTGACTGAAGCATTATGCTGTACACCAGAAACTGACACAACATTGTAAACTGACTATACTTCAATAAAAATATATATACCAAAAAATAAATAAATAAAATAAAATGTTTATTTAAAATAAAGACGGCATGCTTAGCATGTCCGAGGCCCTGAGTTCAATCCTCAGTACCTCCATTAACAAAAAAATTAAAAAGAAAAGAAATAAAATAAAGACAGACCAGGGGGAAGTTTTAAAATATTCCCAACATACGTTTAAGTATAAAAAGTATTATAACACATAGCTACCTATTACACTGCTTTTAGAAATATCAACATTTACCATGTCTTATTCTTTACATTGGGTAGTTGCCTGAAAAGCTTCATTCCCAGGCCCTGTCTTTATTTGACATAAATCAAAGCTTTCTCAGTGTGAACAAACATATCCCTAGAGTGTTTGTCAAAAATAAGCAGTGGGTCGCCAGATGAGGGATTCCTTTTGTGCCCACGAAGATCTTTCTCATTTTGCACAACTTGCACTTGGCCTCCTCAGGTGCAATTGAATGGACAGCAAAGTGACCCTTGGTGTCATAGATCAGACAGAAATTGTCTTTAGTCTTGTCAATGCTGATGACATCCATAAAACCAGCAGGTGGGTTATATCAGTGTGGACATTGCCATCAATCTTAATGAAATGCTGCGTGCAGATCTTTTTTACTTCATCACCTATTAAGGCATACTTAAGTCTGTTCCTT